>NW_025999968.1:22943773-23076791 GCF_001458135.2 Marmota marmota marmota | reverse complement strand
TATATATATATATATATATATATATATATATATATATATATATATATATATATATATATTAACTTGTAGATGTACATAGTATCTTTATTTTTATTGATTTATTTTTATGTGGTGCTGACAATTGAACGCAGGGCCTCATGTGTGCTTGGCTAGTGCTGTACCACTGAGCTACAACCCCAGCCCCTGCCGTTGATATTTTAAAGAGCTACAATATTGGTTTTTGTGTGTTTGGTTTTGGTTGTTGCAGGCTCTTTCTTGTGTCAAGCATAAGCCTGAAGTGTAATTTAATTTCCTTAATAAGCCTTCTTTCCCTGAGCATGCACACTTTCGAATTTTCCTTGTATATGAGGTAGTAAGTGTCATAATCCTTAATTTCTGGTTTACCAAAAGTGAAAAATATAAAATCAAGGGTCAGAAGGGAGGATGTGGACTTTTTCAATGCCATGAAAGGCATTACAGCCAGAAAGGGAGCGATTTGAAGAACTGGGAACAGTCCTCTCATTTCTTCAAGTGCAGTCAGAGGCAACAGTCAATTATCAGACTGCAGATCCCCAGTGTTTAAAAGATAGTTCTATTTGTCCACATGGTTTCTGGGATCTGTGTGCAAGCTGCTTTAAGGACACCAATCTGCTCTGCCATTTGCCTCAGGGCTGGGGATGTTGGATGAGGAGCTGCTCCTGTGCTAAGAGCAGAAGTGATTTAAGTTCACCACATTTTACTATTAAAACATATCCCTAAATGTTGTACAGTCTTTAATAGATTCCAGATTTCAAATTCTACTGTGCAATTATTGTCTAAGTGTTGATCAGTTTCTGGTGTTTACTCCTTTGCCCTCTTTCCACAACCTTTTCCCATGAGTCAGTATTTTTGACTAAAAATGTTTATGAGATAGTCACAAACAAATTAAAGAATATGAATGATAAATTACCATCTAATTTTGTTAAGTAGAGACACACATCATAGTTGTAAATGTTACATTTCTTTCTCTAGGAGAATATTTCTCTTTGCTACTCCGGGGAATAAAGGAAAATAAATTCATTTAAGTGTATTTATAGCAATATGTAGAAAAAGGAAATACTGGCATTTTATGTTTTGGCAGTTGTTCTAGAAAAAATATTTCTTAAGATATCACTGAAAGTCTCTTTTTCAGAAATGATATTGTGTCATTTTCAGTCTATTATATGAGGCCATAAATTCATAAAAGGGTACAAGAGACAAATTGTATTACATATTAATAAAAGTTTTAATACAGCAAGAAGTTATAATAATTATAAATGTAAAAAAAATATAAAATTCTTAGAAATAAACCTAGAGATATAGAAGAGAAGTCTCATAAAATTCAAAAAAGGAGTTGAGTAATAGGGAGTGTTTAATGGATATGCAGTTTAATCTTATGAGATGAAAAGAAATGTAGATATGGATGGTAGTGATAGATGCACAACATTATGAACATATTGTATTCCACTGAGTTGTACAATTAAATTTTGTTAAGATGGCAAATTTTCAGTTATGTGTACTTTTTCACAATAAAATTTTGAGGAATAAACTAAATCATGAAATGTTTTTATGACTACTTTTTAATATATTGATGATAGAACATTTCCTTTCCCTTTTCTATATTAAAGTTTTAAATGTATACATAATAATATGTTCTAAGGAATAGCACAATTTAAACACCCTTATTGATGAACATTGAATATTAAGTCATTCTTTTATTATGATTTAGATATTAGGTTTTCCCCCAAAGCTCATGGGTGATGCAATGCAAGAAAGTTTAGAATTAAAATGATTGGGTTATGAGAATTTTAACTTAATCAGTGGATCTTAAATCCTAAATGGATATACATTAATTTTAGATATGATGTTCTGAAGCACAAACTTTTTAAATTATATTTTTGCTATTAAGAAAAGAGTCATAATAAAGTTTATTCTCTTCTGAATGCTATACAATTTTCCAAGTACCCTATTCTCAAAATACTCTGAGAATACTGCATTATGTTTGCTGTTGTGTTTGTCTGCCTCTCTTACTGACCTGTATGTGGGGTTTATCATAAAAAGTTTATTTATGTTTATTTATATTAGTACTTTCAGAAATGAATTTATGCTTGGAACATCACAGGTTCTCTAAAACTGTTTGCTGTATAAGTGAATGAGTAGTAAAAAAGTTATTTTCTATGTTGAAGATTTATTTAAAAATATTAGATCATTCCAAACACAATATTATAAATTTATAAATAACAATACAGTCTGTGGAGAATAAACATTCTCTTATCATTTAGCTACATATTTGAAGCCACTTGGCTTAGTATCACTATCATTAAGAAATTTGATTTGAAAGGGCATTTTGTGCAGATAAGTACTCTAATCAGTTTGAGATATTTGTTGCTATTTTGCAATCTTAATTCCTTTTTCAGAAGCACAGATTTTATATCACTTAAAGTACAAATTGAGTTAGACTTTTTAATACATTTTTTAATATCATAGAATATTTCTTGGTTCTTTGGATTCAAATAAGCTTTTGAAATAAACAGAATAATAGAGTTTTAAGTTTTGCTGTGGATATTGATGACATGAAAAAAAATACCATTAATTGAAAATAAGAGGTATAAACAGTTATTTTAGAATGGAGTAACTTCAGAAAAAGTATCAAAGTTTTTAGTCACATATCAAAATAAATTTCATGATTCAACTTGTGTAATATCCACAAAGAATAAATAAAAGTTATAGTTTATCTAATATTTCACATATATAAACTGTATTTGTTAACATATTAGCTTTGTATATCAAAAATATAATCATATATTCTAATTATATTTCTCCATCATTGAAATGAATAAAGTATTATTTGAGTTGAATTATTTTAGAATTAGAAAGATTTCTGAATGTTATATGTTAATTTTTTTTCATTATAAAGATGAATAATCTGAGAAATAACTAACTAGAGTTTACACAGAACAACAGGGAAGAGTTCTGACTGAAGTATACATTTTTTAAAAAATAAAAACATAAAAATTCTTTTTAATCAGCTCAGTTGTCACTTTGTGTTCCAATACTGGATATGCATTCTTTCTGTATTCTAAAGAACTTTGAGGTATTGAGGAATATCATATTTTAGGTCAGATATAAAATATGTTTAAAAATTTCAAATTATTGCAATGTGGATATCAAAATCTATCTTTTTGGATAAAGTATTTGAAGTTAATCTTCAATAATATAACAAATATCTTCACTTCTGGTTCCTTTTCTTCATGTTTTCTTATGAATGCATGCATATAGGTTTTTTTGTGTGTGTGTGTGCGTTAACTAACACTATATATTTATGAGTAAAACAAAATAATAGAGGTAAAAATCTGGAGTGAGACTTATTTTATTTCCCTGAGTATGTACAAACTATTGTACATAGGTATCAATATTTTGAGTGAAACTAGGTTTTAAAGTCCTTGAGGATTAAGCAGTCTTTCAGTTCAGACAATTGCATATTTCTTATATTTAATATTAATTTAGATTAATTTAACATTTGTTTTTCTCATCATCTATGAGAAACATAAACATATTTATATAATATGCATAAATGATTAGTGTATTAAATAACCCAAAATTCTAAAATTTACTTATAAAATACCTAATATTACTTACACTGTTGAAATAATATAAATATTTCAGAGGCTTTGTATTACATGATGATTAAAACCCTTAATATTTCAAATTCATTAAAGTATTAGTAAAAGTATGCCTAAAAGTATGAAAAAGTGTTCATGATATTTTATCAGTCTCTATTCTTTTAATTGGACTTCAAACCACAATGGAAGAGATTTGGATATCAACATGCCAATTATGAGGAGTGGTCTTGAATTTTTCCTGTCCCTGAATAAAAACCAAATTTGGAAACATAAATAGTACCCATGAAACATGTCTAGGTTATGATCCTTGAGTAGATGAGTTCCCCAAGAGGTGGTTTCCTAATTGCACATGGTGACGTTCCTCACATCATTCTACCCAGGTACATATTCAAAACAATGACACAGAGAGATTAGGAGCCAACTAAAAGCTGTATGTTTACTTAGTGGAGGAATTTATGACCTGAATTCCAATTTAGAAGCCAAAGGGACTTAAAGGCGAATTTTAATAGAGTCAAAGACAACTCCCAAATCTGTATAAACTACCCCTTAGCTTGGAAAGACTCTTTAGCTGTAGAGTTAAAGGGCAGAATCCTGAAATTCTGACAGAAATCATCAACTTTGGATATGGTTGGCAAAACATATGAACTGTGACCCAGAGATTTCATTCCTCAGCATGTATCATCGAAGAGCACAAGTGAACAACAAAAGTAAATTACAAGAATGTTCATAGAAGTTTTATTCATAATAGTGATAACTGAACATAATTCACATGTCTACCTCAGTGGAATGATAAAAAGAAAGTATTGTGATAGTATAACCAGACTAATAATATATACATCAAAATTGATGAACCTCACAATAATTTGGAAAACAAAATTCATAAATATATCAAGTGCATTAGAGCATGAAATTTAAGTATTAGTGCAAAAACTTCTGGTGATAGATATTAGAATAATGTTCATAATTGGTGAGTACTAATCAGAGAAAGAAAGTGTAAAATTTCCTATGGATCTGAAAGTATTCATTATATTAATTTAGGAATTGGTTAAATGGAGGTAAATAAATAAGTATTCTGCATTTTATTTTATGTGAGTTTAATTTCATTTGAAAAGATAACATTTAGAAAGAAAATGTACATTTGCTATTCTTTATACATCAAAATCACACATTTATTATTATAAAATACATATAAATACATATATATATATATATATATATATATATATATATATATATATATATACACATCCCTTATATGATATTGGATGATTAACAAAAGTTTCATACTTTATATTTTGTTATATATTACAACTCATATAACATGTATTTTATAAAACATCATACATATATATTTCTTCAAGTATTAGAAGACAATCACCAAAACATTCCAGTGTTTATACCTAAATAGGGAGATTATAAATTGTTTCCATTTTTTCGTCATAAAATGCTTAGTACTTGGATTATATAAGAAGGAATATCCTGGAACATTTTAGAAATGTATCATTTTGTTGTGAATTATATCTGATAAAGACATATAAATTTGCCTTTGTTTTTCATTACCACTTCTATTACCCTGGTCTGTTCCATGTGGCAATTATAAAACCTAATATGGATAATCTGTCTCTCTTCCTTTCCCTTTGTAATCTTCCAGACATACTATAATGATTAGATGATATTTCTTTGGTTATAAATCTTCGATAACTTTCTCATCTCTAGTGACCATGTTCTAATCCCACTAAGTAACATTCAAACTTAAAATAAACTTGCCCCCTATTGTTTTTCAACTGTGTATCCTGTTACTTTATAACACAAATCTCTTATGACCAGAAGGTATGGTTTTCTTCATGTCCTGTCACACAGTTTTCAGGGAAGTCCTGAAAAACTTATGATACCAACTAACATCAGTTTTTGTTTCTTTTGATAATCTCCAACATTTCTACTTGGTGAAATATAAATCTTAATACCTCCTTGCTATTGTTTAACTGCTTGTTTACCTGTTATCTACATAGTAAGTTCATAAAATTTAAGTTCAAAGAATATGTGGCATATTTGTTTTGTTCTATTGTAGATAGCCTGGCATTTAGCTGTCACATTTAAGCTTATTAAAGTTATTGGAATTTAATATTGTGTAATACTATCTTTTCCACCATGCGGCCTGCGCATTGGTTTCATTAATGAGGTTCTTGGCATAAAAGTTAGCTAGCAGAGATCGAAATAAAACACACAGACTCAGTTACCTTTTTCTATGACCAGGTCCGAGACAGCTCCCCTCTCTGGCTCCAACCTCGAACCACCCGTAGGGCAGCAAGGATTACTCAGGGCTAGCAGGAGAGAGAGAGAGAGCACGCCAGGGAGTAGCCTTTTATTGGGGAACAAGAAATTCAGGGGAGAATTCCATCCAATGAAGGTTGAGGGGGGACCACACTCCAAGGTCAGGGTCAGTGATTGGGCCCCGAGGTCAGTGGTCAGTCACACCCCCACATGGACGGGTTCTCTCATCAGGAGAGGGCCGGGAAAGTTCCTACACAGCCAGAAGCCTCAGACCCAAACAGGGAGTTGCCCAGTCACGCTTGAGGATGGCTCTCCACAATCTTTAAAATGTAGATTCAGAAAAAAAAATGAGATAGTGCATGCTCTCCCTTTGTTTTGATTTTCAAACATTAAATAGAACCAAATGATTGAACAGGAATCAGTGATCACAACAATTGCTTCACCAGCTCTGAGATGATTTCATTTTCCTTGAACACATTGTAGCATTTTTTAAATGTTTTAGACAGAATAAACAGATAATTACAAGAATATTTGTGAAAAGTAAAAAAGAAAAAAAAGGGATATACCATTCTAACTTTCTAAAATATTTATTGCTTCAAATATGTATTTTAAAAGCTTGAGCTCAGAGAATATTATCCATATTCTTAAGGGAGTGTCATGAATACAAGATAATGTGAGTTCACCTGTATTAAAAATAAGCTTAAATATCCTCACCTGTAAATTTACATGCTAATTCTTTTTAAAATTATTTTCTCATTGTTACTATTTTAACTCTTTATTACAAAGGTTGAATTTTTTTTTTTTTACTTTTCTGTCTCAAGTATTGTTGATACAGACTTTCACAGAGGCAGTTCTCAAAGAGGACAGTGATTATGAAAGAAAACCAAAATATTTCTGTGTTTCCATATCAAAGATTGACCATTGAGTAGACATATAATTTGATTACCCCAGTATTACAATTATGAAATTGTACAAGTGTGGTAGAAAATGTTGAAGAAAATGTGTTTAAGCTTGTTGTATGTTTTTAAAATATAAAGAAAAATATGCTAAAGCTTAGTTCATGCTCTAAAAGTTACATTATTTCCAAAACAAGCATTCATAGACAGCTTTTTACTTCCTTTACATTCACTTTTTGTATTAGCCATGCTGTTGAATGCACAAACCAATACTTAAATGCCTTTTTTAAATTGATATTTTTCACCATCTGATAAATTATTTTAAAACATAGTTGCATTGTCCAATAGTAGCTGTGTCCTTCCCTCACTAGTTCTACTTCTTAGTCAAATCTGGAAGCATTACCAGTTTGGGGTATGTTTTTTTTTTTTTTTTTATAGGAGAAAGTGATTATCCTTGAAAGCAATTATACTATAAAACATTTTAAGAAATAATGAATTTAACCATGAAAATCATTTATGTTGAAAATACTAAGTGTTATATTATTCTTTGGAAGATAATGATTCTTTTTGCTATTGGAACTAATGTGAAGAGTACATATCACACATATATATGTGTGTGTGTGTGTGTGTGCATACATATATATATATATGTAAATAGATATAAAACCTAAGCAGTTAGATTGGATTCCAAAAGACATATATGAACAGTTAAAATTTATCTAATTATTTATTAATTTCTATTACACTGACCTCAATCATATGTATTGCTATGATAACTTTACTACAGTTTTTGTTATAATAATTTTTAATATTTATCAATATACATACAATTTGGTACAAATTTAAATGTGATTCTCCTTTGTTTAGACTAATCTTAGGGGTACTTTGACATTCTGTTATTTTGTTTAAATTTGCAGACTAATCCTTAGTGATACAAGTTTGCTTGGATTTGGGCACAGGGGAAAAAGTACAATAGGGAAGTTTATAAGGGACAAGAGATAAATTTTTGGAGTAACAAATATGTTCCTTTTTTGGCATTGTTGACATGTAAAACTTATACTGTGGAGCTCTTTAAATATGGAACAACTTTAATAATCCTGTTAAATATTTCAATAAGTCTTTCATTCATTGTTGAGTTTGCTGTGGATAAAAAAAAAATACAGGAAATGTGCTGGGGTTGTAACTTACTGGTAGAGTACTTGCTTAGTATGTGTGAGGCATGTGGTTCCATATTCGACACCACATATAAAGAAATAAATAAAATAAAGGTCTAGCAACAATTAAAAATATTTTTAAAAAAAACAAAGTATAGGAAATGGCCAGGAATTAATAGATTCAGAAATATTATGGAATTTTTCTGAATGGAATGTTCTTCAAATGAAATTTAGTATTAAACAGACAATAAAATAGGTTTTGGAAGAACTTTGACAGATTATCAATCAGCTGAGACAACGTTTTGTAACTTACTTCCAAAATAAAAGTTAAACACTATCAAGTCAACTACCTAACTAAATATGCTTCAAATTGCTAAAATGTTCAAAGTCCCTTTAAAATTATGAATCCACAGCCATATTTTATCTAATGGTTTGCTAGTTCAGCTTTTAAATTATCTCTTCTAATATTAATAATTTCATTTTATAATAAACCAATTAAAAAGACATTTCATGATTTAACATTTAATATACTTGAATAAAAGACTGTTTAATTAAGCTATAGGTAATTTATAGATAGGATTTAATTTGGAATTAATCTAATTTATTTGTGATTTAAAGCATATCCACAAGTAGATGCATGAGAGATCTAATTGTCAGAGCTATAATGCACTCAATTAGGCTGTGTCTCCCCAAAGATTCTGTTGCTGTGGGCCACATTGTAGTTTCTAGGCAGGTAAACTTTCACAGCTGCTCCACCACAGTCAGGAAATCTCAGAATGATCTGGGCAATTAAATTATAAGCGAAAATAGCTTATTACACTTATTAAATTTGTGTGTCTTTAATACTTAGAATTCTCCCAGAGAGTTAGGTGTGATAAGAATTAAAACAAAGCTTCTGTGTTTTCAAGAAGTCTGTTTCAAATCTTTTATAACCTTCTTCCTGACTGTAATTAATATGGTTGCTAAATATAAATTTCATTGAATCTAAGAAAAAGTAATTGGTGATTAGTGATTATTCTGTTTTTCTTCATTTATTTACTTTGTCTTACTTTCTGCATAAATCTTAGATATAGTCAGAAACACCAATAAATGCAAATAAAATATTAGACATGTGTGAACTATTTCACATTCTAAAAAAATTCTCATTTTTATAATTAGTATTAAACTGAATGTTGATTAATTTCAAGTGTAATATAAAATTCCTAGGTCCAGTGATCCATGAATTGAGAAGATAAGAGTTTTTGTCTATAGAATGAAATATAATGTTTAATTTCTTCCCCACCCCAAAACTTAAAACACTGCAGAATTATGAGGTTCTTATCCTTACCATATGGCCACAGGATGAAGTGCTGAAACCTTTAGTGGCAGCCAACTAACAACATCTGTTGTAGATATCAACATAATTTTTATTCTGTACAATGAATATGGATTTCTTTGCCAAGACTTCCTCATCAATGGAGTCCCTGTGCTCAGCTAACAGTAATTCCCAGAATGTCACCTAATGTTATCCATCAAGAAAAAAGATTCCTTATGAAATTATAGAAATTTGTTTTCATGTGCACATTGATACAACTGCTGATTTACATTTTTCAACTCAAGTTGAATGGGATTTATTTTGTATCCCTCAGAGTTGTTTATGGCTTTCCACAAAGCCACCACCTTTCCATCCAAGCAGATGAATGAGCTTTCTGAAATATGATGGGAAAGAGGCCCCATGTGCATGTTTTTTATCTTCTCTTGCATCTGTTCTAATTTGAAATTTACCTATAATAATGCTATGTAAATTTGTCAACTTCTTTCCATTGCAGCACAAAGTATGAGGCATTTCTTTTCCTATTCAAGTTTTATCCAGTATCCTTGGATTCTCTTTCTCTCTTGCCTCTCTTCCATCTGCTTTGCTAATTAATCCCACTTTCTTTATCATTTTCTTTTTTTAATCTCTTTGCTTTATTGTCTTAAGTTTTTTATTTGCCTCTGTCTTCTCTAATAAGTAAGTTAAATAAAGTAATAACTAGAATCTCATAATGCCCCAAAACACTCAAATAGTTACTATATTTTTCTCCTTTTTGTCACTACTTGGCACTGAAAATTTTTCTGAAATAATAATATTCCTTAGTCCTTGTTCATTTTTCAACATGATTTAATATTATTTCTTCCTTCCAGATTTGACCTTTGGTATTCAATGCAAGGTCCACTAGACACAATTTATACCATAATTCTCAATAATATAGCTGCTATTGCATTCTCTAGAAGCTTTTTAGAATCTTGTCTTTCTTGTTTATCCCATGTCTCTATCATCCCATGTCACCTTTCACTGACCTTCTGTAGCAAGGGACTCTATTATACAAGTCCTTTACTAGTAATCCTACTATACTTGTGACTGACAAATTGCTTTAAAAAGGTCTAGACAGTGATTATTCTAAATTTTTACTAGTTATAAATGGGTGAACATGACTATATTCTAATAAATCTTTATTTACAATTTGGTGGCATAAGCTTGGCTTATGTCACTGTTTGCTGGTACCTGCTCTACCAAACCCACAGATGGTTCCATTATCCAGTCCTATTGTTGCTACTGCCTATAATAAAACTATGATATCTCTCTATATTTCCCACTTAACATTGTGTTTCCTTGTGTCAAACTAATTTCACCAGCATACGTGTTCTGGTCAGCTTTTTCATTGTTGTGGCCAAAAGACCCAACAAGAACAATTTTCAAGGAGAAAAAGTTTATATTGTGGGCTCATGGTTTCAGAGGCCTCAGTCCATAGAAGGATGACTCCATTTCCTGGAGCTTAAGGTGAGGCAGAGTATCATGGCATAAAACTGTGGTGGAAGAAAATGGCTCAGGACATGATCAGGAAGCAGATAAAGAGAGAGAGAAAGAGACTTCATTCACCAGCTACAAAATTATACCCCAAAGTCAGGCTCCCCATTCCTGGCTTCTTCAGCATACCCTACTTGCCTTCAGTTGCCACTTGGTTAATTCCTGTCAGGGGATTAATTCACTGATCTGGATAAGTTTCTCATACCCAACCAATTTCACCTGTAAACCTTCTTGCATTGTTTCACACTTTAGCTTTTGGGGGACACCTCGCATCCCAAACATAACTACACTAAGCCTTTGCAAATGTCATATTCACTAAACATAAAAGTTTTTATTTTTATTTTTTTAACATGCAACAAAATAAAAAAAATTCTTTGTTTCCCATGGTACCTCTTATGCTCAATAAACACACAATCATGATCCAAGTACCAACCCAAATTGCATCTTCTGTTTGAAGCTATTCCTGATATACATTATGAACGATAGTTATTTCTTGTGCATTTTCCTTTATGTTCATGTTAATACTATTTTTATAAAATGTTTTTAAAAAATGTATTGTTACTTAAATGGTTCTTCTTTTCCCTGAGGTGTTTATTCACTGAACACAGAAACAAAGTTTCATTTCTTTTTATTAATTAGCAGGGAAAATAGTTATCACTTCATTGTTAAATCATAGAAATTATAAAATACTTTCATATGTTCATGAAACATAAATATATTTCTCTTGAGAATTTTTACATTAGCTTGTCACTGGAAAACATTTTTCTCTGATACTCTTCTGCATAGGGTAGCTCTACTCTTTCCAATCAGGTTTTTTAATATAATGACTCAGCCCTCTTTTTAATACTAGAAGTCCTCTGCATTCAGACAAAATATGAGAAACAATGTGACTACCATTCTCAGGATGTCAATATGTCAGACTCAGAGAGATGGTACATTTCATTTCTTCACATACTCCAGTGGATAACCCCTGCTGTCATTCCCACATTGAAACACAAGGAATTAGATAGCAAACAAATAAATAAAAAACAAACAAACAAAAAAAAAACTGATTGAAGACCAGGAAAATTAAAATACACATTATTAAAGAGAAATAGTAATCTCTGCCATACCTGTATTGGCTTTTCTTTCTTTATATTTTCTTTTATTCTTCTTGTTTTCTTGATTTCTTCCTTGTATTTTATTGGATGAGAAATTTCCTACTGTTTGTTGCAAAGCTACACAAGCTTCAGAATAGGAAAGAATTTGTTTATTAACTCTTAGTATGATTACTGCTAATTGACATTGTTCCTTATATTATTAAAGCAGCTTGTTCCCTCTTAAGATATAACAGTTACTAAGAGACTAAAAAAGTGGTAAACAACAAGAATATTTAAATAAATTTATCTGGATTTCAGGAGAGTTTTTTGTTGTTGTTGTTTGTTTATTTTGATACTTGCATGTTTATCATTGTAAATCCCTTGCTTCTTGTAAGACACTAGACCCTCAATACTCTCTCTATGGAACATGATGTGGGGATAATAAATGCTGTGAATTGTTCATGGCAATATTTTAAAATTAGAGTTTGGGATCTTCAAAGATTACACAGAATGTACTTTTTTTTAAAGAGAGTGAGAGACAGAGAGGGAGAGAGAGAGAATTTTTAATATTTATTTTTTAGTTTTCGGCGGGCACAACATCTTTTGTTTGTATGTGGTGCTGAGAATCGAACCCGAGCCTCACACATGCCAGGCGAGCGCACCACCGCTTGAGCCACATCCCCAGCCTAGAATGTACTTTTTAAAAAAACATATATTCCCTGACTTAATACATTTGTGCTACTGTACCAAAATAATTACTACTGGGTTATTTATTTATTTATTTATTGTTTTTTATTTATTTTTTTATTTTTAACATACATGACAATAGTGGAATGTATTACACTCATTATTACCCATTTACAGCATGTTTTTGTAACTCTGTATGTAAAGTTTGTTCACACCAAATTATGCCATTATACATGTACTCTTTTTTTTGCATTAAAATTCTTAGTACACATATATACCACAATTTTTCGTATCTCTGTTTGTAGGTAATTAATTAAAAAAAACAGAAACTTGTTCATCACAGTTCTAGAGGTTGGTAGTCCAAAATCAAAGCACCAGCAGTTTTTTTGTCTGGTAAAGACCTAGTCTTCAATTCCAAGATGGCACTTATTGCTTCGTCCTCTACAGAGTACACTCATGTGGTGGAAAGGAAAGACTGTACTTCTTTAATGTCACCTCTTTTATAATCTTGTTTATGTGGTTTTCACCTGTGGCCTACTCACTTCCCCAAATCACACTTCCTAATACTGTTGCATTGGGAATTAAGTTTCAACATGAATTTTGGATGAATTACCATAATACAAATCTTAGCATTCCTTCACTTCTCTGCTAGATGCGGAGACCGGTTCACCTTATTTTAATATTAGCTTTTGATACATGTTTCTGAAGATAAGTATGATGAAAAATAAACTCCTAAAAATATCCAAATGTTATATTTATATTGCTTTTTAGTTCCCATTTCAATAGAGGTTGTGAATTCAAGAGACTTTAAATGTCAAGATGGTAGAACCAATGTTCATTTTACTCCTCATTTTATAATCCAGACCTATCCTATTGTGTGCCCTTTAACAAAGATTTTTCATTTACTGAGAAAGTTATAATAAAAGATATTGGTATTGGGGATTGAACTCAGGGGCACTTGACCACTGAGAGGCATCCCCAGCCCTATTTTGTATTTTATTTTGAGATAGAGTCTCACTGAGTTTCATAGTGCCTTGCTTTTGCTGAGGCTGGCTTTGAAATCTTGATCCTACTGCCTCAGCCTCCCAAGCCACTGGGATTACAGGTATGTGCCACTGTGCCGGGCTCAGGTAAGTTTAATAAAAGGATATCATCACAATATACATTTTGAAGTATAAAAACGGCTTTGATATTTCCCTTTGATTTTTACATGATTAAGAACGTATAAAATCTGAGTGGATAATGTTTATACATTTACACTCATAAACACTGTCATACACACATACACGTATATAACTGAGAAGAATGTAGAATAGGATAGGATATTGAGAGACAGAGAAGGACACAAGTTCATTGTTTGCTTTCAATTTGAATAATGTGCAAGCATACATAATAAGAAAAACATTTGATAATATTAAAATTTAGTAAAAATTAATTTATGTTATAAATAGAAAATAAAGGAGAATTTTGTTGTGGATGCAATAAGAAATAATAAATTTTGACAATTTTGGTTTAAATTAAAATCTGACATTTTTAACTGACAAGATACAAGCTGAATTTAGCAAATTCAAGAAATGAAGTTCATAATATCTTTCCTGTACAGTCTGAATATATAAGGATAGAGTCTAAATATTCAGACTCTCCATTATCAAATGGCAACTATGTTAAAAAAATAACAAAGAATAAATCATGCCTGAATTATACAGAGAGTATAGAAAAGTGATAAAATAAAATACTTAACTCTCAGGAGTCCATAGAAATACAGTGAAAACAATCTATGAATCAGCTGGCTACTAATTATGCAACCACTTAAACCTGTAACTGTTGTTTACTGAAATTGAAAGAAAATAAGACAAAATATTCTAGTTATCATGTAAAATGTGATTGTGGAAGTAAAATGTGCTTGTGGTAGACAATTTGTTAGTTTGATCCATAAATTAGTAGTTTTAAAATCTCCATTCTTGGAACTTTGAAGTAATTTGTGTAGATATGGTATGGGCATTGAATTTTAATTGTTAGTCAAATTATGTTGATATCCATACAGGCATGAGAACTAATACTATAAACAAACTCATCAAATTTGCAATAACCACTGTTTATAGTGGATTAATTCACTTACTTGGTTCAAAGCATCAAATTACACATAGCCTTTGTACACACTTCTTAGAGTTTATAAAAATTCTGATTTAAACATTATTGTTTCATGTTCTTTTTACATAATTAAGACATCATGACAGAAAATATGTTATTATGAAATAATCTCAAAGTGTATTCAACTTTCCATTCTCACTGATATTTTAAAATATGATTTGTGATAACTCAAATTGTTATTATTGAAATTGCAAATTTTAAATCAGTGCTCTCACTTGGGAGAAAATATATACTGTGGTTTTGGAAAATAAGGCAAAAATCTGTGTTTCTACTATACATTATATATGTACATTAACATAATTATGTAATCCAATATATTTGCTATATAATAAGGTAAAATTCTATTTGTCCAGTGAAAAGTATGCAAGATCTGGATGCTTTTTTACATATATATATATATATATATATATATATATATATATATATATTAGTTGTAGTTGCACATAATACCTTATTTTATTTATTTTTATATGTTACTAAGGATCAAACCAGGTGACCTGCACATGCTCTACTGCTGAGCCACTACCCCAGCCCCCAAGATCTGGATGCTTTTAAGCTCTTAATTTTATTATTCAAAATCAGAGACTATAATCCCATTTCTAAGTGACATTATCATCACATTTTATGATACCTTACACTTTTACTTCCTATGCATTTCCTCTGCCTACTTTGAGTTCTTTTTCTCATTCTTCGCTAAGCCATTTCTATTGTAATAACTTTAATTTTTTTCTTCCAAGAATACTCCTGTATCTTATTTATAGGAATCTTCATTTTGCTTTGGAAATCATAGCATTTAAAAAATTTATTAATAGGTGTTTATCATTTTCTACATAGTAGTATATTTTCTGAGGCCATGTACCACATGCATTTTCTCATAAGCTTTTTAAATCAATGATAACCGGCTTACCTTTCTTTTTCTTCTTTTCAAAGCACTTTCTAACTTAAAACAGCAGGTCCTTAGCTCTTGATATTTGAGTTATGAATAACATTAACTTGTGTATTGTAAAATAACAATTTCTCATATCTTCCATAAAACAAAAGACCCTTTCAAAACATACTACATATGTTCTTAATGTCTCACAAAGAATTATAGCCACTTGCCTTACACATTGAAAAATAATATCAGATCCTCCTGTCACTTAATAAGTTTAAATTCATTATTTCCATTATGAAACAAAAATTTTAAATATGGTAACAAGTATAATGCATGATCATGTTCCTTCAATAATTACATAACTCTAAGTACTAAAGTACAAAGAATGTAGCAACATCACATCACAAAACGGAAGTGCAATGATTTGATCTATCAGTTTAAAATCTTGATATATGTATATTTCTGTGGGTCATATACGCCCTCTCAATCAATATTTTTCAATGGTTAGTCTGAGGAGCTGTTTTTTATGACTTACACCTTTTTCATTGACCAGGATTATTTTTATTGTCATTTCCTTTCTCCTTTCTGTAGTAGTTCACTTAAATGGGATTTTCTAATAATCCAGTTAAAGTTCCCCAAATGTTTTCTTCTGAGCAAATATCTCCACTTTTACTTGTTTATAGTCATTCAGGGTGAAGTAATTCTACATTAATCTCAGTCCCCATAATACTTACAGTAGTTTCAGTTCTTCTTGTTTTGTGATCTTTTTTCTCTGCCTTTCTTTATTTTCTCTGTTTCTTTTATTAAAAGTTTTTAAACGAGTTTATAATTCTCTACTTTTATACTTCATCTATTTCCTAGACTCCTTATAACATTATTAACTTATATCTAAGTTGAACTTCTTAAGACTTGTATACAATTTCCTGTAATTATTCTTTGACATGATAGATGAGAATGTCCTTTTGTTATGAAAAGTGTCATAATTGTTGAATATTTACAGTCTTGTGATATTCCACATGGGATAATTTCTTAATGAAATCAAATTCTTAAAAAAACATAAAATATTTTATTGTTTTCTATAAAAAGCAGCATATTGTTCATATTTCTGTATAAAAGGAAATATATCCGGATTTTAACCTTGAAGATACAAATCTAGTTAAAACTATTTTATAAGAAGTCAAAGTGAGTACTTTGTGTACAACTAGAGACATGAAAAATTGGTCTCTATATGTGTACTATGAATTGAAATGCATTCTACTGTCATGTATAACAAATTACAATAAATAAATGAATTTAAAAATTTCAGACAACATAGAGATGACAATATCTAAAAATCATAAGGGAAAATTTGAGTTTTACTAAGTATCACAGTTCAATGCTGCATAAATAAAAAGTAATATAAGTAGCTATAAAATGTTAATGGGTTCTTTAAATTTCACTGATAATATTTTGAAATAGTAATTGGAAAATAAAACTGACTGTATGCATCAAATAAAAGGGATAGTTAAAAAAAAGAAGTCAGAGGGAGAAGAAACTCATTATGGTTGAGAAAGAAAATATGCTGTGTAGATTATAAAAGGAAGGTACTAGAGAATGAGATTGATCAAATTATGTGCATATCTAAATATGATATAATAAATCCCACCATCATGTATAATTATAGTGCACAAATAAAAATAATAAAAATGTCATTATTGATTTAATATGTGTAAAAGTAGGAACAACTCAACTTTAGTTTAAGCAAGAGTTGGAAATTTATTCTGAAAACTTTAAAACAAAATTAACTACATAAGTAAGTGGATGCAGGTATTCAAACTATATTTTCTAGGACTCCTCTCTCTATTGCTCATATTAAACTAATTTTAAGCAGCAAGCCGCATGGCTATTGGTAAGGAAATTTCACATTCTTTGTTTCAAATAGCAACTCCAAAATGTAGGGATCCTCTTCCCTGAAAATTACCAATCTTGCACAGCAAATTCTAGTTTGATTTAGCTTAGAATATGTTGGCTCTATCACTGTGATCGAAAGGGAAGGGTACATTGGTTATGATGTCCATTTGGTGCGGGAGATTCTTTACCAGAGGAAGGGTCAGAGGCTACAGGAAAACACCAGAATAAAATAAGTATATGTCTGACTTGATCTGTATATTTTTCTGAACATTATTTACCACTTTTGATGGGTTTTTATTAACACTAAATTAAAATTCACTTTTTCTCATATTGCCCCAAATTAAATCATCAGTCCATATATTCAAATTTCAAGTCAATGACAATTACATTAGGTGCAATAACACATTAATATGCAAGTATTTTAACAGTATGTTTAAACATTTTATTTTATTTTTACTTAGCAAGATTCTCCTGTTTATAGAGGATTTTTTTTTCAGTTGAAGCCAGTTTATCATTATAATTTTTTTCTACCAGTATTCTTTCCTTGTTTCACCTAAAATGTTTCATTTTTTAAATAACATTAAAATCGTTCATGTCCAGGGAATGAATTATTTTAAACATTTTCTTTGGGCTCATGTCCACCTAGTTAATAACTAGAGATTCAACCATGTTACATTTAGTCAGACTTACTACTTGGTAACAATGTTTTTTCTTCAATACTCTATAATGCATCCTGATTTCTATACGTTGTCTAGTGACATTTATTTCTCCAGATATGTAGTTAGACAATTTAAAAAGTAACAATATGAGGATGGACATCTGCTTTATTTTCAGCACTAATCCAACTTCTGTATTTGGCTGGTGCAATCGACAACAGAACAAAAATGTTTGGAGTTGTTTTGATGGATAATACTTCATTCCATAATCAAATTATTTTTAAAATTCACCTCAAAACTGAAATTGCCTTACATGTAGGTAGTTTACTGATGTTAAGTACATGATTTTATGTACTTTATTAAAAACCATATAGCAGCAACATATTTAAAAAGCAAACACTACAACTTTTGAAATCAAATTCAAATCTATGTGTAATGTATCTGTAATGTAGCATAAAAGGTGCAATTATTTTAACATTACCATTAGTATTTTAACCTACACAACAATTTTATTGATTCTGAATAATTAACAGTAAGGAAAATTCCAAACTATTTAAAATAAAATTGAAAAGACAATTTTCAAGAAAATGTTTTGATAAATAATATAAATTTTGCCAAAATGTATTTCTGTTTTTCTTCAAGATTTAAAAAATATATTTGGAATACCTCATGAAAATCTAAACTCTTACCAACCAAATGTAATTATACTTTCCTAAGAGAGCTTGCAAAATTGTTTTAACAGTGTCATTGCTTTCAGGAGACATTTGCGTCACTTGATTTGGGAAGGTGAAATAAATATGCCATTTGTTGTAGTTTTATTTCTTCTCTCCACACATCCTATTACAGCTCATAACTTCCAACATAAATGAAGCTAAATTATCTGTCCTAAATGATTTATACAAGTCCTTGAACCATACATTTTATTTCTAAATAAATAAGAATATTCTGTCATTGTTTATAAAGCCATTTTGATGATTTCATTACAGTAAAACTACAAAATACAAAATGTGTAATTTATTTCAGGTAAGACTATGATCTAGTTGAACACTTTATTGTTTTGTATTAAATTTGATTCTAATGTTTAATTCCAAGCATTAGCACATTGCATTCTTATATTCTATGTCAAGCCCAATGGGTTTTAAAATATGTTTATACATAATTATACACATAGATATGTGTGTACTTGAGTATATCTCTCATTATATACATACATATCTTAACATGTTAGAGGTGCAAAAAGATTTTTTTTAATATTTATTTTTTAGTTTTTCGGTAGACACAACATCTTTATTTTATTTTTATGTGGTGCTGAGGATCGAACCCAGTACCCCGCGCATGCCAGGTGAGCACGCTACAGCTTGAGCCACATCCCCCGCCCCAAGATATTAGAGTCTATATTATAATGCAATGTTTCATTATAGGATAATAAAAAGTTTGAACTTATTTTTCAAAATGATCTTAAAATATTTGTGTGAAACTTTAGAAACTCTTAACAATATTATAAGGAAAAAATGTTTCTAGAGAAAAATTAGTTGCTTAAGAGATACTTTTATTCCAAAAAGAAATGTTCTACATACCTGGTAGGCTTCTTCCCTCAAGAATTAAAAAAAATATATATTGTTTACATATCACAGCTCTATCAAGGACTTTATTCAGTGAAAGTATCATTATATAAGAACAAAACTGACATTTAAAAATCCTGATTGTCTTCATTGTAGTGTTTGCTTCTTTTACAGGGCAGACTTTCTTTTAGAGTGTAGTCATTACTGAAAATGGATGTTTCAAGCACAAAGCCAGAAAAACATTTTATTCTGAAGATTACTTATTAATTTATTCATTTTTTTACTTATATGATATTCTACGAATTAACTTGTGCTGAGAAAAGTTTTTGCCATGTGGGATAAACATTTATAGAAAGGTTTATTACTCCTCTAGGTGCTTATTTCCTTTCTTATTCAGGAAGTACAAAAATGATACTGAAGCAACAAAGAGTGCAATGAGTATCAATAAAACATAGCTTCCAATTTTGTCTTTTAATCTTCCACTCACAGCAATACCAAATTATTACACTCAAGTAAGCAAAACATCTTATCTTTATTTAGTAGATAATTCCTGATGCAAAGAATTACACAACAGTGGCCAGTGTGCTTTGAATATTTCAGAGATGAACAAGCTGTAATAAAGCGTGATATTAAGCTTAAGATAATTAGCATCATTGCCAGAACTACTGGTGCAAAAGGCTACCAAACTTTGCTGTATAAAATGATTCTGGTTTGGAGGAAATTAGAGAAACGTCTACAGTACACCTCAAAGCTGACACTGACTCTTATTTCTTGGAGATTTTTAAATGAATATTCTGTCCTATATCTTCCCAAGGCATTCTGAGTCCACAGTAATGATAAATAATATAAACAAGCAAAAAGAATATCAATCCACATAAAGGGAGTTTAGACTGGGAATACAAAGCCCAACAAAAGACAGAGTCTTTGAACATGTTGAAAGGAAGCAGAAACTGTCCCAGACACTGAGAGTTAAGCACTGGGCCCTTAAACGTAGCAGAGCAAACAAGAAGTGATGCCAAACACTGTCTAAACCAACTACGATAAGAACATGCTCCACACAGTGTTTTACAGACTAGTCAAGCAAACTTCCCAGTTGTATGGTTTCTTTAGAAACTAGCAATTGTCAAAATTTAATCAACATTTTTATAATTTATTTACAAAAAAATTAATTCCTATTGCTTTAATTATAGAATGTGGGCTTATTAATTTACCCTACTAATCTTTCTTCACTATAATCTATTTTGATTGCTATGTAAGCCACATATTTTAACATAGGGTCTGGTGAGGTTGTTTGCATTTCAGTGTTTGTTTTATGAGATTCCATTCTAGCAAGGACAATGAAATATGGAATTTTATTAAAAATTATAAATATAGAGGTATGTTTGAGACAAAAACTTTTAGAATAAGTAGTTATTAATGAAAAGAAGGAAGTAGAAATGTAAAAGACACAGCCTGAATATGATGATGAGAAGGAAAAACAATATTAGCTGCATCTGAGGACATGCTATGGGGAGGAATTTGGCTTTTCTTGTACTAATTTGCTAACCCTTCTAAGAGCTTTCAAGGAAGGAAAAATAGTAATATGAAACTGAGTATAAAATAACAAAAGAACTCTGATTAGGAGATATATATTTAGAAAGAATTATAATTCAATTATTTGTAACTGCTAGTAATTTAAGGAAAAGCAGATGCAAAAACTCAAAAGAAATGGGCAAAAGAGCAATAGTCATAGATGGAAAAAGAGACCCAGGAGGATTGTCAATTCTGTTGGCAACCTACCTGTCAATCTTCTCTCCCCGTCTTACACACCTTTTGTACTTCCCTCAAACCATATGCTCCATCTTCTTCTTATTCTTGAATTCTGGTTATGTATCACATTTTGGGAGAAAATGATAAATACAAGAAAAGAAGGAAAGAAAAAAAAGTGACCAGTTTTTTACCTGCTCATCTTATCACTTTTGAATTAAAAAAAAAATCATTCCACTTCTAAAAGCTGCTACCTCTCTTTGTTTTCCAGATTACAGCTGTTCTGACATTCTTAGCTCATAATCTCGTATTCCATCATCTTTCTCCTTGCCTAAATCCTCAACCACTTCCTCAGTACTCTAGCCCACCAATCAGCACTCATATATGCTTTAATATAGCTCAAAATATAACAAAAGAAAAGAAAAACATAAAAGTATGAACTGCAACATAAGTAACCTCAGTATGGTAATTAAATCTCTAGATATCCTGATTCATCTTAATGCTCATTTTTTTTCTGCAAATTCGTTTTGCTTACCAGCCCTTCTATTTAAAATTATTTTCCTCATGCCTGAAATATGTGCTTCAGAATTGTCTTTGGTGGTATCTACTGGTGGTAAACACTCTCAAGTTTTGTTTGGCTGGAAATACCTTTATTTTCCACTTGTTCTTGAAGGTTATGGGCTCCAGATATCGAGTTCTACAAAATACCACACTTTCTTCTTACTTCTGTGCTTGGATTCATGTAACAGCTTTGTTTTGTTTTCTATTAGAAGTTGCTTCCAAATTGTATTTACTATGGTCACTTTCACTATACTGCCCTTTACTTTTATGATAATACTTCCAAATACGAGTTTCTTTTTTTAATTTTTCTGATTGAAAACAGTTTTTGTTTCAATAAAAAGAGTTTAAATGTGTTCAGGGAAAGAAAGAAATCTAGATTTATGTTAATTTTTAATGAAACTTAATGTGCAGTAGTTTGAAGTAAAATATATTTTTTCATCATGTATGAAAGTTGATTTTTTTTAGAGAAAGAGAGAGGGAGAGAGAGAGAGAATTTTAATATATTTTTTTTTTTTTTTTTAGTTTTCGACGGACACAACATCTTTGTTTGTATGTGGTGCTGAGGATCGAACCCGGGCCGCACGCATGCCAGGTGAGTGTGCTACCGCTTGAGCCACATCCCCAGCCCCTGAAAGTTGATATTTTTTAACTCCTAAATGTTCACAGAATTATTTCTGCTTTCTTACATAGGAATATCATCATAATTATCAATTTGGTCTCAATTAATCACTATCAAGTTTCCTTGGAACTTTATGTACCTGGTTAATTTCTAACAGGAAAATTACATTAGCTTACATTTAATATTGTTCCTTCAACTGACTTTTAATTCTTTTTTAATTGTTCTTTTTAAATATACATGACTGTACAGTGTATTTCGACATGTTATACATACCTGGAGTATAACTTCCCATTCTTATGGAATTCTTCCTACCATGTGATGTGATGCTAGATTCATACATTATATTTGTATTGTCTCTGTTTTTTAACTGTTTTTCCTTTTAATATTTTTAATGTTTCTCTTGCCTCTCTTATTGCATGATTCTTTCCTGCTAAGTCATATATTTTGTCTTTAGTTATGTGTTGTGTCCCCTGTTGATTCTAATACACCAATTACCTTAGTATGGTATTGATTTGTTTCAAGTTTCTTCCTTTACTTCTTTATCAATTCAATCTTAGTCTGATATTGGATTTGAATAACTTAGAAATATTTATTCAATTTATTACACAATACAGGATATTTTCAAATGAACATTCTAGTCATGATGTCTATCTTTTATAATGGATCACTGTTTTTTTTTTTTTGTAGATATAGTTTCCTATTCATTTGCTGTTTTACTACAGAATATTATTCCATGTATGTTTTTGATTATCTTCCTGGGCATACAGCATACCTAAACTTTTAATATCTTCAAATACCAATGTCAAACCCATATACTTGAAAATGTCTCCTATTACTCTTTCTTTAGAGTTGAATTATGCAAGCAAATAATTTTGAGTTATTAAGATACCCACTTGGATGACCATTACAATAAATGTTAAAATGTTCCAAGATTCCAGTGAGTACCAGACTTCTAAATTGTCCCAGGTGCAGGAACTAAGCAAAGCTTCTTGATTTTACTGCAATTCGACCTGCTCCTTCATTCTTGCCCTCTAGATTATAGTAATTAATCAACTTAGTCTTATGCCATGCATCCACTATATCTCTAATATTGTTATAGATTTTTAACCATCTTTAAAACTCCCTTCATGTCAGAGCTTCTTGACTTCTCTTTTCTCCTGGCTAAACATCAAAATAATTTTATTCCTTTGACTTCCAGCATGTAAGTACCACCTTCTAACCTTATTGCTGCAGATGCTCCTATCCCCATGACTACAACAAATCCATCTCTGTGACCACAGCTTCTCTCCTGTAGGTGCATCTGCCCACAAAGTAGAGTCAACATCAACATTGAATTCTTTGAATACTGGTGCTCCTTTTATCAACTTTTCTTGATTACTTAGGTGAAGTTATTTTCTTTCAACTGTCTTGTAGAACATAAAATCTGCCCTAAAATTCTCTATTAATTCCAGCATAGCCACTTCCATCCAAATATCTATTCCTCCTTTCAATGCAATTTAGGCATTTTTATTTAACTCATAGTGGGTCATTGTATTCTTTTAGATTTTAAAAGCCATCTAAATAATGAGTTTGCCCTATTATCTGGCAAACTTGACAATATTCCCTTATCTCAAGAAAGGACATTTATTCAATTAATTCTTATGTATATATTCTTTTTTTCCCTTGGATGTGGGCAAATCTTACTTTAATTGAAAAAGTTTTCATTTACAGCACATTCAACAATAAATTAACAGAAGAGACACTGACTTTTGAACATATAAACATATAAAAGTCCTTTGCTATTTAGCTACTTACCTATTCTTATATTACCACATATTGATAAATTATCCAGTTCCAATCTCAGGTTGCTCCACTGCTCCTACTGAAACATACTTTTTAATTGTTGAAGTCCCTTGAGGTACAATATCTTGCTGTTTGTCAGGTCCAGCATGACCCAATCCAGATTACACTGCTAATTTATAACTTCTTACCACCCTGCCAAACAAGGTGAAAAATGAATAATTTCTTTTAAGACTTCATGGTGCCTTTTAAAAGAAAGCCTCTGCAACATGTTCCTTGCAAAAATGAAGTGTTAGCTATTATTCAAGATCAATTCTAAAATTTTCAACGAGTTACATAAATCTGCAAAACTAAAGTTCTTAAATCATTCATTCAGTTATTTATGTTTCAACATCTTAAGTTTTTCCAATCATGGCCCTAATCTTGCCATAACAGATGGCTTGATAAAGAGTTTAAATATCTTTTGAGTTCTATGACTCTTACTGTCAGATATGTGAGTTTATACTTCAGCTGTGTTCACTGTAACAAGAGAATGTAGGATGAAATGGCACCACTGGAGATTGCTAAATTGGATGAAAGGCAAGGATATAGGCATAGACAGAATACAGCCTTCAGCCTATGATGGAGTATAAAATGTGTGAGAGAGATGATAGGATGGCAGAAATTGCCACACAAATCTGATGAAGTCTTGTATGGCCACTGGGGAATCCTCAAAATGATGATCCCCATTATAGGAACCCCATCAAGAAAGATCATTTGAGCTCTAGTACAAACTCTCTGATCAATAGTTAGTTGGAAGCAGACCTCCAATTAAGCAATGGCATCTCTTTCTTTCAGGATCCGTTTACAGAGAACATCCACCTCTAAGCTTCTCCATGATATCCATATTCTCCTCATGAGGCTGTGGTTGTAGTCATTGTAAAGGATGTGTCATGCCAACATTGTCTAGGAACAAGTAGTTGCTAGTTTCCTCTGTCTTACGTTTTGGTGTTCCCTACTTCTCTGTGACTGCGTTCCTTTCTTCTGCACTTGACCTCAGCTCTTCAGAAGGTTCATTTTATTTAGTGTGGACCGCTCTTTTCCTAGTCTCTAGATGTCATCCCAGCAATGTATAAGAATTGGCTCTTAATACTTTTCCAGATCATGAAATATCAAGTCACAGGAGAGTGTTCAGATATTGACAAAACCTACTATCTAGTTTTCAAGTACACACACACACACACACACACATACACATTACACATACCTTCATTCAGCTGCCTTAAAATATTTACTTTTAGGCACATTTTTATGTTCCTGTCTATAGATATTTTCATTTTCTGTAATTTAAAATACCTTTATTTTAGAAGAAAGCAATTGTATAATATTTTTATTAATCAGATTTGACTATATTTATTGGTCTTCTGTCAAGGAAATGAGGTATGAGCAGATCCTGAGAAAAGAAAGCATTATCTTGTCAGCATATTATTTTAGTTAAATCCCCTTTATAATCTTTAAGCAAAGGATTTGCACTGTCCTCTAACAAGAGTCACCTAGGTATTCAAGGATCCTGGTGCATATACCTTTATATCCCCATTCCACATCTCATGTTTTCCTCTTTGTCTCTCATTTCATTAATTCTTGAATAAAGAATGTGCTTCAGCAGAGAATTCAGTCCCCTCTGAATTTCTATTGTTTTCTACAGTTATTGCCTTCTCTTGATATCCAACTGTCTTCATCCTCTAACTGAAGAAGAGGAAAGTCTCTTTTAAGAATGCCAAGAATCATTTTGACTTTCATAAATTGCTTTAAATTATTGACTAAAAGATGTGAGCCTTTCATTCTCTTGGGTCATTAATCATTGGCACGAGAAGCAGCCTTCTAATTCTACTGTTCTTATAATTAAATATCTCTCATATATATCTCAAATATCTGAGACACTGCAATGCTAGTGCATAGTATTCTTATAGTATATCCATTCCAGTCCATTCCAGATGAAATGAAGTTTTAGAAATTATATTGCTCTACAACTGTCAATATTATGCTTAAAATAAAAGACAAAATTTCCCCTTGCCATCTAGAAATAACATCTATAGTTGTCATTCCTAGGATGGCTCCTGATCAGCACTGTCTTAATTCAGATTTCTTAGAAGCAGAATCTAAGATAGGATTTTGTTTTCAAGTGACTTGATATGAAAAAAGGTGAGAGGTGATACAGTAAGAATTAGGAGAAAAACTATAAATAATAATGTCTTGTCAGATAGAAATTAGTTTTAATCTAATACTACGGGAAAACACTCGTGTAGATCAGAAGTGCTTTCTTGGAACAAATTACTTTTAAGCCTGCACCAGTCAGTCACTAACCAAAGCCTGTCCTCAAAACAGGGGATGAGCACATAAAACCTGCAAAAGTGGATGCTATTTGGCAGAGGGAAATTCTCTGGGATAGGAGGCAGATATGAGGTGATATTTGCTAAGCACAAGCCTTGTAATAGCTGGGAGATGTGTGTAGCAGCTAGATTAGTAGACCTGAAAGGGACATTCAGCATCTATTATCATATTAAAGTGAATGGGTTACTAAATTACGAGATTCTTTTGTAAGGATCAATTATATCAAGTCCATGTAATGATTAACAAGAGTGTATTTTTTATGTGGTAGTTACATGATATTTAAATAAGCAAAAAGAAAAGGGCCAATTTCCTAAACCATGAAGCTTTCTTTGAAATTGAGTTGAATTTGTAGGATAGGGCATAATTTAGGAATTATGCAATATAATTGCAGTTTCACTATTATTCTCATCATAATATTGGTGAGTTACAAATTTCCCCCCAAATAATAAATTTATCTTATGATACCTAAAAGATATATACACTCAAGAAGAAATTGAGTGTTTTATATTGGATGTGTATGAAAATTATTATTTTATGGAAATCAACTAAAAAGATTAATACCAATTAATATTTTCATTCAGGAAATTTAAATGGTAAAATGGAAGAGAAACATGAACTTTCCTAAGTATAAAGATAGACTTTGATCAATTACTTATGTCTGAAGTCCAAAAACTCAAATTTTTGTCTACATATCCAAGACTATATTCATGGCCTGCAGCTACACTATGGGGATGAACAAATTAAAAGAATGTGGTTGAGGATAACCTCAAAAAACCACTCCATTGCCTCAGGAGTAGTGGGAGATTTTGTTAGGGAAGAAAGAGAACTGACTTTCTTGAACTCAGCTCACTTTGATCAAATCAGTGATCTGTAGGATTACTCAATGAGATGCTCTACTATCAACCTATAGAACTACTCATTGAGATAAAATAGTTTACTACTTACAAATTCAGAGAAAATTACATTTCTTAGGATGACTTTCAGGAAAAATCTCATTTCTCAAGACTAGATTATGTGAGATTGGCTCTGAGATTTCATAACAGTTTTATGAATCCTGATTTTTTAAAACATTCATCTATGAGGAAGGAATTTAAACCTTGTTTTATTTATTGTACTTTATGAAAGGAAATCATATATAGAATACACATGGGGAAAACGATGAAGGAAAATTAAATGTAAGTGGTAATCATGTGTAGCTTCTTTTTATCTTTCTTTATAGGTTTCCATTGTAGTGCTATTATCTGGGTGTTGGAAGACAGAAAAAAAGAATGTGATCCACCCAAGTTGAATGAGTAATACATTTTTTAGAAAGCTAACAGACATCAATTTTAAATATGTTTCTGAAATAATAAAAGGTAAAAATGTCAAATAAAAAAGACTATTATAAAGTCAATTCCACCAGAGTATTAAAATCCTGTTCTCCCAAGAAGCAACAAATACAATGGCTTAGCACGATTTTTCATACACCAAAAAGAACCACATTGTGAAAAGAATGATAGCCAAGGTATCATCATCTTTAAGTGAAGCTGTTTTAAAATGCCAACCAGTCATTTCCTGCCATCATGTATTGAGAAAAGCAGAAATTCACTTTTGTTATATAATAGACCAGATTAGAGAAAACTAAATAGATATGAAAGCTAACTGCAGTATGTTATACTGAATTAGATAACATAGCCAGAAACTAAAATCATTTTATAAGAAATAACACTACAGGAAAAATTGATGATATTTGAATGATGTCTATTGATTAGAAAGTATTATTATATCACTGTTATTTTATTGATTTTTGAAAATAATTTTTACAACATTGCTATATAAGAGACTTTTAGTGTTCAGTAAATGCAAAATGAACTCTAAGGAAAAAAAGATGTAAAGTTCCTCTCAGCAGTTGAGAAAATGATAATATACATATACACCTAGAGTAAAAAAAACAAAAATTGGGCAAATATGGGGATATGACAACATTTTGAGAATCTTTATGAAGGTCATACAAAAAACAATTTTTATTTTTCTTGTAATTTTTCTCCTTATTTGAAATCATTTCAAAATAAATTGTTTAAAAATGGTGATCAATTATGGAAAAATAAGAAATCATTAATAGGTGAACATACATTTTAGAACACAAACCAGTCATTTATTTTTGGTTAATATACCATATAATATAAGAATCTTAAACTAATAGTTTTGGGGAACATTTACTTGAATAAAGCACTTTAATACCTTTGCATACAATAGCATAGACATATAGACATGAACAGTGGTATACAGAAGGAAGCTTGCTTTAAAACAATAATATGTTCATGAGACAAATAGTTACTTTACTATAGTATTTCTTTACTAGAGGATGGAATTCTTTAGGCTGATTTTCAAATGCATACATTTATACAATTTGAGCTGCAGGTGCAGTCATATTTGTTGAGGTTAAAATTTTCCTGTAGTCTCTCATAATTAACTAGTAGTAATTTAATATGACTGGCAAATTTGAGCCTCATTTAAACTAACACCAATTAAGATAATTATATTGTACAGATAAAATCACTTTTTGGTTATGATATGATGAATCATTCCTTTCCTCCTCATTTCTATGCTTGAAATATTTGAGTTGTGTCACTTTGTTATGTACAGATGTTTCTTCTTAGTTTCAGTTCAGTGGTGAATGAAGTGATTTAAGCAGTCCATCAAGCACTGTGTTTCTGTCATACAGAGAAACTGCTATAAAGAAAATTTAGAAATTGCAGTTTTAAACTTTTAATATTTACCAATCATCAAAATTCTAGATTAGTAGGTATTTACACTGATCTTTGTAAATACTTTTTTCCTTAAGGATAGATAAAGCAGAAGTAATTTAAACTTGTTTATTTTACTGAGTTGTGATTATGAGGTATGCTGTCAATTTATATTATAATTATTGTATCACCACAGTATAGGACAACTTCTGGTATTATTGAAAGTGAGCTTCATATAATAATTAAAAGCTAATTAAGATTATCCTTACCTTAAATAGAACCAGGTAACAAAATTAAATGCAAAAGTACAAGTTGTAATTAAATCAATACCTATAGTTTTAAAATCACATATTAAAGTTATTTTCTACATAGGAAAATCATTTGAGACAGAATAAAGTTATAAAATTAGAAATACTTTCAAGACCTACTTATAGAAATTTTTTTCAGTGCCACAGGATGAAGCTTATATAGTTTATATCAAGTTATATTGCTAAAACACTTTTAGGTATAATTTCTTTGAAAAGTTATGCCTATACCTTAGATAGCTTTCATCTTCGTGGTTTTCCATGTTCACTATTTGCTAAATGGTAATTTTAAGATATTACACATACTAATATTAATCCAATCTGAATAGAAGTAAGAAAATTCAATTAACTAATAAGAAATCATTGAATAGTTAACCCAACATCTATAAGTCCAAATCATACAAAATTGAGATTCTTACTCATTTTAAGTTTTATCTGGTAGAAATATTACTGTGATAGCTGAGAAGTCCTAGACCTGCAGTAAACAAACTAGAAAAGCAGTTACAAGATATTTCAACTTTAGAATTTGTGCTTGATGCTCTTTAAAATAGAGTAGTCAGATTAAAGAAAATAAATGAACAAACAAAACCTTTCCATATATTCTGGAATTGTTAAAAAAAAAATCTTGATCTCTTTCTTCTTACTAAATAATGAGTGATATTTTTGTATTATTGAAACAGATATTTAGGTTATAATGTATTTCTGAAAAAAAAATAACTTTCCCTATATAAGTATTCATACCTTTAATTTTGAATATCAAACTTCCCATATAGATATATTCAAACTAGTAAACATTTAAATCACAAACGAAAACCATATTCAATTACTTTGTGTAATTTATTTTAGTATATCCTCACTGAATTTATTTGATAAAGAATAATGCTATCCTGTACAAAGTTCATTAGTGATTTAATGCTAACATAATATAATAGGACCTAATAGCAAATACTACAGTATATTGGAAAAACAAATTGGATTGAATTTCAAGAGTGAGTTTAAGTGCAGGATTTGATAGTCATATCAAGGAACATATATAACTCTCCTGATCTCAACCAAGTTCTAGTTCCTCATCCAGAAAAGGTAAATAACTGTTTGATATATCACTTAGAGGTATAATGAAGGTTTTATCAGCTAATATTAAAAAAATCATTCTAAATAGTAAATTAAATTCTAAATATGAAATTTGCTTCCTGAAAATTTGTATTTATAGAAAAAGTAACTCATTCTTAAGAAGTATAGCTATTTTCACATTTGAAATTGAAGTATGTATATCTGAGGATATTTATTGTATATATTATTCAACAACTTTACAATCACTTGCTATCAACTGCTTTATAATAATGTTGTCATTTGCTTTATTTAGATTTTATTTTATTTTTATTATATCTCAATTTGATGTTACATTTATATATTAAATAAATTAGAAACATAGAAAAATACATCTTGTAACCACAACAAACCTTTGGATAATACCTAGTTCTGTATAATAATTTTCTTTTATTAAATAGTAAAATGTTGTAGAATTTCCATATTCTGCCACAGTATTAACTGAATTAAAGTGTGTATTTCAATAAGTCAAGTTATGTTTTCAAGGAGCGAATGATATGATCCATTCTCAGTCATTGTCTATTGGACTGACCTTGGTGACATTTTCTTATCTTCATTTTTCATTCTATGTAGGTTGCTACAGTAAATTTTTTGTTCTCAAATATCTGGTCTCTGTTGGTAAGGTGGTTTTCTATGTGATGTTTGATTTTCCTTTTGAAGGCACAGGACACATTTTATAGTTTTTACTCCATACTGTAATTCTTAGACTTTTATAAAACTAAGAACCATACTTCTTGTTTGTTATACATGTGTGCAAAGGAAACATCTTTGAAAGGAAATGAATCCAATAAAATATGTAAGGCTACCAATGCTACACAGCTATTTCATAATAAAATATTTTACCTTTCTAAACATGCAGTAGAAAATTGAGGGAAAACCCTTCTGTTTTTTAATTCTTTGTATCTTTCTGAAGTTTAGGCTCACTCTTTCCCATCAGAGCTTAACACGTTGGAATTGCAGACACAAGACCCCTCCTCATGGGTCAACCACTTTTCTAATTGTGCTTGCTACTTTTGGACTGTATAACTCCTCCTTACCTAGTATCTGTCTATTTTCTGGAGTTCCTACAAATGCAAGAGTCTTACCAGCTTAATCTTTTCAGGACAGGAACTCCTTTCCATGGATTCTGATCTAATAGCGTGGGAAGCCTACAGTGCAAAGACAGTGGTGTTAGTCTTTCACATAAAGAAACTTTTGCTTCACCCTCTGGCTTAAGTATCCTGTCTTTTACATCAGGATTTCTAATTCCACAAGCTATAAGATTTACAGATGAGAATCTAAGATCATCAAACTGGACCAATGAAAATTATGAAGAGAGAAGACATTCATTCTCCTCTTCCCTTTGTTTCCCAGACTCATAACTTTTAATTATTGGCAAAATTGTAGCTGCAACATTAACAATATTAACAAAAACAATAAATTTGTTTTTTAAACTATGTGACTGGGTACTCCATTTCCATGTTATATACTCACCAAGATGATGGTTTTCATGATTCTTTTAAATATCATTCTTTAATTCCATCAGGTCAGTATCTGACAGGTGAGAAGTTTGTCAATCATTGATACAGTTGTCAGTATGCATCTTACCACTTTTTATTTGCTATAAAGTAATCATTTTAATCTGGGACATATTATGTGTGATTTTATGACTTCAAATTCTGAGAGATATGTCTTGACAAAGGCAATGTGAATTGGCAAGGCAAATTCATTTCAAAAATTTTTATCAGTTCCAAAAACCACAAATTGTTTGTGTTTCTCTTGCCTTTAAGAAAGGTGTAATGAAAATAAAAGGAGACACTGAGACAAGATGCAGAGGCAGGAAAAGAAGTGGCTGCTTGTCCAAGTGGCCACATTTATTTAGGTTACATTAGGTCATTAGTACCATAACTACAGTATTGTTTAGGAATACCAGTAAGGTTGCTTATTTTGCAGTTACATTCTATAGTTACAAAAAAAAAAAAAAGGATGTTAGGAGCTTTGTCCAGCTCTCAAGAAAGTCCATTGTATAAAGTTATTATTATGTAGACAGATTTAGGTTCAGTGAAACATTGTGGTTTTCTAACAAGAGAGTTCCTATATTCCCAGGAGCTGTGTAGCTAAGATGAAGGTTGAAGCTGATAAGACTGTAACACAGAGCTTCCTTGTGAAGGACATCGTTACAGCAGCCAGGCATCACATGTCTTTACAGAGAAGTTTCCCAGCAGCCAGGCATTCTGTGCCATTGCACAGACACTTTTTACCACTAAGCATGCCACAACCACAGAGTTTATCAGAGACACCAATCCCAAACACAGAACCCCTACTTAAAGTTTTCAGTATAATCAATTTGTCATTATGTGACTAGCCGATCCTCTTGAATAGCAGTAATATGCTAAAGATTTAATATTCAGTGAAATAACTTCAAGGTGTATTTAAGAATCAGTGCCAAAATAAAATATATCACCTGGTCTATATATGCCCATACTCCAAATGTATAAATGAGCTTATTTTGTATATCAGGTACAAAACTATGAATTTAAAAAAATCCTATAATATATGTATATTTACACTCATTGGTAATAAATTATATTACACATTGGTCAATGATTGATGGAAAAATATATTTATTTATCACATACATACATACTTTGGTTGCACTGTGGGTTATTTCTCAAGTAACTTCTTCAATTGCTAAGATCTGGTTTTGTAAACAAGCTCAATATTTATTTGAACATGATGGAATATTATGATTTTCCATATTTTCATATATTATAATATTTAACAATTATTTATTTTATAGTTTTTATGGGAATATCTCATTTACAAAAATAAATTAATTTCTCAATAGTTTATAATTAGATTTACTGGAACTATACAGTAATGTGTTTCAAAGTTTTAATCTTGTAATTTGTTATTGATTTAATATTGACACATTGTTATGACAGAGATTGTGTTGCAGCTGTATTCAGACAACAAAAATGGATGTTGAATAGCATAAATGACTTCTTCCTGATTTACTGTGATAATGAAATGCTTACCAGCTTTAAGTTATATCATTTACACTGTACTTGCTTTCAGGTGACTTCATTCTAGGGGGATATTATTTTATTTTAAGTCATTGATGAATACATGTCCAAGTGGCCACATTTATTTAGATTACATTAGGTCATTAGTACCATAATTACATTATTATTATTCAACATTGTAAACATAATTACGTCAATATTAGTTACATTTTTTCAAAATATTCAATAATAGTGCACACAAAATTAACAAGAGTTCCCCATAGTGTTTCAAAAATTGGCTCTACCTCCCCCCACAAATCAAATAATTAAGTGTCCAAAATTTTAAATAAATATGATAGCTTAAATCTTTGTGTCAAATTGTACCAAAGAATCATGAATTTGTGATAATGGAATGTTCACTGTGACTAGATATTTTTTCTTTTGTAAACAAATTATTATTATATTTTCCATCCAGAGCCTGTAGGAGACTCCTGGTTAGTAGATGGTCTTGCTGTTGAATATATGTCATAATAGGTCTAGTTTCTTTCCACTTTTTTCCTCACTGAAATCTACAACATATTTAGGATAACATTTTGGTCCAGCCACTGGGAAATGCTGAAGCTGCCTTTCTGGAGAAAAGGAGAGAAGTGTCCCTTGTTAACTGAACTTTCATTTCTTCATTTTAACATATCCTTTGTTTTCTTACATTTTCTCCAAGAAAGACCTGCAGGTTAGAACACATAATGTGTTTTTTAACTGAGCCAACTGACAAATTAATTAATTAATTAATTAATTAAAGCATTCCCTATCATCTGAAATTTAATGTTAGATTTGGAGGAAAGATATTCCATTTGGAATGTGGTAGTTTTAAAGTAACAAGGTTATGAAAGTATTACCAGCCTATGCAGTGTTATTTCTGTTGTTTCTCATTGTGCTGTTGGCAGAGATGTTAAAAGAATATAAGAAGATCTGATATAAGATGTGGTGCCAGGCAGTATGGCAGTCCAGGTGGACTCCTTTCAGTCTCTGGCTCACAGTAGGCTGGAGACTGGCAACTCTAAAGAGAAACAAGTATTTGTTTCACAAAATGTTGGCAAAGGCAAGCAACCTTTACCAATCCTGGCAGTCTATCCTTAATTTCAAAATGGCATATGTTGATATTCTTTGGCCAGCTTACACGTGACAGATGTCTTTTAACCAGGTCAGAAAAACACAGCATGAAAGACACCATTTGTGTTTCTACTAGACTTTGGCTTGCGCTCTAAAATAGGAAGCTCACGTCAGCAGTAGGCTATTTTCCTGATATCTACTGGTTTTCTTCATTTGACCATATTGTTGATTTTGGTATTGTTTTAAGCAACTTCTTTTGTGTGCTGGAAAACTTTCATGTAACTTTTCAAATCACTTCTATAATTGAAGAAAGGACTGTGGTTATATTTAAATATTTTCCTCCTCTCTCCCTCCCCCTCTTTTCTCTTTCTCCCTCCTTCTCCCTCGTCTTCCTTTCCTCTTTTTTTTTCTTTTTACATGTACCTTTACTTATCAGGCAGAGTGTTTATTTGAGGATCATATGGTGTGCAAAAGTTAAAGCTTAGTATGTGGAAAATAAAGGTGATCAAACAATTAAAACAGTACAATCCAATCTATGGTAAAGCATATAAGAGGAGGATCTACTGTGTATATAGCAAAGTTTCTTAAAGAAACTTACTTTTTTATTATCTGAATATTAATTAGGAAAGAGGGTTATGGGAAAGAAGAATTTTGGGGTTTCAAGATGGCTGAATAGTGCCCAGCTTTCAATTCCTCCTCCAAAAAGAAAAACTAAAGGAAGAGGTGGATGGCTATATCCTGAGATGAGTGTCCATAAAAGAATACTAGAACTTAGTAAGACAGACACTAGAACTTTTTAAGACTTGGAAACCCAGGACAGTAGCACAGAAGGAGAAACAAAAATTGTCTGACACTTTGTCGCCAGCTCCCCAGCTGGCGGGGTACTACCCTTTGCAGTGGGAGAATTGAAAAGGAAAGTCACTGCAAACTCCATAATCATGGACTTTGGCAATCCCAGCCACCAAAAATTTCACATCATGGGATTGCAGCCCAGTTAGGGAAGTGACCTTGAGTCTAAGTAGCTTTTCCTCACAGAAAAATAGAAAAAAATGTTTATTATCTTCCTGCCAACCTTCAAAGCCCAGGCTGTTGTCTTAAGAATTAAGCTTTTGTTCAAATTCACACTTCCATAGCAGTCAAAAATCTCCAACATATTCCCATTCCTGGGTCCCTACAGATATTCTGTCACATTAACACATGGGCTTAAGCCTGACAAAATCAATTTCACTCTGCAGGGTAAAGGTAACCCTAGAACCCATGCCGCAGTCTGGCTGGGCACAATCAGGAGCCACTTGTCAAAAGAAACTAACTTTATTTTCAGAACCACACACGCCAAACAAAACAGCCTCTCAGGAAAAACCCTCAGAGCCCCAACTGCCACCACCGGCTTTCCACAAGCCTCTCTCTCCAACACAAGCCTCTCTCTCCACCTCCCACAATCCTCCTGCTCTTGAGGCCGATTGGCTGGGTCACGTGGGCAGAGCCAAAAAAGTCCCCCAATGAGCAGCTCCGTGGTCTGAAAGGGCAGGGAAACAGCCCAATGAGCATCACAGCAGAGGAGCCAATCAGCTAGATGTTGCTGGGGCCACTGTGAGCCAGTCATCAGCCGGCAGCTGGAAGTTTGCTGGCAGCTGGAAGTTTGCTGGGGCCCCTTCGGCTGTGGCTCTCAACAAACCCAAGCCTGTCCAGTGTCCCAAATTATTCCATGCAGGCTTGGTAGCACATAAGGAGATGGAAAATGCCTCTTTCAAGAAGCAACAGACTAGGATGTTTATCCTTTGGGACTCCAGGTTTGGCCAGCTGAATGTAGACTGGCATCAGAGCTGAATTAATAATATCAGTCCATTTTTCTGCCTCAGCCTCTGCCTCTTCCTCCCTATGGGAATTTTTGTGTGGGTCCATTTCAGCTCTAGGACTGAGACTAACCATTTCACAATGAGTGAAGTGGAACAGGTAATCTGCTACCACATCCCCCATGCTATATGTGAGCATGTCCCACCAACAGCACCAGGAAGGGAGGCTCTGAACTTGCCCCCAATAGCCTCTATGCAGAGATAGCTGTGTGTGGGCCTGCTGCACTGATACAGGGCAAGGGTTCCTTGTGAAGCTAAGGCAGCCATAATGATTCTTTCTCACCAGTTTTTGTGATCAAACCAGAAAGATTTTAGACATATTGTTCACAGTAGCAAGCATGAGTTTATGAGAAAGGATAGGAAAAGTGAAAAAGGGACATTCTCAAGGGATAGCAGCTCCTTTTAGAGAATGTAGTGGCACCCCCTCCTCCCCAGGAAATCGCAATTGAGCTTCTCCAGAGACCCTCACTATAACTGCTCTTATACTATCAGCAAGAATTTCTGTGGCAGAGTTTTCAAGCAGGAGGTATGTTGCAGAAACAGGAGGTGATCAGAAAGACTAACCCAAGGCCTCCACAGAGGCATTTGCATTTTTATATCCAGGCCAAGGTTCAATGCCCAGAACAATAAAAAGAAACTGCTTTTCTGCGGATTTTCACAGATTGTGAGCCTCTGAGCCCCTCCCCCTACACACTATGTATAAAGTTCTGAAACTTTCTGAACTCGGGGTGCAGAGGGTTTGATGGACTGTGGCAAAAGCTCCCCTTCTGAGCAGGGCCACATCCAATAAACCTGCTTCCTTCTAATTCCTTGTTGCCAGCCTCATCTGGCCCACAACAAGTGAAGAGGGATGGCATGCCTTTCTTGCCCTTTACTTTTATGGTTGGTTCCAAGAAAGTTTCCAGAGAATTCTGCCCAGGCCTACCTTTTCACTTTTGACTGACAGCAGGATACATCAGTGCTCCAAGTCTCCAATCCATTGATAAATGTTCAAGGCAACTCTAGGTCATTTTGGTCTGTGCTGACACATTCTAATTGAAACCTGTTCTTATAAATCTTATGTTAAGAGAAATTGTTCTTATCTCCCTGAGTTCTGGAACTTGGTCTGCATGTGTCATTACCCCTGCCATATCTTGTGTTCTCCATATCAGCATTTGGGGCCTGCATTTCTCCTGCAGAATTAGGTAGTTTTCTGAGGAATGTAGTATATCCTAATGCCTTAAGCCAGACAGGGTTGCAGGCAAATTGCATTCAAAATAAAGATGTGGGGTCAGCCCAGTGGGCCTAGTTTATAGAATTATCCCCTTAATCTCATGGTCCCACCACTCAAATTTTCCCATTACCTATCAGCACCACCATCAAGACTGAAGATAGGTGCTTCAGATCTCTACCATAGGTGGGGCTGACAGTATCACAGGCCCTTACCTGCAGCAGAATTTACCACAGTAATTTCTGAGGAAATACCTATAGTCCTTCCATTGCAACCAATCCCATTTTCAGTGTGGCTACATGGTGAGTACTCCACAGTTGCTGCTGTGTGCACTACACCTATTTTGTTCACTACAATATTCCCCATCTTGCGTGGCAGTCAGAGGACCTCTTCTATCACATCCTGCTATGCATTAAGCCAAAAGCCATTAATTAGAGCCACAAAAACTATAAGGAGATTTCCACTTGGTGCTCAAGTAGAAACAAGTTGACATTGCACAACAAACTGACACCAAAGTACATGTATTTTTTTAAAGTCACATACTATGAAAGCCACCTTATAAAATGGTTACATATAACTGATCTACAAGATAAACAAATCTAAATATAGACTGAAAAAAATATGAAGGGAAAGAAAGGTAACATGACATCTTCAAAAGAATGCAATGTTTTCATCTATTTTTTCATCAAATGGTTGTCTTAGCCATTTCCCTTTGCTTCCCCTTTAGGAACTCCTAAAATGTACATATTTATTTAATAGTATCCAAAGACCTTAGAAGTTGTTTTCAGGTTTCTTATGTATCATTTTCTTTTAGTTTTCCTTTCTTGCTTTCTCATACGATTGGAATATTTCAAAAAATATACCTTCAATTTCACATTTTTACTTCCTTTTGATCTTGTTTGATGTTGAGGCTTTCAACTGTATTTTTTTTTATTTGACTTATTGAACTCTCTAATTTCCATGTTTTGATGGTTCTTTTTGAAGATTTTTACATCTTTGCTGAATTTCTTCACCAATAAAAACAAGAACTGAATGAAAAAGGATAGAATAAACACATTCTATGCAAATGAATGAGAAAGGATGGAGTAAACACATTCTATTCAATTAAAGGCACAAGCAAGTACGTGTAGCTATGCTTTATCAGACAAAGTAGAACATAATATAGAAACTAAAAAGAAAAAAAGAAAGTCAATATGCAATGACTAAGGGATCAATTGAACTGTATGATAAAACAATTACAAATGTATATATGCAGAGTGCTGGAGTACTGCATTTTCTAAAACAAACATTAATATATATAATGGAAGATATAAGATCCAACAAAATAATAGTAGGAGACTTCAAAATTTCGCTTTTATCAATAGATGTATCATCCAAGCAAAACAAACAAAATAAAAAACAATCAATGAAGAAACATCAGATATAAACTATAGTATAGATTAAATGGGCTTAGCATTTACATAACATTTCAAGCAACAGCATCAGAAAATGCATTTTTTAATCAACACATAAAACATTCTCTAGAATGAAGTGTATAGTAAGTCATAATAAAAGCCTCAACAAATTCAAAATAGTCAAAAACATATCATGCATCATTTCTGATTACAAGGGAATAAAACTAGAACTACATAATAAAAGACATTTCAGAAGCTATGCAAAATTTTTAAGCCCTACACAATGCTAGTGAATGAACAATGGGTCAAAAATGAACCCAACAGAAAATTAAAATATCTCTTGAAATAAATGAAAGTAGAAAAACAGTATATGAAAATATGTGCAGTGTAGTAAAATTAGTGCCGAGAAGTGAATTTAAAACAATAAAAGCTGCTTAGGGAAGATAAAATAAGATAAAAGACAAAATAAAAATGATTTCAGATTAAGAATTTCAACATCTTTCAAGGACCTAGAAAAGCAAAACCAAACCAAATTCAAAATTATAAGAAAAAAATAGCAAAGATTAAAGCAGAAACAAATGAAATACGAATAAAAAATTGTAAAATATTAATGACAAGTTGACTTCTTGAAAAGATAAAATTGATGCATTTTCATATAGAATAAGAAAAATATGGAAGATCCAAATAAATTAGAGATTAAAAAGGAGATATTACAATTGATACCACAAAAATACAAAAGATCAATAAAGAATATTATAAAGAACTATACACTAAAAAATTGGAAAGCCTAGAAGTAATGGATAAATTTTTGGACACATATAACCTAACAGAATTGATCCATGAAAGTAGAAAACTTAAACAGACAAACAATGAGAAAGGGAATTGAATCTGGTAAAAAGACATCCAATAAGAAGAAATTCAGAACTTCACTGATAAATGGTATCAAATAATTTAATGAATAACTTCAGGCTTCACTGATAAATGGTATCAAATAATTTAATGAATAACTAATATCAATTCTTCTCAAACTATTTCAAAAAATTGAAAGGGAAGGATTTCTTCCAAAGTCATTCCATGTCCTCAGCATTCCATGTTTAAAGGCCTGCATATGAACACTGGCCTGGTAAACACCGTGCTGCAGAAGGTTGAGGATAGATAATGGAGACAGTGTTTTGACCAGGGGCTAATGCTAACTTGGGTCATGCCTAAGTCTCACAGGCATAGGGACATGCACAGTCTTGAGCTGTCAAAGACAGGCCAACTCTAAGAATGCAATGATGACTGTTGAATCTCTAGTCTCCCCCACTGAGTATCAGTTCTCCACTTGATTTAGGACAGTTCAGGAGGCTCCATCTAGAATCCCTGGCCTGAGTATAGGGGCCTTTTTAATGCTTAATGCTGGGTCTTACCATAGCAGCCTATGCACTGGGCTTTAAGACAAAGCCCTGTGCTAGGTTTTGTGCCTTGTTCCTGAGTGGGTAGAATCTTGCTCTGGACTCTGCTGAGATTGAGGGAAGAATATTGGAGGCTGTTTCTGCTGCTTGACTAACACAGGTCCAGTAGTTTGGCCTGTGTGTATTGGCCTGGGATTAGGGTTTTAGAGCTCTGGCCAGAACTGTGTCTCATTGTGGTATACCTGGTATAGAATTTCAAATCTAAACCCTGAAATTAATTCCTTCTCCCTACTCAAAGCAGGAACATTTTTCTCCATGCTGCTTTAAGCTGGAGTGAGGGCTATTTGAGATTTATTTTCTTCCTTCCTTTTTCAATGCATCTTTTCTTTTAGTTAGGATAAAACTAAGCACTATGGTCTCCTATGTGCCTTCCTTCTCTCCTGTGAAGATAGCTTGGTACATACATGAATAGCGGTTTGGACTTGAACATCTGTGAATACTTGATCATCTGAGGATCTTTATTTTCCACCATCTGGCTCTACCCTCCTGTGATTCTTTTTGAAGTTGTTTTTTTTTTTTTTCTGAAATGTGTATGGTGTACTTTCACTCTTTTGCATGTAGTTGTCCAGTTGTCCCAGTAATAGCTGATGAAAAGGCTATATTTTCTTTGTTTGCATTCTTTTACTACTGTGTTGGAGATCACTTGATAATTACTGCATCTTTTTCAGGGCTCTCTAATTTTTCCCCATTGATCTTATCCTTTCTTTCACCAGTACTATACTGCCTTGATTATCCTACCTTTACAGTAAATTTTTAAACCAGGGTATGTCAGTCATTTAAATGTGTTCTTCTTTAATGTTGTGTTGCTCCTTCTAAGTCTTTTGCCTCTCCATATAAACTACAGAAGTAGTTTGCAAATATCTATGGAGGAACTTGCTGAGATTTTGACAGGGATTGCATTTAATCTGTAGATCAAATTGGAAGAACCAAAATCATGATGATAATGAGTGTTCACATTTATGAACATCAAATAGGTCTCCCTATATTTAGTTCTTCTTTGATTTCTTTCATTGGAATTTTTTAGTTTAAATTTATTTTGATTTTAAAAAGCCATTAATGTATTCATATTAACCTTAGGTCTTAAAACCTTACTATAATTGCATATTAATTTCAGGTGTTTTTTGGTGATGCTTTCGTATTTTCTACATGGATAATCATGTCATCTGCAATCAAAAATATCTGGAGTTTTTACCCTTTTCTTTCATTGTAAGTTTTCTTTTCTTTCATGTCTATTTACATTAGGTAGGAAGGAGCTCATTAAGTAATGCTCTGGTGTATTTCAAAATTATTCCTTTTCCTTTTTTTTTCTTTCCAGAATCTCAAGGCACTTATCTGATTTTTATTTTCAAAACCAGGAAAACCTGTGAGGTAAAAATGACAAAATAATGGAGAATCCATTGGATCCCTCAATTTTTTTTTTAAACTCTCAATTGTTGCACACACTCCAGATCCATCAATTAATTATATCTGGTTCCTGTGGGTTTTTGCATTGGTTAACTGTGATTATTCATATTCAATTGACCGACTTAAGGGCCCGTTTTTGTTGCCCTGTGTCATTATTTCTCTTATTCAGAGATTTAATATCAGTTATTTCTTTGTCAGTTTCTTCAATTTTTACTTATTGTTAGGATGGAATGATAATTTACAGGTGTCTTACATTCTAGAGAGAAAGATCAAAGTCTTCTATTGCACTTTTACTATGAAAGAATGGCAAATTCATGGGAGCTATAGAGCTATTCTGAAACCACACCAATGGCAAAGTATTATCAGATATAGTACAATTTCTATGGATAACAGATAACTGAAAATATTTTCAATTCAATGTAGTTGGCAGAAAATATCTGTAGATTAGAGATGGAATTGGATTTGGATTTACAATATCTTTATTATCCCTATCATGGAGAAAATGTCAGACTTGGGTTTTGAGATAGCACTGCTGCCACTTATCTTACTTAAAAATGTATTTTGCAAAATTAATTTGAAAAAATACTTAGACTCCCAATTCATTGTAACATAGTTCTGTATTATACTTCTAAACTCATTTAATTATTTTAAGTTATATTTGGTGGTTTTTAATGCCCAAGTCCATTTTAACTTTTAAGACTTAATAGTTTTGATCTGGAATAAGCTCCCAAATCTCATATGCTCAGAGATGAGGATTTTGTGAAGTCATTAAATCATGAGGAATTTGACCTCAAGTTCATACATTGATGGACTACCTGGAAGCAGGACCTAGTTGGAGGAAGTAGATCACTGGAGGTGTGCCCTAGAATAGTTTATATTCTTACTGGCCTCTTTTATTTTTGTTCTCTCTGTTTACCTGCTAACATTAGGCAAAGAGATTTATTATGCCATGCCCTTCTGCCATGATGTTTGGCTCCGCCTCTGGCCCAGAGCAATGGAGGTGGCTGAGCATGGAATGCATCCTTGAAAAGCACAAACCAAAATAAATCTTTTTTCCTTTAAGGTGTCAGGTACTTTAGTCATAGCAATGCAAAACTGATTACCAAAAACTCTATTTCCTTTGATTATATCCATATGCTTAAATTGCATAGCACATAACAAGCCATTTTAGTGATTTTTTTGAAAGCCAATTTAAACTAGAGTAGAGAAATAAAAATTGGTAATTTAAAATAAATTTCTCTTTATGCTGGTTTTCCAAATAATGTTTTATCTTTATGGCCTGTATTTATATTTTAATAAATATCAATTAAATTGAAGTTTGTTGAAAATATTTGAGATTAATTTAAATAAAAGTTTTTAAAATAGAAAATAAAGAACACATATACAAAGTTTTAAAATCACTAATTCAAATATCATGATCTTCAATAGAACTTGGGGTCCCATATTCTATTAGAGAAGAGAAGGGTACTACAGAATTTTATTTATAGGATTATAATTGAAAATATATTTGCATACCGTAGTAGAACTCTAATGTTATTTAAACATTGGTTAGTGAACAAACTTACTTTTTCTTTTTTCTAGGAAAACATACTATAGTTTGGATCTTAAATGTCCCTTGGTAACCATGTTAAAGGCTTAATCCACAGCCTATGGCACTATGGGCAGTAGAAGAACCTTTGAGATGTGGGATCTAGTTTCACTTAGGTCACTTGGAGCATGCTCTTGAAGAGACAAAGAAACCCCTTTCTCTCTTTGCTTCCTGATTGACATGAAGTAAGCCATATCCTCCACTGCAAGTTCACTTCAGGATGTACTGTCCACCATTGGCCCAAAGCAACAGAGCCAAGTGAACATGGAATGGAACTTCTGAAAATGTGAGGCAAAATAAGTCTTGCCTCTTCTCAAATTAGTTTTCTCAGGTATTTTGTCAGTGGTAGAACGTTGACCAACAGTATGTTTTTATTAAAAGACACATCTAAGGAAGCCAAACATCTTTAAATGCATATTTTATGTTATCTAATACATTTACATAGGGGCTGTGGTTGGGGCTCAGTGGTAGAGCACTTGCCTATCATGTGTGAGGCACTGGGTTTGATTCTCAGCACAGCATGTAAATGAATAAAGAATATAAAGGTCCACCAACAACTAAAATTTATTTTTAAAAAATACACTTACATAGATTATACATGCATGAATGTATAATACAGAAAATTATATCTACTATATAAACATATATACTTATATGTATTATACGTGTATTTATATATGTATGTAACATGGAGTATAAGTTGGAACACTATGTACATATATTATATCAATCAAATTCTCTCTATATTTCATGATATTTTAGCATATAGTGTTTTGCTGATCATGGAAAGGCTGTACCTCCCAAAGATACATAGCGAATAATTATCATAATAGCACATTTTTCATATGCAAACCAACAATTCCAGATCAAAAAATTGGCCAATGACTCCTTTATCTAGCTCTCACTGGTAGTACCCCTATCTACCTGTTCTACTATCACCCCAGGGCAAAGTATCAGAGAATTTAAGACAGCCCGCACACACTGGGGAGCCCACTGGAATCATTCATAACTAGTAAATTCTATTTCTGTTTACAATGCCTCTCCTTGCCTTTTCCTTCCTGTGGACACCACAATAAAGTCTCCTGTCCATGCTCTTCCCCAACTTCTACCTTGTAAGTAATCCTGGGAGTTTGCATTGCATGGAGTTCATGGAATGGGATGTCCCCAGTTCTAGGGAACTGTAACAAACTACATTACAATACAATAATTTTCAACTGACCTCACCATTACCTCAATAAATTCTACATTTAACAACACATACATGCATAAGTAACTGTGTGTGTCTGTATTGTGTGGCCTTGTATAATGCTGACAGGGTTTTCATGGTACAGTCAGTCAGCATATCACTCCTCTTTTTCATGAGCTGATAAGACATTGTCTATATTTAAGAAATAACTCAGTATTACTCTAGAGATTATCCGATTTCATGATTTTTTAGTTTTCTAAAATATCAGTAAATATCATTAAAAAAGGCTTCAAATTGTTTTATAAAATTTAAAAACATGTTTCATTCTTTTTAATTCCTCATCTCTAGGTTTTCCATGGCTTTCATATCTAGTGTCAAGCTTGATTAACTCACATTCTAGCATTTCTTCAATAGCCTGAGGTCACATTTATCCAGTCACAACAGAGGGGGAGAAAAGGAAAAGATTATTTTTTCCAGGTTAGAGACATATGGGGAACATGCAGAAATGCCCTACGTAATAAGAAATGTTAAGTTTTTTATTTATAAACTAAGCTTCCAGAGACAAGGAAGAAAACAAATAGAATGGAAAGGAGATCCTAAATTCAGGATTTCATTACCTGTTCCACATTTGGGGAATATCTGAGACTGTCAGTCCCCGAGATACAAAGTTAGCCATTATATGCTGGAAACTTATTTAGTGATGAGGTAGATCTGAGGAAGACAGTATTGTTCTGTGAAACAATAAAATCCTCCCTTCTGGTTCCTCAGGTCATATACACTGTATTTCTCTCAATCCCACCTATGCAGATGCCACAAGAAACAAAACAACAAAATTGTTCTTTCATACTAAGTACTTCTAGAGTTTACCACTGTTTTGATGTGAAGAATTCATTTTGATATTCCTCTTCTTGCACTAACAATTTCACTCATTTTGAAGGAGGAAAAGATACCTAATCCATAATTTCAATAAATGATTTAGAGAATCTAAATTATCAATTTGGTTTAGGCCTATATTTGTTAATGAGAAGCAAAATCTATATCCTTCAATACTTCATCTACATAATGATATTTTCAGGTATAGAAGAGTAGAAACCTTGTAAAGAATGGAGGAAATAAAAAAAAATGCAAGAACTCATAGTAGGAAAATATAGTAATGGTATTGAAAACAATTGGATGCTTTGAAATTTAATAGAGGTCAAACTGAAAATGTTCTTCCTTGAAAACACAATATAATGCAATCAGATGCAAGAAAATAAGTTTGTAGAATTTCTATATGGTTATATAAATCTAATTTTCTATGATTTTTTCCAGTTAAAATTAAAAACTGGACCTTTAGCCTCTTCCTCCATTTTTTAGTTTTTTCTTCTTTTTCTAGTTTTGTTCTGTGTTTTTTTCATTTTACTTTTTGCTTTAATAGATTTTATATATTCTTGAAAATTACTCATTTTGTCTCTAAAACTTGGAAATTTCATAGAAATTGTATGAAATAAAATGTGACTTTGTGCATTATCAATTAGGTGAAAATCTAATATATATGTCACATTAGTTTGATCTTAGTTCATTTGCATTTTCAGACTATCAGAGCTTTGGTCAATAGTAACAGTAATTTTTATATTTAAAATAAAATAGCCAATAAGATTAATGAATTATTACTTTATTTCAAAGAATCACACAACTTCACCAAATAATTTCCAAAAAGAAAACCAAGAGTAATAAAGTAGTTCTGTTCATCTATTAAGGAATATACTACTGATATTTTGTAATATTGATATATAACAATATTAATACCATAATATCATTACTGTAATATTATAGTATATCAATATTAGGTGTCTCCCTAAAGCTCATGTGTGAGACAGTGCCAGAAAATATAGAGATAAAATGATTGAGATATAACAGGTTTAATTTAATGAGTGCATTAATTCCCTGATAAGGCTTAAATTGGTGATAACTGTAGGCAGGTATGTTGTGGCTAGAGGAGTTGGGTCGCTGGGGATATCACTTGGTTGTATATTTTGTTCTTGTTGAGCAAAGCTTTTTTTGTTCCATGGTGCCATGTCCCCAGATGCTTTCCTCAGCCACACCCTTCCACCAAGATGTTCTCCCTCACCTCAGACCCAGATCAATAGAGTTGGCCATGTATGGACCAATCCATTTACCCAAATAAACTTTTCCTCTCTCAAGTTTTTCTTTTTTGGTTATTTTAAAAAAAATATTTATTTTTTAGTTGTAGATGGATACAATATCTTTATTTTATTTTATGTGGTGCTGGGGATCCACCCAGGGCCTCACATGTGCTAGGCGAGTGCTCTACCACTGAGCCACAACCCCAGCCCTTTTTTTGTTATTTTGATGACAGCTATCAACAGCTAAGACACTGGGTTCATATGAGATGGAGAATATTAGGCCCACAAGGGGTCTTCCTAAGAGAATCTGCATTTTCCTAAGAGCTCCAAGTAATTCTCTGTGCTTTAAAATGATGATCAAATAATGAAATTTAGTCTGTTTGTCTAAAACTCTGAAATAAGTTAGAAACAAGAAAATGATGTTTAAAATTGCACATTGCTTCTATGAAGATACAATAATTGATACAGCATGATATTGGTAAAAAATAAACAATAAGTAAATGGAATAGAAAAGAGAGTTTGGAAATAAACCTACAAAAATAAAGTCAACTGATTGTTTACAAAAGCAGTATAATGGAGCAAAGATAGTCTTTTTAATAAATTATAGTAGAAAAACTGAACATCTACATGTGAAATTAGTAAGATACAAACTTTGCATCCTTCATGAAAAATTAGCTCAAAATCACTATAAAATTAAATGTGAAACTCAAAACTGTGAAAATAATAGAAGATAAACTAAAAGAAATCTTACATGAATTTTGGGGATTGTCATGATAAGGCATAAACCACTAAAGAAATAAATAATAACTTGGGTTTCATTAAAATTGAGAAATCCTACTTCAACAAATACAATATCAAGAAAATAAAAAAAAAAAACAAGGCACAGACTAGAAGAAAATATTTTCAAGATGTGTCTAATAAGGGAGTATAATATGAAATATACAATGGACTTTTAAAAATCAACAAGAAAACAAATAAACTGATTAGAAAAATAGGCAAAAGACAGACCAGAAATTACACCAAAGAAGATAAATAAATGACAAGTTAACGTTTGAAATAATGTTTAACATCATGTATCATAAGAATGGCATTAAAGGAAAAACAAGATACTATTACACATCTACAAAAAGGACCAAAATTCAAAACTGAGGCAATATCAACTACTGAAAAGGTGTAGAGCAATAGGGATTCTCACTAATTGCTGGTGGGAATGCAGAATAGTACCATCACAACTTTGGAAGATAATTTGGTGGTTCCTTAAAAATTAAGCATACCATAATCTTAAAATTTATCTGCCCTGCTTCTCGGCATTTATCCAAGTTGAAAACTTATGCCCACACAAAAGCCTTCACATGAGTTTTTCTAGTAGCATTATTCATAAATGCTAAATCTTAAAAGTCATAATTATTTTGGTATGTGAATTGACTAAATAATGTTAAATCCAGACTAAGAAATGTTGTCCCAAATTAAAAAGAAGTGAGCTTATTACTAAGTGAAATAACTTAAATGGTTAAATAATTTAAATGCTTTAGTTAAGTGGGAAAAAAGTCATTTTTAAAAGACTACCTGAGGTTTAATTCCAAGTCTAAAATGCAAAACTATGGATATAGTAAAAGTATCAATGGCTGTCAAAAGTTCGGGAGTAGAGAGAAATGAATACTTAGAGCACAAAGAATTTTTTGAATGGGAAACTTGCATTAATCTCTTATGGTTGGTACATATATGTAAATTTATCAAAAACTTTAGAATAAACTATAGCAAAAATGAACCACAACATAAATTATAAACTTTGGGTGACAAAAGTGTGTCAGTCAATGTAGAGTCATTGTTATAGATGAGCCGCTTTATAGAGTAAGGCATGTTGATGGTGGGGAAGGTTGTTTATGTGTGGTGACAGTAGTTTTGCAAAACACCCTAGTTTTTACGAAATTTTATTCTGAACATCTGTAAGAAACAGTTTATTAATTCAAAAGAAACAAATAGAATTGAACTATTGTGTCTTTGTGTATGTATATGTGTGTTTATGTATATGTGTGTGTGTGTGTGTGTGTATATATATATACATACCTACACATACATGTGAGTGTATATACACATATATACAAAATTTCATTTGTTTGTTTATTCAAGCCTAATTCCCTTATGGATTTTCCTAAAATAAGTTTGAAAAATATTTCTCAGGAAGGTATTGGAAGTCCCTTTCAGTTTTGAAATATTAAATAAAATTTTAAGTTTGTTATTTTCTGACCATAAGAACCTTCTAGGGAAAGAAGTGATGAAGAATGAATAAGGGAAAGTTTAAGGTACAAAATTGGATGTCATTAGACAATCTTGGATGGAACTTTTATTTCACAACTTTTTAGTAATTACAAGCTAAGAAAGGGGAGAGCAGACACCCTAGAACCAAGCACATCTTAACCCACTCTTCTGTGTCAGTGTGGAAATCTACAGAAAGACTTTACATTTTAGCATTATTCAGCAATTTGACTTATTTTTGAGAGTGAAGAAATGAGAAAGAGTATGACAATTAGAAACTCTTCCATTTCAAAGGTAAATGCAACAACTGATAATATTAAACATACTATATGTGCAATAAAACATGTTTAATAAGAGGGAAGGTATAACTTAACATATCATACAAGATTGCAAGACAAGAAATAATGAGACCAATAAATTATTTTAGCTAATTAATATTAAAAGTATCTATAATGTGTTCCTTAAATCAGCAGCGAATGGAGTTCAGAATTAATAGGTGCAAATCCTAGTAAAATGTTTAGCATATGTAGCATTTTCATCAGTAAAACTCCGTAAGATGATAGACTTCTTTATGGCCTAATAAAAGTGAACATTTCAAGTATGAAAACAATAGTGTAGTTTCTATGCGATACAGTTATGTCTAAATATATTTTCATATGCCTATTGATTGTTATATTTATTATGTTCTGAAATTTGTGAATAAAGGAAAATATATTAGTCTACTAACCAAATGTGAATATTTGATCTGCCTTTATAACCTTAAAAATAAAAAAGGGAGAGAGAATTTCATCAAAACAGAGGAAAGATCAGTAGAAAGGGATTGAGGAAGAGGAAGAAGGGACTAGAAAAGGGAAGAATGGTGGAATGATTCAGACTGAACTTTTGGATGTGCATGCATGGATATGGCATGGTGGGTCCTTATATTGTGTGTATCAACAGGACACTAATTAAAAGAAAGAAAAATTGAATTGTAAATGGATTGAAGAGGAATCGCTAGAGTGGAGGAAGGGGAGAGAAGTTGGGGTGGGGTGAGAGTGGGAATGCTCAGAACTGAACTAGAACAGGTGTGTTCCTTGCTTTTGTGATTATGTCAGGGTGTATCCTGGTTATCCTGGTATTGTGTAAAACTTAAGAGAATAATAACAAAAGTGATAGAAAAAATGTTCCTCCTCAAATCTAAATGCAGTATAAGAGCATAACATTCTTAAATTTGGGAATCAAGATTAAAAATTTTTAAAAACTCAAAATCCATGAAATTCCTTGGCGCATTGGAGTACCTCAACCATCCACCAATTTCATTTGGTATTTTTTTCTTTAGTAATTGGTTATACAGAAGAAAATTATTTTTTAAAAGCTTTTTCAAAGCACTATTGAATTATTTTTAATAGAAAATAATGTACTGTATATGGAATCTACCTTTCAGCATCTACAGGGAAAAAAAAATAGTCACTGATGATCAGTCATATAAATTCCCAATAGTGCCCTGATGCACAAGATCATTTGGACCATGTCACATGTGTATCTCAATAAGTGTATTATATCTATAGAAATAAAATATTTAAAATGTATTATTGACTGAAGATACTTTTAAAAGTTGAAAATCCACTTGAATAGTCTTTAGCCAACTCTATGAATACTCTTTGTTAAGTAACTCTTACTGTGATATGAAAGACTTGTGTCCAGTTCTGTAGAATTTCCACTGATTTTCACAGAATCTACCTAACTAATTTGTCTTCATTTTAGTTAAGAATATATATATATATATATATATATATATATATCTCCAAAGAAAATTCTTATCTTTAAAATGTATTTTCATATTTGTGCTTTTTTATACATATTTTAATATATTTTTTCTGCTAAGATACTATATGTTATTACTATCATTATTATTATCTGGAATGAGATATTCCTAGAAAACAGGACAAAATTGATATCACTGAATAGTTGGCATCATGCATTTATTGATTGTTCGATTTTGAGTTCAACATTTAAAAAATTTTGTACTAAATTATTATTTGTTCATGATATTAAGAAATATTTCTTAAAAAAGAATGTAATTTTTTGCAATTGCTTATTAAAGTACAGTACAGACATGGAGCATTTCAGAAGCTTATTTTTCATAATGTTTATATTTTTCCAGTGATATTTGATTCTGTGCATTTCAACAAATTTAGAATTTAGAGAAGTGAAAAACAATTCTTGGTCCTTTTCCTTTTGCTTACTATCTGCCATTTTCAAATTATTGTGTTAATAATTAAAATTAATAGTTTTATATTAATAAAAATTCCTATACACATTACACATTTAAACATCTATCAATTTTCTGTTCATGAAGATGTTACGTAGTTGGCACAAATATGCATAAGACACAGCTCTGAGTTCAAGCAAAGGTTTATTGACAGACAGTATCTGCCAGCCTGCCCTTCTGCAAGGCACAGCAGCCAGTGTCATTTCAATGGAAGCTTATATATCTTTTAGACAAGGAACAAAGCAAACTAATTGACCTTGGGTGCAGGTGATTGGGTAACAATATTTTTGTACGTGTGTTTAGGGAACTTGGTGAGGGGTGGCTTATGGGAACAGGGTATCTTAAGTTCCTTTTTCTTAGCGGCTTATAAGTTCTGGTTTGGGGTCAAGATGGAGTCCCAGAACTAAAATGGAGTTACTAATGTCTAGGGAACTAACAGAAGACTTGCAATCTTCTTAAATATTTTAACTTTATTTATATACAACATTTCAACAATCTCTTCCTTACCACAATCAACTTTAAAATAAAATCAACCAAGATATTACTTAACATCAAGAACATAGCATCCCAAAACACAAAGTTTAAATCAGTAAATAAGGTAAGGTTTATCATAATTATGCATCATTGTGTTCTGAAAGTTCATCTCTTCCTCTGCCCAAATATCTTATTTCCCTAAGAATGAAAGATGAAATGGTAAAATAAATCACATGGTATGTTTACAAGAGTATCAGATGCAACATTTCAATAGGGGCTGAAAATTTAGCAAAGCTTGATCAATTGGTAGCAAAAGTTAAACAAGTTGTATCCCCAAATTGCCATTTTTGCTTGGAACTCTTTATGAAAATAAAAAAAAAAAAGTTGTGACTTTCACTTGCAAATATTACAAATAAATTTATCTGGGCTCAATGAGAGACAGCATCATCTTGCAGTGTTATAAAATTTGTTTTCTTTGCAGATGAATAAATGCCCAGTTGTCATTATGTATTATAGCATTAATACACATTTTTTTCTCTTATTCTTATTGCAGGAAGGTTGTGAAAATAAGTGTGTGCATTCTCCAACTAATTTCTTAAACAAAATTTTGTGCATATATTTCTCAAAATTACAAACCAATGATTAAAAGATTAATAAAATATTAAGAAAAATTAGATAATGTATGTATTGTACAACTGAAATGCAAGAAAACATAATAGAATTTCCCTTATAAATAAACTTGCTTAAGATTTTTGACAATAAACTAAATGCTGTCAAAGTGATATTAACCATGCAAGTGTCATTCTCATTACATCAGGTGTTCTCATTTTAAAAACGCTTAAAAACTACACATAGATTGGGCCGACTCAAAATATCAAAAAGATATGAACTAAAAGGACATTGAAAATAAAGTGGATTTTTATCAATTTGAAATGTATTTTAATGATACTAATCACTAGAATATGCTTTTTTGACTGACAGTTAAATATAATAAAATTTCAATGACTGCTTAAAATAGATGCTAATATTTACTGACAAAGAACAAGGAAGAACTAACCTTTATAAAATTAGGTTAATAATTAATTGTTGTTTTTTTTATCAGATATTTGATGCTTCTCCCATTTGCTATTCACAAATGCATACTTGATAAAGTTTATTTATTGATTAGAATGATAAAGGTTTTGAAGACATTATTTAATGCATAAATAATGTAATAATTTTTTTCTCAGTGAAGAAACATTCTTACAAAATAAAATATTACTTCTGAAATTGTACACTGGTTTAGTATTTAAAACTTTCTTTAAAGAGTTTTATACTTTTAACATCAAAATAATCATAATAAAATGTGTTTTTTCATTAGATCATACATGCATAGCTTAAAATCTTCACCAGTTTACCCATGTATACATATACACATTTCCATATTCTACTATATTACTCCATGCACATAATTTGAGAAACAATGATTTATATGAAGCAAATAGATCCATTGATCAATGAACACCCATATTAGATATTAAAAAGAAATTTTTAAAGAAGGAAAATCGAACATTTCCTGATGTTTTTTCAATAACTTCAGTTTATCATTTTAACATTTATTCTAAAGTAAAAGAATGACTAGTTACCCTGATAAGTATAAACAAGTTTCTTCCTCCTCATAAGCTTAATGAATTATCATTCATTATATCTTTCACATTTGTGAAAAAAAATGAGAGCACTTTGGTACTTGTGTGGTATTTTTATTTAAGAATAGATCAATTTTAACTTTTAAAAATGAATTTATTTAAATATATGCATATATAGTCATGCAGTGTATATGAACATATTTCTCAGTGATGAAATACATACACAATGTTGGTACCCTAAGATTATACTGAAGCTCAAAAATTCATATAATCTAGTATTTTTACTGGACTTTTCTATATTTAGATGCATTTGGATATACTAATAGTTACCACTCTGTTACAATTTCTTGCAATGTTAAGTACAGTATTGTTATGGTTTAGATATTACATGTCTCCCTTAAGCTCATGTGTGAGACAATGTAGGAATATTTAGAGGTGAAATGATTGGGTTATGAAAGCCTTAACCAAGTCAGTGAGTTAATCACCTCACAGGGATTAACTGAGTGGTAACTAAAGGCAGGTAGGATGTGGCTGGAGTAGGTGGGTATTTGGGGTTGTGACTATGAGGTATATATTTTGTATCTGTCAAGTGGTGTCTCTCCCTGCTTCTTGGTGGCACTGTCCTGACCTGCTTTCCTCTGTCACACTCTCCTACCATGATATTCTGCCTCACCTTGAGCACCAAGAAATGAGGCCAGCTGTCTATGGATGGAGACCTCTGAAACAATGAACCCCAAAATAAAATTTCCTCTTCTAAAATTGTTCTTGTCAGGTTTGTTCGTCACAGAGGTGAAAAAAAAAAGACTAAAACAAGTATCATGTTGTATAAACTGTACCTAGGGGCAACAGACTATAATAAGTAGCTTAGTGGTGCAGTAGACTATACCATCTAGGTTTATGTAAATACATTTTATGATACTTTCACAGTGATGAAATGAACCTAACCATGCATTTACCAGAGCATGTACTGTTGTTAAGTAATGCAGGACTATTTTACATTTCCACATAAATCTTTTCTCCAAGTTTCAACAAATGTAAACAGATTGCATTGTTTGTTTGGGGTTTTTTGTTGTTGTTGTTGTTGTTTGTTTGTTTTGTTTTGTTTCTTTTCTCAAACTGTTATATAGTAGGAATAAGCTTGCAGGAGAATTTTTAATTAAATTACTCTTATTTAATTAGTGTAACATATAATCTGTAGATTTGGAGGGAGAAATTGGCTTAAGGTAAAGGGTAAATTTTGGACATAGACTTCTTAGTTTCTTCAAATCCTTAGCTTTACCAATACTTTGCTGTCTGACTTTGCAAATTAGTTCGCTTCTCTGACATAATAATTATTTCATATATTTAGAAAACTTGTTTAATTATAATAAAAAATTGACATCTGATAGCATATAAACTGTAAGTGGGTACTCATTAAGCACAGTTTCACTACTCCTCTTTATTACCATGTCCATAGTGAGTAATATTTTTTAACCCAGAACAGAGATTCAGCATTCAACATAGTAAAACTTTCATATTTTGTTGAAATATTCCATCATCATTATATTCTCCTTTCTTTATTGTGTCCAAGATATTTTCTGGGGAAAAATTTATTTCAATAACTGATGTGCATGAAATAATTGTTCAAAAACCATGACACTAGTAAAGTATATAAAGATAGAAGAAAAATCTGTCCCTTGACAATGAATGTTTCATGACAGCTCAAAACAACACAATAGTAAGTATGATATTAACATCTTGAAAAATTTATTAATGCACAAGTGCATTCGGAATAAATTCAGCTGTCATGTACAGCCAAAATTATGCCCCTCTTTGCCAGTTGTGATTCTTCTTTGAGTTGACCTTTTGAACTAACTGAGCAAAAAATCTTCTACTATGAGTTTATTATAGAAATGATCAGCATAAAAAAATTGAGTAGGTTATTTTCATTGACAGATGACAGTGAACTCTAAAATGTGTACATCAGGAAACCTAGGGAATCCATATGAATACCAATCATTGTTTAATAAACTTCATTATTAGAAAACTTGAATTTTATTCATAGATGGTGGATAGGTATTCCCACATAAAATCAATACATGGTCACTTAGAAGTCTATTTTTAGGACCTTATCTTCAAGAAATTTTGCCATTTCTTCTTTACTTTGAAACCATTGACAATCAGCATTAAAATCATTTTTACAACAAAGGAGTGATATTAAACTAATTAATTAGCAGATATATTTCCTTTGGTTAAAGATTATCTAACAAAAGAGAAATTCAAAAAATTAGTAGAAATAGAATGACAAATTTCAGGTAAACTTGATTAAAATGGAGTTGATTAGATAAAGTCATATATAGTCTTAGAAAATAGAGGATGTAAAATTTAACAGTTTAAAATTATGTATATTATATATATATTATATAAGATTTTAAACATCTAGATATGTGATTGCTTCACATTTTTATAATTAAACTTATATAACAAATTCAAAATTATTTCAGAGAAAATGTATAAGATGACTGTTTTAAGAATATTTATTTACAAAGATAAAAAATATCTAGGCTATTCCAAATATGAAGACAAATTCTCAGAATAATTTAATTATGCTTTTAAAGTTTGACTAAAAGTCTTTTCTGTCTCCACATATAGCATCAAATTAGAGATAGGCCTGAAGTAAAGGTCATCTGATTAACTTTATCATGATAGTATTTATAAAACCAATTGTTAGTTATTATTATATCCTCCTGTGTTGATACTATTAAGATATGTTACTATTTCATGAATATATAACATTCATTGAAAAAAAAATACACACACACACACACATATTCATTGAGTTATTCAATAATTTTTTGAGTAGTATGGATTGAACCCAGGATACTTAAACAGTGTATCATAAAGACTGAGAAAATTTAAGCCAGATGAAGAGTAGGTAAAAATCTCTCTAGTGAAAGTGAGAAGGAACTCATGGATTTTAAGCATCATAAACTCTATTTCAATGAGAAGAACATGGGATGGAGGAGTAAAGTTGATTGCAGTTTAAGCTAATGCGGTAGAAAAACCATAAGATCTTTATGTACTATATTGACAGGTATGGCTATTACCCTGGGCATGGCAGGTAACCAATAAATTATTTAAGAAGTCAAGAAAAAACATCACTTTTATCTTTTAGGAAATAAAAGTCAAATCATTTGGAAAATAGATCAACATTGCAAACTGGGTACAAATATGCATTCCCCCCCTCCTATATTTAACTTTTATTGGTTTAAAAAAAGAGTAATTAAAAATGAAGAAATGTATTGCACTTTTGAAGAAAATAACAAAATATCTCCCAGAATGTATAGTTTTGAATAATTACTGAAAATAAAAACTAATAGAAATACTTTTAAGTTGAAATAAACCTACAAAAAGCTATAGATGACTGCAGGTGGCTATGAATCTGCCCCAGACATAAAGTCAACTTACTGGAAAAGCTTTATAGAGTTCCTGTTCACATTTTAGGCTTATCAACTGGGAATACCATCAAAACCAGATAATACTTCCACTTTTCCCCCAGAATACTGAATTTAGAAGCCAATATTAGCATTCTCATTTGGACCCTAAAGTTGTTAGTTGGGTATGAATTAGGAAGAGCCACGTTTTTTTCTACCAACCAACTACCAATGCTTAAAAACTGATAGCATTTTAACATTCAAGACACTTCTTTTTCTGAAGTGGTCGTGATAGTAATTTCAATAAACAAATCTAAGAGAAAATCTAAAATACAAATGAAACCAGAATCATAAAAAAACCTAATATTTAAAGAAAAAGCAAAACAGTCAAGAGAGGGGAAAAAATCTCATTTCAAATGTGTGGAAGGCAGAATGAATCATAGCCCAGTGTATCTTTTATTAATAGTACTTCTTAATGTCATTAATTTTTCTTTTGCCTTGCTCTTTTCAATCAATTAAGGACCTGGTATATATTATTTTTGATGGGCAAACATAACAAAGTAAATGAACTTAATGAATGAAATTTATTTAAAATTTAAGTTAAGAATAAAAATTACTGTATTCCAAGAGCATAACTCATTAGAAAATTCAGCATTCTTATTTAAAGTCATGTGCAGTATGCTATAAAAGAAGTTCCTTCCATATAGGAAAGACGAAAGGACTTATTTTACTTGGATGGGAAAATACTATATGAAGAACTATAAATGATTTAAGAATGCATTAATATATTTGTTAACTTCATAGAAGAGATGAAGGAATCTAATCTTCTAGCAACATGTCCAAGGGGAAAGGAAGACCACATTGTAGAAAACAAACAAACAAACAAACAAACAAAAATGAGTTACTTTGAGAATGAGCGTGAAACTTGAATAGTGGTAAGCTTAGTGGCCCATTTGAACTGTGGGAACTGAATGATTGAATGCCATTTAAAATCCTACATCAAAACAGGGCAGGCCAAGAAGGGCAGAAATAGGGGCATATTAGGGTTCAAAGGATGGGGGAGTACTTAGAACTTTCTGTCCTCCAAGTGAGGCATGAACTTTGTGACTTTGCATTTCCACATATCTAATTCTGTGTCTGCGCCTCAGACTAAAATGTGTTTGCTTAAAGAAGAGTAGTATTATAGATTCAAGTTGACTGAGGATTTCCAAAACCACAACTTGATATTAAGAAATAATTTAATAAATTTTTAAATTATTATTAGTGTCAGCATTTTCTTCTGTTAAACATAAGCAATTACAGTATTTGCCTAGTAAGTTCACTAAAAATCAATATAAATAGCGTGCATTTAGAGTGATTTAAATGGACCTTGGAACACTGTACAGCTACTGAACAGAAAAAAAGATAACTGGTTAATTTGCACCAGACAATATATATAAGGTAGAAGTTAAAATGATATGTAAACTCTCAATCTATGAATTTCATCACCACTGTAAACTTGTTTTTCTTTAACTAAACATACTTATTAAATATTTACCTGGGCTCTTAACAAACCATACTTAGTGTCTAAAAATTCATCCTTTATGCCACAGAGAAATGTATTTAAAACATTCATGAAATCATTTAATCCACATGTGCCAAAATTAAAGTGTCTTTTCATTACACTAAAGGGTATATTCAAAAAAGTTGCCTTTTGCAGAAGACTGTACTTGACCTGGGACTGGTCTGGCATACAATCACATTTATTCCTACTTCACTCCAGCCATATTAATCTTCTTGTATCTTCTAAGCCTATTCGTTATTCCAAACCTTCGTAGTTTTCTGCTTGTTTATTTGTTGTCTCCTGTCTGTGAAACACTGAACCACATCATATGGCTGTTTCTTTCTGTAATAGAGCTCTAAGTTCGCATGTCAATTTACTATGAATGTCTATCTTAACATAAACTAAAACTAATTCCTAATTTTATTAAAGTTATATCTTTGAAACATTTCTAAATTAAATCACTTGTGCTTTTAAGGTTTTCTGTGTTCAAATTTAATTTCAGGGCAGTAGAAATATTTCTTTTACCATTATGTCTTCCCTACTTAAAATAGGACCTGATACATAGTGGGTGCTTAATACATGATTAAAGAAAGAATAGAATTGAAATTAGTTTGCCATAAAGTATTTAGTAAATGAAATGTGCACTGTTTTATGCATCAGAAAAATGAAACTATCTAACATTTTAAGAGGCAATTACATTTCAAACATATACAATTCATGACATTTGCAAAGGGAAATATAAATATGTTTAAAAATTATAATATGGCATAAAATATTGTTATGTGGAATGGTACATAGCGATGTCTGAAATCATGCTTGGAAAAATACATGTGATGATGGAAAAAAAAAGATGGTCTAGCTTAGCACTGCCCAACAGAAGTCATGGAAGTCAATTAAAATTTTCTTGTGTCCCTATTTTAAAAAAAAAAGAGTTCACAGTGAAGAGAATTTTAATGAACTTTAATTCTGTTTTTTAATTACTAAGTATTTGAAATGCAGTGTGAATTTCATGCTTGTAGCATATCTCAATTCAAACTAGACATTTTTCAAGTATATATTTTGTTCACCTAGTGTTCATATAGCAAATGACTATCTTACACTTCAAATATTGAGTTCTGTTCACTTTTTAGAAAATAGCAGTTTTTCAAAGACACATTTTGCACATATAAATGAATGGCGAAACAAATAAGTAGTAAAGTAAATCAACAATGAAATACAATATAATAGATTATCAAGAAATGACAACTCAACTGGTAGGGCTATTAAATATGTATGTCAAAATGAGCTGTACAGATGGTTGATATATTAAAAATAAGAACATGCATGGATAGAAATACTAGTATAAAAGTATATTTGATTGTATATACATATGTACACAGGAGATAGGTGGGGGGTTGGGAAGATAGAGAAACTTTAAAGAACTGTTTTTCACAAATCTGTAAGCTGGAAAAAATCTAATATCTTCAGAGTAGGCCAGAAGTTGGGTAGATGATATTATCTGTGATATAGAGAATAGTCTATAGAAAATAATTCACTTCATAACTTATTTACCAAAACCAAGATTTCATTGAAACTATTACATATATTTACATTGCAGGCTACTGATTATACATTACAGTATAAATAGTGCCTTGTTTCTTGAACTACAGTGGAGGAATTATGATGCACAGAAAATTCTAAAATCAAAATAAAGCAACATATTTCTATCTCCAAATGCACAAAAGATTATTAAATATAAGTATTGGATTACTTTAGATTCTATAACTATCTCTACTACTTTCACAATCAAGATGAATGTTTAAATTATATTTGTGTCTTGTCTAATCAAGCCATTTGGAACATCCATATTTTAATCAATTTATTGCTGTTTCCAGAAATAATTTGTGGCAGAACTCATATTCTATTAGGCAATTTTAAAGTAGGTTTATTAATTGAACTGTAGGGATCCAGACTAGCCTATATGATACTATCATGAGCAATAGGATAATAATGATTCATTTTCTCTAACAATTTGAATAATATTAACAAATTATTAGCCTGAAAAATGTACCGACATATAAAGTCCCAATAAAACATTAACAATTAATAATTAAAAATGAAATTCAAACAAAGATATAACATAGGTTCTTTCCACTGAAATTTTTAACAAAAACTAATTCCCTCCACAATTTATAGCAACAATAAAATAAGTGTCTCACAGTTTATTAACTGTACCATGGGATTAATTTACGCACTTCTAGGAAATGCATTAATTTTTTAAGCCTCTAGGGTACCATTTGGTAAATTACTGCTTTAGTGCATTAAATGGTACCTAAATGATTATTGTACTAACTTGTCTCTTATGTTAACCCTGAACTTTTCAACTATTAAAGAAAAATATAGCCTGGGGTACTTTAAACTGGAATATTAAAAAAGCAGATAATGATTGGCAGAATTTGATGGGTCACTGGGAATCAGGCAGACATTCCTTTTCCTGATAACTCAAACATGATATGTTAAAAAATATCTATGGATGTAATTAGAACCATTGCTGTGCTTCCCAATAAAGATATTCCTCTGACCCTAATTCTCTGCATTACGCTTTCTATAGTTTGCAATCAAGTACAAACATATTTTCTACAAAGTAATGATCTAGATGAACTTTCAAAGTTTTATTTTTCCATCTAATATGGTTTAATCTTTCTCTAAGTATATTGATTATATGATTTACTTATTAATTCATATTGATGTGCATATGGTAAATGTTTAGTATGTACAGTATATTCCATAAATTGTAGATTAAGGATGATTTTGAATAAATTTGCATCCTACTCTTTACTGCCCTTTAATTTTTTTTTCCATTGGTGTTCCCTTTGTGCATATTCCTCCAAAGTATTCCATTTGCCATTGAGTGCATATCACATGCCTGTATGCATATAGAATGTGTTTCATATCTATTTGTGCTTAGTAAATAAGTATAACTAATACATATGGCATGTGTTTGTAGATATAATCTCTGTTTTTTATCTTAATAAAACAAAATAACCTACTCAGGTATCATTCAAAACATTTTTTTAAAAGGCAAGTTTATTTTTCCATTATTTTAACAATGGACATTTAGATCAGTTGTAATCTCTTGAGTTCAGCTTAAACAGTGAGTATTATATCACATGACACAAAATATAGAGTGCATATGTTTTAAAAAATGTGCAAACCAGCAACACTATTAATGCATCAAGTACTCAAGTTATATTCCCTATCTGTGCCTAGCCACCTACAGGGTCCCCCTCACAATTCCTAAATAATACAGTCATGACTGTAATCCACTCCTTGTGTATCCATAATCATTGGAAGAGAATGGTCAGTCACATACAAGCAATATTTAAATCAAGTGTTATTTTCCTCCAAAATATCCTCAAAAAGTTTGCCTCAGATCTTCTTAGCCATACTAGCATTGCCTTCCTATATTTAAACTTAAATAATTGAATTAATGACATTAACAGACTAATGAATATTTATGCCACCCCTACTCCTTTCTTTTTGTTGTTCAGAGGTGCTCATGAAGTACATGTACATGTTCAATACTTGAGAAAAATATAGATGCTTCATAGCCAGAAAACGATGAAAAAATGGTTATCTGAAAAAAAAAACACCTCAAAGTATCAGCCACAGGATCTATTTTCATGATTTGGTTTTCAAATGTTATAAATGATGCTTATAAAAGGGTCATTTTTCAGGTTTTCCACACATATATGTAAGAATTTCTACAGGATAAATGAAAAGAAATAGAAAGTTGGCATGTTCAATTCAACAAACATCTAAATTTTCTAGAGATTTGCATACCTATTTATATATGACAACCACATAATTTGTTATTAAAACTAGCATCTTATTGACAGAGAAAGAATGGTTATTTATAATTATTCTAGGTTAACAACTAAAAAGTTGGGACTTTTCCAAACCAGCTGTGATAATTTGGCCATGTTATTTTTATACTTACCACCAGAGAAGAGTATCGAAGAATGTGGTGTGATCAAAATATTTAATGTCATTTGAAAGACAAAACTCAGAATGAACTGTGCAATGCATATATACTTGTAATTTTCTTATTTTTTATTTTTTAAGGAATCTCAGTTCATATCTGTATCTGTTTTTATCACTTTTATCACTTTGAATAAGAATCTTCATTTAAATATATATTTGAGTATACACACACAGGCACATATATATACACACATATACATATATGCTTTATGAATTAGCAAACACGTTTTTGAAATCTTTTTTAAAACAGTGGATTAAGAAATTAATAAAGCAAAATGTAGTCTATAAAATATAAATATAGTGTAGTTTTTTCGTATCTTTTATTTGTAGGTATGTTTTCAAAAAAGTCTTAAATATTAAAGTATATATTAAATATATACTTATTATATATTTATTTATATATAAATATAATATATTAAATATTATATATTTATTTCATAAAATTTAATATTTTTTATTTATGGTTATTGATCTATGTGTGATTAACAATAAACCTCAACACCATTTTGAAAAGTGTTTCCTGATTTTATTTTTGAAGATGAATTTCAGCCTGCTTTTTCTATTTCTATGAGGAATGTCATTGGGATTTTTATTGGAATTGCATTAAGTCTGTATAGTGCTTTTGGTAATATGCTCACTTTGACTATATTAACTCTGCCTATCCAAGAACAAGGGAGATTTTTCCATATTCTAAGGTTTTCTTTAATTTCTTTCTTTAGTGTTCTGTAGTTTTAATTGTATAGTTCTTTCACATCTTTTGTTATGTTGATACCTAAGTGGTTTTTTTTTGTTTGTTTGTTTGTTTGTTTGTTTTTGTTTTTGTTTTGTTTTTGAGGCTTTGTAAATGGGATCATTTTCCTCATTTCTCTTTCAGAGGATTTGTCACTGATACACAGGAATGCTTTTGATTTATGGATATTGATTTTGTATCCTGCTGCTTTGATGAATGAATTTACTAGTTCTAGAAGCTTTCTGGTGGAATTTTTATCTTCCAGGAATAGACTCATATTGTCAGCAAATAGTGCTAATTTAAATTCTTTTCCCATCTTTATCCCTTTAATTTTTTTCATCAAATTGCTCTAGTCAGTGTTTCAACAACTATGTTAAATAGAAGCAATCCTTAGCAAGAAGAGTGAAGCAGGTGGCATCACTATTCCAGACCTTAAACCATACTACAGAGCAATCATAACAAAAACAGCATGGTATTGGCACCAAAACAGACTGGTAGACCAATAATACAGAATAGAGGACACAGAGAACAACTCACAAAATTATAGTTATCTTATATTAAACAAAGGTGCCAAAAACATACATTGGAGAAAAAGATAGCCTCTTCAACAAATGGTGCTGGGAAAATTGAAAATCCATAAGCAACAAAATAAAATTAAACCTCTATTTCTCACCATGCACAAAAATCAACTTAAAGTAGATCAAGGACCTAGGAATTAAACCAGAGAAATTGTCCCTATTAAAAGAAAAAGTAGGACCCAATCTCCTTCATATTGCAGCACAATTAACAATTCATGTTGCATTAGGTCCCAACTTCCTTAATAAGACTCTTATAGCACAAGAATTAAAATAAAAAATAAATAAATAAGATTATAAAAACCTTTTTCTCAGCAAAAGAAACAATCAGTGAGGTGGAAAGAGAACCTATATTTTGGGAGCAAATTTTTAACACTCACACATCGGATAGAGCATGAATCTCTAAGGTATAGAAAGAACTCAAAAAGTTAACAACCACAAAAAACAAATAGGCCAATCACTAAATGGATCAAAGAACTGAACAGACATCTCTCAGAAGATGATTCACAATAAATCAACAAATATATGAAAAAAAAAAGTTCAACATCTCTAGCAATTAGAGAAATGCAAATCAAAACTACTCTAAGATTTTTTCTTATTCCAGTCAGAATGGCAGCTATTAAGAATATAAAAAACAATAAGTGTTGTTGAGGATGTGAAGAAAAAAGGCACACTCATACATTTCTAGTGGGACTGCAAATTGGTGCAGCCAATATGGAAAGCAGTATGAAGATTCCTTGGAAAGCTGGGAATGGATCTACCATTTGACCCAACTATCCCACTATTCTGTCTGTACCTAAAAGACTTAAAAACAGCATAATACAGGGACACAGTCACAGTGATGTTTATTGCAGCACAGTTCACAATAGATAAACTTGGAGTCAACCTAGATGCCCTTCAGTAGATGAATGGATAAATAAAATGTGGTATATATACACAATGGAATATTACTCAGCAATAAAAGAGAATAAAATCATGAAATTTGCAAGTAAATGAATGGAGTTGGAGAATAATGCTAAATGAAGTTAGCCAATCCCAGAAAACCAAATGCCAAATGTTTTCTTTGATACAAGAAAGATGATTTGTAGTGGGATAGGGAGGGGGAGATGGGAGGATTAGATGAATTCTAGTAGGGCAAAGGGGAATAAGGGAAAGTGAGAGGGTATGGGGATAGAAAAGATGGGGAATAAGATGGATATCATTACCCTAAGTACATGTATGAAGACATGAATTGTGTGAATACACTTTATATACAACTAGAGATATGAAAAATTGTGCTATGTATGTGTAATATAAATTGTAATGCATTGTGCTTTTATATATAACAAATTAGAACAAAAATAAAATTGAAAAAGTCCTTCCTTATTTTAAAGACAATCCAACATTACTTTTAAAAACTCAAATTCTGAAATTTGAGAATGAATTATATACATTTAAATAATTGCTGAAAAAATTACGTCTTCATAAAACCTAAAACTGTACATATATATGAAACACCAACTTTTAGGCAATGAAATAAATGAAGGGCAGGACTATGGATTCTGACAGAAGGAGAAAAAAAGAGTAATCCCTTAGATTATCCCTGTTTACCATGTCGAGGAAGATTCCAAGATACATTGAAGAAAAGGAGAATTAAAATTTGTTAGGGACATGATATGGGCATGAAAATATCATAAATCATGCATAAGTTAAAGTACTTTTATCCAGAATAATTTAAAAACTTTAAAATTAAGTGATAAAGAGTCAAATAGTCCAATGAAAATGGACAAAGTAACTACAAAGACATACCAATGAAAGGGATATAAGAAAGGCACTCAGAAAAGAAGGAACATGTAGTAACATCAGTTAATATACAAATATAAATTAAAAGCACAAAAATAACACTATTCATAAATAAACCTAACTACATCATGTTCAGCCACAAGAATTGGATCCTAATTAGAATAAGTTATATTCCATGTACGTATAATATGTCAAATATTGTCATGTATATCTAAATAGAACAAAAACAACAACAACAACAAAACATGTAGCACTGTGTATAGATTAAAATTGCCAAAATAAAAAAAGACTGGCAATTCTATGTGCTCATGAAGAAATAGAACTGTTTTCTTGGTGGGTTTTAAAATGTTAAAAATCTAACTTTGCAAGCACAAATTCACACTTAACTTACTAAATGATTCAGTAATCCTATACGTAGGCTCTTACTGAAGATAAATAATAAAAATATATATTCAGACTCAAATGTTCAGAGTAGTTTTATTCATAGTAGTAAAAGCCTAAACACAAGAAGGTAAAGAAATGTGTAAATATATTAAAACAATCAAATTCCATTCATCATTGTAAAAGCTTTTTGCTCCATGAAAAAAGGTAGATACCACAAGACTGTGCTCTAGGATTCAACATTTATGCAATTTCACAAGAGACAAAATTATAGTGACTGACAGTAATAGCTCGGTGATTTCTTGGGCCTGTAGATCAATAAAACTGTAAATGAACAGGAAGGAACAGTCTGAGAGGGGAAAGTGTTCTTTGTCTTGATTTTGGAGCTGTGTTGTATAACTGTGTACATATATCAAAACTTATCTAGATTCACATTTAAATTGTTGAAAAATTGTATTTTGATAAAGTTGACAGTTTGAAAAGCCAAACAGGGACAAGTAGAATACCTTAAAAAATTACTTTTTTTTTAAATTTAAAAAAAGGTAATAAAGTCAGATAATAACATTACAAGTAAGAAAACTACCAGCCAATATATTTCATAAACACAGACAAAAAAATTAATAAAATACTATGAAATGTATGGAGATTTTGAGAGTTGAAGGGAATTGGAGTTTGCTTACTGGAGCAGAAATTAAGAAAATAACTCATTGACCTTGAACCTTCACCAACATGGGAGGGGTAACTTAAGACACCATGAGGGAAGGGAAAGGCCCTAAGTATACTTCCTTAGCAGTTGGAAAAAGAAACAGACCAAGTTAAAATTGATCTGGAGCAGCAAAGACAGTGCAAGAGATCATACAGTTTAGCCAAAAATGTGGGCTGAAAGTTGTGCTGGCCATTTTATAAAGTCCACAGCTGTAATCACACTCCCTAGAAAAAAACTAAAGCAGCACAGATTCTCCCCACTTTCTGAGTAACAAATAAAACCAAAAGGAATACCTCTGAAATGGTTGTCTCAGTAATCCATCTAGAAGAAACTTTTAGAGGGATCATTGCTCCCTGAAAGTTATTGATACCTTATCTCAGTATGGATAAGGGTAGTGAGGTGATGCTGACCCAAGAGCTAATTCCTCCAAGGGAGTGCTAGCCCCAGCCCAACAATCCACATAGCTCTGTAGGATCTGAGACAAAAAAGGCCCACTGACAACCTACCCTTATCATGGTGATGGCTAAAACCCTAGTGAGCTGTGCCTGTCAGCACCAAGGCATCTAACCATAGGTGGCGCCAAAGTAGTCTATACCCACAGGCCCCAGAGTTGCCGAGAGCCACCAGTTGCTTAGATATAGCCATTCCATAGAAGTTCCAGTGGAGGACAGTGGCTGACAGGCAGTAGGAATTCAGATGCAGGTGAGGCATAAGTGACCCTACCCCCACTACAGAGATGGATAAAACACTAGTGATCTACAGAGTGGAGACTTCTGTAACAACAACAACCCGTAGAGATTCTGCATGTGTAGGCCCCACAGTTGCAAACAGTCATCAAGCACTTAGCACCACTTCATAGAAGTCCCAGCAGAGGGGACCTGGCTGCCAACTAATTATGATCACTGGCAGCAAGAGCTCAGGTGCAGGTGGGCAACTATGCTCCAGTCACAGGATGGTACCTATGTCAGCCAGAGTGGAGGCTTGTGTGCCACAAGACTACACACAAAGATCACATATCAAAGGCCCTACACTTGTAGGCAGCCAATAAGCTCTAAACCACTTTAAGAAAGGAATTGTGGAGGGCAATGGACACACAGTGTCTCACATTTGTCAGTGATGTCCCTGAGTCCTGCATCCTCTGCCCCCACACCTAACAGAAACAGTCAGTAAATGTAACACAACATCTTACTAGCAAGCTGGTTAAGGCCTCTGAGCTGGTGAACAAAACTTCCCTACAAGAAAATCATGACAACCAGTGAAGAAGCTCTTGTTCCCCAACACCTCTAGGAAGATCCACAGCTTCTAGTTCCAAAGTTGCCCCTAAATTCCGTTCTTCTCCAGAAGCATAAACCTACATAATACAATTCCTGGTAATTCCAAGCAGCCCCGTAGAGTTCCTTCACATACAGAACAACAGTACAACCCCACAAAGGGACTGGCAGAGAAACACTCACTCTACAAACACTAGTCTTGAACTGTGACCTGACTCCAGAGAGGGCAGCAGCCCAACATACTCTCAGGAGCCACCCAATTCCTTATCAGATTATAATACTGTACCCCAGACCACCACACCCCACACACTCCAAAATATATATGGAGTAGTCCTCTCTGGACTTGACAGCATTGGATACATAGTTTTTCTTCAGGAAGGCACAAGACTATACCATCTAACAGGGAATAACTAACCTAATAAATCACAGAAAATTAATGAGCATCTCCTCTGATATAACAGAAAGCTTGTAGGTGCTTAGATACACCAAAGATTGGAAGGGTTCTCCTAGAACTATGTTAGAGGTGAGTTGGTATGATCATAACCTCCCCATTCAGGAATACATAGAGGTAATCACAAAGAATGGTTCCAAATCCTCATGAAGTCCAAATAAGGAAGACTCATTAAGAAATTTCTCCACCTCAGCATGGATTATCATAAATACATCTAATGTCAATTTTGACCTTATATATATTAATGTTCATATTAAATTGATAGATGTTCCTCTACTGTTGATATTGCACCCTCAACTCTATTCATTGTATTTCTTCTAATGTTTTAAACTATTAATTAAAACTATTTTCTCTCTTTCTATCTATCTCTTTCTCTTTTCTTAGTTCAGGTTTACATTACCTCCACTTAGGGACTCCTTTCCCTCTTGCATTACATGTTACTGTATCAAAGAACTTCCACCAGTTTTTCAACTGTCTTGATTTCTATTATTCTTTTCTACTTTTCTCTTTCTTTTTTTCTTTGCCCAATTTTTATTTCCTACTATTTTTCACTTCCATATAATATAATAGCAATTTTACTGTCTTAAAAAACTAATTTCTCAATTTATTCTGGAACATAACTAAAATTTTGTATCCAGATTAGAACTGTGGAGAATATTTGCAACAATTTTTTTAACAACTTTTTTTTATTATTATTATTTTATTACATGGTTTTGCTCTGAAGTTAATACAATTAATAGATTTTATGCATTCTCTCAATGTAGTGCTGATACTGGGAACAGCAGAGGATATGTAAGTGAGACTACTAATTCCTTGCTATTTGCACAGCCTGGGGCACTTAAGATAAAGAACCTCACTAAATAGTCCCTTGCATAAAAATCAGAGAGATAATTATTCCAGCAGAAAGATAGATTTACAATATAAACAATGTGAAAAAGAAATGGAACAAACCATGCCTAACAGCTCAACACTTCAACAACTGATCCCATTAACACCACAATGAAGAAAATGTCAGTGAAAGAATTTAGAAAATTCATAGTTGAAAGGTCCAATGAACTGAAAGGAGACATAAAGAATGAACTTAAAGAGAAAATAGAGGAAGTAAAGATCATTTCAATAGAGGAGAGAAAGATTATAAGAAAGAAACAAGCAGAAATCTTGTAAATGAAAGACTCAACAAATCATATTAAAAATTCAGTAGAATGCATCACCAATAGATTATACACATAAAAGACAGATTATCAGGCTGTGAATAAAATAAATATGATCTTGAAAATAAAGTTGATAATAAAGAAAAATGTTCAGAGAACATAACCAGAATATGAAAGTAGTCTGTGATAACATTAAGAGACCAAACCTAAGAATCAAGGGCATAGAAAAAGACACTGAAATACAAACTAAAGGTATACACAGACTTTTTAATACTATAATATCAGAAAAATTTCAAGTCCTTACTAATGAGATGGGAATTCAAATACAAGAGGCATTTAGAACACCAAATAGGCAAGATTCTTTTCAAGACAATATTGCAATAAAAATCTGCCTAACATTCAGAATAATGGCAGAATTTTAAAATCTCTAAGAGAAAAATGGAGGTCATATTTAGAGCTAAATTAATCAGAATTTCATTGATTTCTCAGTGTAGACCCTAAAAGCCAGAAGGACTTGGAATAATGCATGTGAACCATGCCCTTAAATATTATGGAAGTCAACCAAAATTACTGTATTCAGCAAACCTATTCTTCAGAATTAAAGATAAAATTTAGAAAACCTTCCATGATAAGCAGAAAATAAAGAATTCATAACCATTTGGTCAGCAATACAAAACATACCAATGAAATATTTGAAGAAGAAGAAATGAAGAATATAATTATCAAAGCCAGTATGAGAATAAATCTCACTAAAATAGTCAATTAAAGGAGAATCAAGTCTGAATTAAACATTAAAAACCAATCAGAAAGGCAGAAAATAGAAATCATCTCTCTGAATGTAAAAGACCTGAACTCTTCAATGAAATGACAGATTGGCAGATTGAATTAAAAATAAGATTTAAACATGTTATTCCTAAGAGACTCAAATTATAGGAAAAGACATCTACAGGCTGAAGGTGAAAGTATGGAAAATGGTATAATATGCAAATGAAGACCCAAAGCAAGTAGAGATGTCTACTCTTCTCTAGCCAAAGCAGATTTCAAACCAAAATTAATCAGAGAGACAAAGAAGGTCACTTCATACTGCTTAAGAGAATCATCCATCAAGAAGATATAATGATTGAAAATATAAATGCCCCCAATATTGGTACAACTATGTACATAAAACAAACCCTTCTTGATATCAAGAGTCAAATACAGCCCACAAATACAGCCCAACACAAGAATCCTGGGCACTTTAGCAAATATCTCTTACCATTAAATAGGTCATTCATTATAAATTAAGTAAATAATCTTCAGAACTCAAAAATGGTATTAATTATTAATCAAGTTGATCTAATAGACCTCTATAGAATATTTTATTGACTGACAATTGAATTCATTTTATTCTCAGTGGTATATGGAACTTTCTGTGAAATAGATCATATTTTAGGACACAAAGCAATTCTTAGCAATTACAAAAAAAACAAAGATAATCATTTGCATCCAATTAGATCATAGATCATGAATTAGACATCAATAAGATAAAAAATAAGCAATTTTATCTCCAGGAAATTAAATAATACACGTTTAACTGAGAAATGATCATAGAAAAAAATCAGAGGAGGAAAAAAAAAACATTAGAAACAATGAGAACAGAGATACAACATCTCAAAATATCTGGGACTATATGAAGGCAATTCTAAAATAAAAGTCTATAACACTGGGTTCAAACATTAAGAAAAAGAAAAGGATTCCAAATAAAAAATATAATGTTACATTTCAAGACTCTAGGCAAACAAACAAACAACAAACAAACAAACAAACAAATAAAAAACTAATTCCAAAATCAATAGAAGACAAGAAATAATTAAGATCACAGCCATGATAAAATAAGATTGAGGATACAAAAAAGCAGTATACAAAATCAATGAAACAAAGATTTGGTTCTTTGAAAATATAAACAAGATTGGTTAAAAACTTAGCCAAACTAACCAAAAAAGAGAAAAAAGGTAGGAAGGGAAAGGGAAAGGGAATGGGATGGAGAAAATAAATGAGAGAGAGAAGACCTAAATCAACAAATTTAGAGATAAAAGTTATCACCAAAACCATTTCTGAAATCCAAAAGATCAACAGAAAATATTTTGGAAATGTATAATCTAACAACTTAGAAAATCTAGAAGATATTGACAAATTTCTAGATACATATGACTTCCCCAATTTAAACTATAAGGATATTAATAAATCTAAGAAGATTAATATCAAGCAATGGTATTGGAGTAGCAATTAAAAGCCTTCCAGTAAAGAAAATCCCAGGACCTGATGGATTCTCAGCTGAGTTCTATCCAATCTTCAAAGAAGAACTAAGACCACTCCTCCTGCTTTATTCCATGAAATAGAAAGAGAGGGAATACTGCCAAGCTCATTTTGTAAAAAAGCCAATATCACCCTGATAACCAAACCAGACAAAAACACATCAAAGAAAGACCAATATACCTGATGAACATAGATGCAAAAATCTTTAATAAAATATTAGCAAACTACATTCAAGATGCTTTAAGAAGATAATTGAGTTTCAGTGATGCAAGATTGGTTGAATATATTCAAATCAATTATTTGTCACTATTTATAAAAATCATCTCAATTGGATTAAAAATTAACATAAGGCCAGAAATCATAAGGAAAGAAAAGGAGAAAATAAATGTGAGAGGGAAGACCTGAATCAACAATATTAGAGAGGGAGAAGACCTAAATCAAAAATTACTTTTTTTAATGTTAGTATTGTTGAATTGATTCTAAGTTTTCTAAAATTTTAAATATTATATTTTCCTTTTAATGTTTTTACTTCACTATTTTCATCAAACCACTGAAGATCAGGAAATGTCATCTTCTAAACTCATTGGAAGTGATAAGAGATAAAAAAAATATAACCACAAACACTTCTGAAATCCAGAAGTTATTTCAGACTACAACAGGGAAACATTAGAATATATTTCCTGAAAACATGGATTCAAAGAAATAAGGGAATCATTAGGAAACTTTCATAATCAGCATATACAACCAAAAATAAATACTTTTTAATTTAATGGCCAAACAAAATTCTGAATTTCCCTCCTATTACTAACAAAGAAATATAGTATGTAGAAAATTGTAAAAACAAAAATTAATGTTTGTTTTCTCTTATCACTTCCAATAAGTTTAGAAGATGACATTACCTGATCTTCTGTGGTTTGATGAAAATATTCAAGTAAAAACATTAAAAGGAAAATATAATATTTAAAACTTTAGAAAATTTACAATCAATTCAAGGATACTAACATTGAAATATAGTAATTTTGTTGCAGAATGATCAACACTGATAATGGGAAATTAAGAAATTCAATTGCCTCTAATATACCAAAGAAAAGATTTCATAAGGTCTGTTATTTTCCTGCTTGTATTTACATTCAGTGATTTAGGCTGGAATAAGACGTGCATGTGTGTATCAGTATTCTTGCTTCTTGCTTACTTCTGGCCAAGCCAACTGCACATACTTAATCGCAATGGATAGTGGATCCTTTGTAATAAATCTTCATTGGACAAGGGGATCACCCAAAATAAATCATCTGTGGGTGAGTGAAACAACTTTACTCACACATCCCTGGAAAAAAGAACTCATCCATCATAAATCAAAGATAGATAAGTGGATCAGCCTTGATTTACTGCCTCTAACCACAACTTCAGTTTCACCTTACCTAAGATATACCATGATTTTGTAAACAGCATATTTTTTAGAAAAATATGGAAGAGTTACCTCATGACCACTGCCTTTGAAAACCCATCTTTTACTAAAACAATAGTATTGTGAGCAAAATAAAGAGAAAATTAAGTTATTAGATAGTATTTAGTTATGCTAATTTAGCAATGTGCTCTAAAATGCAAAACTCAGGAATTCCAAGTATTAAATTGATGTTGAATACAAATTTTTATCTGTAAAATTACAGTGATAATAACAGTATGAGTGATGTCAGAGATACATGAGATGCACAAAAAATATAAATTTACACTCTTAGCTTATTTTACAATAACTCTTCTATTCCTGGCACAAAGAAACCAAAGAAGACATATAATACACTGTTCTAATTTTTCAAGAGATTTAAACAAAGTAAATCAAACAGAAAATAGTATATAGTACTTGAACAGAGCTATGAATATGAACTAAAACAAATAGTAAAATTAAACTATAGCTAAAGGCAAAATTTCCCCAAATTTAATCTTCAGGAAGGTTCTAAAATCTTATAAGATACATTAAGTGGACAATAAAGAGAAGAAAATGATATATATGGAGTGATTAGTAAGTTTGACAATATACACTGGGAGTATATGAACATATGTGTTTATATATATATGTATGTGTGTATTCACACAACAGTAAAGTACCTGAGCAGAGTGTGATCAGATCTTAAAAGGCCTTCTATGCTTACCTAAATATTTTGGATTCCATCCTATGCCAATAGAGCATCATTGATGGAGATATTCTTGATAGGGAAAAGGGGGAGAAAGATGGAAATAGAGAATTATGACTTCTACAGAAACAGTTGCTGCTTTTTCTTTTATCTGGAAATAATCACTTTTTCCATTGTCTTCTATATAAATTACTGTCCTCCAAACTTCAGGTCAAATATATCTGGCCAAAACATTTTCTGCTAGTTAACACACTACATAAATTTAATAGCTCTGTCTTAGACCTTGTAAATAAGATATGAATAAAAGAAGAGCAAGAATGCTAATAATAATCATTCAAACCTACAGATATATTTGTGGGGTTTTTTTGGATAACAGTAATATCAACATATATTTTTAAAGGCCAAATATATTTGCATAATACATCTCATTCACATCAATATATATACATTGATGTGTAAATTTAGTATTTATTTTTTTATTTTTATTTTTGCAGGACTTGGTATCAAAGGCAGGGCCTTGCACAAGCTAGGCAAGTATTCTACTATTAAGCTGTATTCCCAGACTGTAAGTTTACCTTTTAATCCACCATACATTTCTATGTTAGAAATAAGTTTTCAATCTTTTTGACAATGATATTAACCACTTACAAATTTTCTACATTATTTCCTTTATACGTTATAATATCTTTTCTAACTCATTTTAGAAAGTCTTTATTTGGTGATTACATTGCTCAACCCCCAAAAGATGTTGGAATGTTTTCAAATTGCTGTTATTTTAAAAATACGTTTCTCTGAAAGAAAAAAAAGTGTTTGATATTTCTATTTAGGTTAGTGAGTTTGTAACTTATGAAATAAAAGAGAAAATTATTTTACTCTCTCATGAGTTTAGTTTAAGTGCTATAGAAAGTATGTTTTTTTTATTTTTCATTGTGTTTTTGTTTTTATTTTGTTCCTGTTGTTTGTTGAAAATTATTGTTCTATGCTCAGATATGAACATTAATTGATTCCTTATTCAAATAATTTTGGACAATAACAGTTATTTCCTACTTATTTTTTAAAGCATAACCAAAATATTTTGTAATAAAATTTCAAACATAATCTAGACATATAATAAATAAAAGTATAACTTAGTGCATATTTTTCTAGATATTTTTCATAACAGATATTGTGAAATAGTAAGGAACTTATACCAACAAGTGAAGATAATATTTCTCCTCAAAAAACTATCTTCCTTGTACAACAAAATGTAGCAGATGACACATTATTTGCCTGTATTATTTTCTTTCTTTTTTTTCTTTTTTTGTGTTGCTGGGGTTTAGGCATGGACCCTTGCATGCTAAGCAAGTACTCTACAACTGAGCTGCATTCTCAATCCTGCCTGGATTTTAAAAACCTAAATTTTCATATCAATTAAAATGATCAGCCCAAGTTATTTTCCCCCCAAAACTAAAATATTATTTTTTAGATATATACAGAAATTCTTCATCCTCTGGATAAGTAGAGTGACTTTAAGCTATATCTGGGTTTATTGGGGACAAATTGAAATAAAACTTCACACTAAACTTGAGAAAGCTCTAATAAAAAATTCCTACTGACTGGTGTCTAAAAAATGTAAAATGTTATATATTTTGATGTGAATAAAAGACAAGCTATGTATCAGAATTAAACACTGTTTCTGTAAAGATTTGGAGACCTGTGTAGGGGAGAATTGGAAATCAAGTATAATATTTACTATGTTTCTGAAATGACTTTTTTAAGAGAGTGAAATTATTTTAAACTGGATTCTAAGATTTAAATTTTTCACAATTTTTCCTTTGCATAATATTTAGCAATTAAGGATTAGTAGGCTATTTTTGATATTGCATATGAGTCTATAATACAATAATTTCAACACTAGTCATGATATAAAATAGTTTCTGATCATGGTTGATTATATGCACCCACCAACTTCAAACATGTTATGGAGAGTATAGCAGACAAGACATCAGGATTGATAATTTCCCTTCATTATTAATCATTCAAAATAAGTCAACTTCAATTTTATATAAATGATGTCAATTTCTGTGCATTAGTCTGGTGATGGCTCATAGGTACAGCAATATTAATGATACTATATTTTGAAATATTATATTTTTATGTAAGTTACTCACACAGTAATCTAATGACTGACATCATGAAAATAGATAATAAATGCCCACATCTGTGAAGATCTATTTCATCTGAAAGAATTGTATCTGAGCTTTTCTCATGTATTGTCATCAGACTAGATGAAATTTTCTGATCCAGATTTTAGTAGAAAACAGAAAATATTTTCAAATATTTATGTATAGGTTCAAGCAGAAGCTAGATAGAAATGCATTTATGTCCTGAAATTTAGCTCTCAGAACTCTGTCATTGCCCTACTCACTGCTCTCTAAAATACAGCCTCCTCACTCGTAGAGAATTAATTGCTTGCCCCCTAAATGCCAAGGCATTTCCCTATCAAAGTAATTTATTGCAAACAAGTCATATCTCTATAACTCACCCTTCTGGGTAGCAAGCTCTCAGCATAGTCTTCACCTGTATAAAAAGACTATTCTGTATGAAGTGCATTTTGTTATTTGCTGATGCAAAACATCATTATATCATTTATTATATTTCTGACATTTAGGCTACATTTTCAATGGCCTAACTTGCTATAAAATTTCTTGTAGTAATATAATTTTAACACCATTCCACACCCAACATAAGAGTGAATTATTTTTAAGGTCTCTCCACTTCTTTCTGAAATTAAAGACAATTTGATGACATATGATTTGTGTTGCCTTTTCATTCCTGGAAGCTTTCTTCACAACTCTTTTCCATTTTTTTTTTCTTCTGTTGTTGATTTCCTATCTATAGATCTGTGCGTTTTCTCCATACCATTTCCTGCCAGTATCCTTGAACTTTGCTATGAAGTATTTCCTTTTTCCCATTTTCCTTGAGAAGTTTTAGAGCACACTCTAACTGATCATCCTATATTCTTCCCCTTTTCATTTCCTACTGTCAACACTCCAGTCCAACCTGCAAACTACAGTCAGATTTCTTTTCAACATGCCTTGTTCTTTTGCACAGTTCATGTAAAGTCAGTTGAAATATTCCTTTTAGACTGTTTTCAAGCTACTTCTTTCATATAATTTTGACCATGGCCTCATAAGGAATTACCTTGATTGCTGAGTACTATCATTTTACAGACACTAGAGTTTTCCAAGATTTACAATTATTACATTATAAAAAGATTCACTAAAAACAGAAACTAACAATAACAATATTCTGGTTTTTATGTTTTAGTGTATATAAGAATCACTAGCAGCTTATCAAGAGTGTACATACTCTATTTTTAATCCATAGTTAATAGGATTCAATAGGAGGGATTGAAGACTGGGAACATACGTTCTAGCAGAAATGTTAGTATGTTCTGCTGCAGACAGGCTGAGACTATTTATCAATTACTAGATAGGTATAGCTCCTAAAGACAATCCCAATGTAGAATATTTCAATTTTTCCTCAGAATTTTTTGCTCAATATTTTATTGATATTGCTGTGATGTTTAGTCAGAAGGAAACTTGCAAAGGTAGTTTTCTTTCAGCATCCAGAGAAGAAAACAAAACAAAGCATTTGTATCAATGAATGAATAACTTTGTTTTAATCTATTATTCATAATCTCATTCCTCTAATAATTCTGTTAATTATTATAAAATATAAATAATTGGCTTGCTGTTTGTAAAGTACATCCTGAATATGTTCTGTGACATCATCATCTCCTATGAATAAGGAGCAAGAAAGACACTTTCTACCTATCCCAGAATGTTTTATATTGGTTTGATGGCCAAGTTTAAAACAAAAAGCCATTTGGGGCTAAAGGAAAACCAACACATAAAATAACACTGAATTAACTTCATATTGGTAATAGCTGGATGGATGTGATTTTTTAGGTATTATAAGTACACTCCCAACTTCTTTGCTCAAATTAAGAAGTTATTGAATAATTATCAAATATAATATTGTGTTTTTTTCTAAACTAATCTTATAGAAAGTTGGATAAATTAATTCAGTTTCTTCTGAAGAATAGCATAAATCTGGCATCCACTATAGAAGACTAAACATTAAAAATAATATGTAGTACTAATTTCCTGCCCAAATTGGGCAAAATGAACAATCTTAAGGCAACACGATGCTATCATTTCCTTCCACTTTTTGCATTATAGCAATTCCTAGTTAACTATAGTATAATATTATCATCTTTATTTTGTGTATAATACTTTTGGAAAATTTCAAGTAGACTATGAACTTCATGATAAAAGAAAATCCCTTATCCTAATAGCTAAATGTGACAATATAATTCAGAGTAATTCAACAATAAATTTAAGATAATAAAAAAATTAGGGAAGAAAACAGTCTCCATATCAAATTAACATTACAAAGAGCAATGATAAACCTACCAACTCTCAGATTAGCAGGAAATTCCGTTTCTCTTTTCAGGTTCTCCATCCGTTATGTACCAGGTGTTTAGTAATGACTTGCATTCTATCCTATCACCCTCAGAAATTCTCCCCTAAGGTTTAGAAATACCAAAAACATGATTATTTATTGGTTCTGGAAAACAAGCTGCCCTCCCAACACAGCTGTAAAATGGGTCATGGGGAGCCGCAAGTTTTCTGCCTTTATACATCATGTACAATACTACAGCAAAAAGCATGTTTGTGCAGCAGCAAATGATCCAGGTCTTGTGCTCAGCTGAATGTTCTGCATCCGAGTAGGTCTGGACACCTAGACAGTATTACATGCCCTGACATGTATTTACATGGGAAATCACTTGCCTTCTGATGAGATTCTGTTTACCACCTGGTAGAATAGAAATGCCATGTGATTACCCTGTAGCTCTGGCTGACTCACTGATTTTATTTTTATTTTTTTTCCCCACCAGATAGTGATTTTCATTAAGACTTCTGATTCCTGTCCCAGACCATGCACCTGCCTTAATATAGTCACTTTAGTCTCAGAGAGGAACACACAATAAGTCTCTGAGGGCTTGCTAAAAACTTCACAGGCCTTTTTGCTCATCTGTCAAATCAACAATCCATACCACCTTTGTAGAACTAAATGAAATATTTAAAATGACAACTCACCAGATACCTTATTGAGGTTGTGTTTTCAGCATATAGTTCATCGTTTCTTCTACATCAGGAAGACTGTCAAATTCATCTCTTAAAACCTACCTTTGCTGCATGCAATGGTGCACACCTGTCACCCCAGCGGCTAGGTGGCTGAGGCAGGAGGTTCCTGAGTTCACAGACAGCCTCGGCAAAAGCAAGGGACTAAACAATTCAGTGAGACCCTGTGTCTAAATAAAGTGCAAAATAGGGCTGGGGGTGTGGTTCAGAGGTCAAGTGCTCCTGAGTTCAATCCCCAGTACAATGAATAAATAAATAAATAACAAAAAAATTCCTATCTTTTATTCTTAGCAACACTTTCTAGCTTCCAATGTCCTATATATTTCTTCACTTAGCTCAGCATTGATTCTTGAAACCAGTTTCTAAAATTCTCATAAACTACCTTCCAAACATGCTTTTCTTCTTTTGGTTCTCTTTTTGGTCTTTACCCACAGAGAAACACTTGAGTTTTCTTTACTTCACTCTTTTCTAACAATTCTGAGACATTGTTGTTCCTCACCTAAGGTATTTCTTCTGATTTCACTGCTTGTCCCTAACCTTACCTTATTGTCTTCTGATGATTTAAATAGATTGATATATTCAAACATTTACTCAAGATTCCTCCTTCTTTTGTTTTTTCTTTTTCTACATTGAAAACTAGTTCTTTACCTTTCTGGGTCAAAGTCAAATATCACATCCCACCGAAAACTTTCCCTGTCTGCCCACAAATGCAGAGTAATATGTTTTGGAGCTTATGGAGGAGTAAGTCATTACTTATTTATATAAATATCTTCCTACATGATATCTTGAACTTCAGGAGAACAAGCAAACTGTCTTACATTTTCATAACTATTGTTTGCACACCATAATCATGAAATACTACAAATATAAACAAAATTCCAGGTTACTTTTGTTCTATTATGTAGCATTTGGAACAGGGGTCTAAAAATAGCTAAACTCATTCTACCAGTTATATTAGTTTCCTAGAAAGCTCCTAAGAAATATGTACATGTAGAGGAGTCTCTGGATGACAATCAATGTATCAGTTAAAGTATAGGTTTGAAAATTGACCATTAATCTTTATAGACATATGAACTATTAGATGACATAGATTCTGAACAATTAGAGTATAAACAATTTTTTAAAAGGTAAGAGGAACGAAGAAGGGTTGGACATAGATAGGCGTAGGCAATACTAAGGAGTTAAAATATCTTTTTTGGCATGAATAAATGCTTGTGTGGTACCAAAAGATGCATCATATCTATATTTAGTGCAGACTACCTACAGGGACCTAATAAATTAGTAATACCCATTTTATAAATCCTACACTTTATTATGTATTGAATGACTTATATTATTGTTTAGATGATTCAGATTATTTACTTTGCTTCATTGTCCTTAAACTTTTCCATTAATAATTGAAATTTTTAAGGTCACCATATCTTTGAAGAATAATTAGAATAATTTAATTCATTGTGTTCCCATAGAAATAGTGCAACACAAAGTGCGGAGGTCAAAATGGTATTTCTAAGTTTCCAAAGAAAGGCTACCTCTGTGCTGAAATGAGGCCTTTCAGGAATAACCTACATAAAACTGAGGACTGAGCTTGGAAACTATCACTGCTTCTATGGCATACCAATATTATCTGAGCTAATCTTAATATTTTAACAGGTTATTACAATTTAAATAATATTTATGGGCCTTTCAAGAACCATAATTCACAGAGATACCAAAACATAGAAGTATAGCAACGATGAGGAAAATCACTTACAATATTACTTAATCGAGTATTCAACATAACAATAAAATATATTTTTTAACTAGTTTGTTAAAATACATTTCTTTATATGTAATGAGAAAAATATCACTGAAAAAAATATTATATTTTTTCCAAATAAATATAAGTCATGAAAACAGTTTGATATGATTAATATAGAAGATAGGTAGAAAAGGTGAGATTTGAAATTATATCACATATGATCCAAACACCAGATTATTATTTGATTATTATTTTCTTTATTTTAATTTTGAAAGATGAAGCAAATCTATCTCATAGAAAAGCTTGTTAACAATAATAAATTTTACTATCTCATATATCTCACAGAACAACATGTTAATAAAAGAAAGTAAATCATGGGAAAATTTACTGAAAATCTTAGCATGGGAATGAATGAAAGTCACTAATATTCATCATTACAGTAAGAATTATGTTTTCACAATGGAATAAAAAAACATAATTTGTACCTAGCAACTGGAAGAGCCTCAACGTTTTATCCGATATACAAAACATAATGTTTTTGTTTGTTCATCAAAAATCTGAGCAGGTTCATAACAGTGTTTCAACCTCCTTCTGTTAGTGTAATAAAACATGTTTGAGAATGAGTCCACATTAACTTGATGTTTCCTCAATGCCAACTACAGACATCTTCAGATATTTTTGGAGTCTCTCCCTAGTACTGTTCCTGTAGAGGTAAAAACATGCTAATATATTGTGGCCTTTTAGCACTAAAATTTTACTGGAGGATGACACTTGACTGCCTGATTTTTTTCAAGCTCATCTTTTACATCCCTTCTCACTTATTTCCCTACTGTCACATGGGACTTATTTCTGCTCCTCAAACACTCTGACAATGTTCTTTCTTCAGGGCTATTTAGTGAACACTGTTCCTAATACTTTGTCCTTGTTATCTGATAAGCTTAAGATCAAATGTCACTTTTACAGAAAGGGCTTTACTGACAAAATTATCTGAAGAATTCTGCCCACCACTAAAAACCCCAGGCCACTCTCTTATCACAACTTCACATAATTATTTTCCCAATATAGTATTCAGTGCTGTGGGAGATTTGGGACTTATTATTCCTTTATTAGCATAATGTTTTTATCTCACTATAGACTATACAAACCACAAGGTCAGATAGTTTGCATTGCTTACTATTGTTTCCCCAGCATTTGAAACAAATTCTAGCATATCAAAACTTAATACATATACAGATGAAACATGTGCTCTATTTTTCAATTTAGAGTGCATTTTCTCTGTAGGAGTGTATTAGTATTTTTTGACATTTTACTAGTTCAAGCCCTCCAAACTGTCATGACTGACTCTCTCTCCATATGTGTGTGAGTGTGTGTGTGTGTGTGTATACTTATATATGTGTGTATAAACAGTCTCTCTCACTCTCTCTCTCTCTATATATATACATATATATATGTATATTTAAATAGACACACATTTTTACATTTCTGTGTATTTATGCACACACACGTGGGTAGTGTGTGTGTGTGTGTGTGTGTGTGTATTCTTCTTGCTTTACTTTACCTCATTTTGGTACAAAATTAAATTTAGAGCCATGTAGAACACACCTTTTTTCTCAGAAACGATAGCTCTATTACACTAAATTTTCTTAATACAATTATTGTTCTACTTGGAGATATGATGAATCAATAAGAACTATGTATTTTTGTTATATAGATTTCTTTAAGAGTTTAGTACTGTAACATAAATACAATCCTCTAAGGTGTGCTGGCATAAAAGCTGGGAAGAAAATGTGCTCAGTGTACTCCCAACTGGTACACATCTTTTAAGGAATTTGTCATTTCTGAAGTGGAGATGGATCTGCTGGAACAGTTAGAGCTAATGTTATAAGAAAATAGAAGACCATGATAAATAAATTGTCTATTATGAGCAAAGTCCTAAATGAGTGTACGCATATGACAAAATGAAGATACACAAGCATAATAAAACAATTTGCTCCAATGTACATTTGTGCCCAATAGTATGGAAGGTTAGTTCAAACCACAAGGTTAAATGATATTTAGGAGTTCTCTGTGTGTGTCCATGTGCATGTGTGAGTTTTCAGACGCGTGGCTCCACTACTATTGGTGCTGAGGAATAATTTGCTTCATTGGCTTAGCTATTCATTTCTTTGCTTGAGTCATACCTAAAATAGTTGAATTAGATAAAAAATTTACATAGTATTGTCTTATAGAGATTTGCATAGATTTTTTACATTTATCCAAGAGCTAAATAAATTACATACCATTGATAATATATTTTCTGAAGTAATAAAGGAAATTTTGCATAAAATGTATAAATTTAAAGATTTTAGGAAGTATACAGAAAAATGGATGGGTGACTATGACATTAATATATATATTTTACATACATATTACGTAATACATTATGTTATATACATTATATATAATAAAATGGTTATTTAAACAATTTTATGGGATTAACATACTATTAATCTACAATATGTTAAATGAATAATACATAATATAGAGTATATAGTATATAGTAAATTAACATAAGTCAATATATTATTCTATTTCCATATCATATTTTTATTAACTATATAACACAATATTATGTATTACTTTATATTATATATTATATAATTACATTATTTATTAGTATTTATGAATAATATATTATTTATATTATATATTAACTTCATATATATGTATACATATACAAAAATTGATTGAATAAACACTTCAAAACTGTCACATACTTGCATATTAAAAATTTATCTGATGTTAATTAAAAAGTAAGAAAATATCATTTATTTCACCTTTCCTCACTGCATTTGTTCTTTGTTGTTGTTGCTAAATAAATGGTTTTGAGAAGCTTCCCTATGATTATTGATAGTTAATCAAGTACCTATGACACTAAGACTCAAGATTATAAGAAAGAAGTTATCTATTTGTATAGTTAAAAAATAGATAACTTCTTTCTTATACAACAGTTACTAATAGGGCATTATGTAAAAATGTGGATGTGTAACCGATGTGATTCTGCAATCTGTATTTGGGGTAAAATTGGGAGTTCATAACCAACTTGAATCTATTGTATGAAATATGATATGTCAATAGCTTTATAATGTTTTGAACAACCAATAAAAAAAATAAATTAAAAAAAATAGATTGGGAGTTACATAATACAATTTGCAGATTAATTCAATTGCCCTAAGACACCAATGTAGAAAGTATTGTCCTTTATTCCTTAAGCACTTGCAAGATTTTCCTTCTGGGATCTCTCTGTTAAATAAATACAGTTTAGAACTATTTCGGATTTACAAAACAAAACAAAACAAATTGTGATGATAGAACAAAGTTTCATACACCACATATCCAGCCTCTACCACTATTAAATTTTTTTATTAGTTTATCACTAATAAAGTTACACTATTTAACTAATTTTCATATTTTTTCATGTTTAATAACCTCATCCAGAATACAATATTGAATTCAGTCATTGTATCTTCTAAGGCTTCTCATGATAAGACTTTTAGACTTCTTTTTTGCTTTGAAAACCTTAAACTTGTGATAAAAATGATAAACTATTTTGTAGAATGTCCCTTAGGTGATATTGTTTAATGTTTTTCTCATGATTATACAGAAATAAAGTATCAACCTCAGTACAACATATCAGGAAACACACTATCAACATGACATCCACTTTCATCTTGCCCCAGATCACATTCTTGATATAATGGTTGCTTGGTTACTCCATTGTAAATAACTAGTTTTTGTCCATTTCCAATCTGTACTTTTTTTTTAATCAGTAGGTATAGTGAGGGGTAACGGAGTGAGGAGTAATAAATAACATATAAGTATTATATAGCAGATATTTTTATTAGACTAAAAACTTTTTCAGAATATTTATTATGTATTTAAGAACATGCATGTTCTTGAATGCCTTGAATAAAGCATTCTTTTTAAGCACAAAATAGTCTTCCAATTATGAATATGCAGTTTTTGGGTTCATTCACCTATAGAATGACATTTTAATGGCTTTTAATTTTTGGACATTGTAAGTATATCTACTATAAACATTTATTTACATGCATTTGTGCAAGAATAGTTTTTCAAGTCAATTATGTAAGTACTAGAAGAAGGATTACGTAGTCAAATTCTAAAATTATGTTTAGCTCTATGAGAAACTGCTGAACTGTCTTACAAAGAGCTTATGTCATTTTCAAGCCCAACCCCAGCAGAAAGTGCTTCTGGACCATATAGCCTCTCCAACAATTGGTATTAATAGGATATGTGTTTGAAACACTGTCTCACACTCCCCATTATTTATTTATTTAGATATTTTCTTTTCCAGCATCATTTTTAAAGAATATTGTTTCTTCAGTGAATTGTTTTGCAATTTATTGGGCAATAATTGACAATGTTTAAGTTAATCTATTTATTTGATCTTTAATTGGTTCTATTTATTTATGTGTTTAATCTTTCAGCTATATTGGGCTATTGATATTGCTTTATCTTTATAACAATAATCTGGTAGCTTGAGTCTTTTGGGATTTTTTGTTTGTTTGTTTTATTTTTATTTTTCAATGTTCTCTTGCTATTCTAGATCATTTGATTTCCATATAAATTTTAGAAGACTCCAATGATTTGAATGAAAGAACTTTCTAGATTTTGATTGCATTGATTTCATAATGGGAAGAGTTAACTCAATGTGTTGAGACTTCCACTCTAGTTAACACGGAATAGATTTCCATATCATTAAATCCTCTGTTAATTATTTTATGAAAGTTATATAATTTCCACTGTAAACACTATTTATTTTGTTAAATTCATAACTAAGCATTCCATATTTTTGCTATTGTAAATAACATTATATTAATTTTGAATTAAAATTTTTCATTTATAATGATTCCCATTGTTCACATATAGGAATCAAATAGACTTTTGTCTATTTACCTTATATCTTACTTTAGTTGTTTACTTTAGTTGTTATTATTTGCAGAAGTTTTGTTGCTGTGTTGGTTGTTTTAAATCTTTTTGTTTGTTTTCAGATTACTTAGACTTTTCTATGTACCCAATAAGATAAAAGCAGTTTTGTTTCTTCCTTTCTAATATGTAAATAATTTACTAGTTTTCTTGTCTTATTACACTACCCAGGAATTTGATGTGATGTTAAATTATACTGGTAAGATAGGATATCCTGGATTTTTTTCCTGATAATAAGTGTTATCTTAACTGTCAATATTTTATAAGTACTCTTTACCAAGTTGAGAAATTCTTCTCTTCACATTTGATGAAAGTTTTTATCATCAATGGATATTAGATTCTATCATATGATTGCTCAGTTTCACTTGATACCATGTAGATTACATCTATTGATTTTTAAAATGATGACCTTGCTTTTCTTATTTTGAATGGATTACCAAATAAAGTCCTACAGTAATTTTCCACTAGTTCAGCTCAGTGACCCAAAACACTCTTCTCTGTTGTTTCAACAGAGTAGAGTTCAGTCTCTTATGCTGTAATATTCTTAAAGTTTTCCTTGCCTTTTTACCTTTACCTGTTTTCTTTTATGTGTGTGTGTGTGTGTGTGTGTGTGTGTGTGTGTTGTTTGTTTGTTTTTTGAACACCAAGAGTCCCAAATTCCCTTATTGTTTTTATTTTGGTTTCTCATATGATCTTTTTTTTATCATGCAAATCATGGATAGTCTTTAGCTATAATCTAGACTTATTCAATATATGATTGTTTTATATTATTCAATTGTGTTAAAATATTAGTTGTAATATTTAATAATAATTATATAGTAGCTGTCTGTTTTGGTGGTTCTTTAAAGGGAAAGGGGAGCATTCTCTAAACTTGATTAAATTCCAGTTCTTTTGAGTACCTATATCCGAACGTTCTGTGCTTCAAAAGTGTATCTCCGCAACTTTATCTCCCTGCTCCCTATTTTTTTTCCCCATCTGCTAAATTCACAATGAATTTCACAGAAGCTACAACAAGTCATGATACTCTATTGTTTGGGAACCAGATAAATTGACACCTTGATTTCTGTACCTCTTTGAATGAGGCTATTCCTGAGGATTTTATGATGGCAATTTGATGAGGGACCTCAGTTTTTTGATATCTTTAAGAAAAGTTATTGTAAATCAGTTGAAACAGCCTTTCTTTACAGTCACAATAGGAGTTAGAGTTATAATCTAATAGTCTAATAATTATTCAAATTATTCTTTTTATTATCATTTCTTACTTATATCCACCTACCACTTGACGTACATCTATCTGACTCTCCTGTCAGGTCATTTATGACATAACTCTCCTGTAATACAATTTTATAGTTGATATTAAACAAATACAAAAATCTTCTTGAAACACCAAAGATGAAAAAAAAATTAGTGATTTTCTCACTGTTTTTTTCAGTGTAAATAAACTGGGGAAACAATGGATTTACAGGATTGAAATGATATAAGAAGAAGCTTGAGTCACATAAAGTAAAATAAATTTTGTCTTATCCATTGTCATTAGAGCTTTCAAGTTATTTTTTTTATTTTATTTTATTTATTTTTTTTTAATTTTTTATTGTTGGTTGTTCAAAACATTACAAATTTCTTGACATATCATATTCNTCCCCTCCCCTCCTCTCTCTCTACCCCCTCCACTGTATAACCCTGAGGGTCTCCTTCCATTTCCATGCAATTTCCCTTCTCTCTCCCTTTCCCTCCCACCTCTCATTCCTGTTAAATGTTAATCTTCTTCTCCTGCACTCTTTTGAGTGCAAATGTCATTGCAATTTCCTTTATATGTGATTGTGTGTGTGTGTGTAATCCAAAATATATATTCTACTGTAATATTACCCCAGAATTTTCAGAATTATATATTGCACTAAAGACACCACTAAGGGTAGTTATGAATGTTTGGTATCTGCTTTGGAAAAATATCTTCACCAGTGCACTTACGGATTGATTTTCATTTTTAAATCTATCTTATGTCTGATAAGCATTCCAAATCATATAAATGATTTAAGTTATTTATAAACTTATATTTAAGTTATAAATCATACAAATGATTTATAGTTTATAATGTGTATACTTATATATTTTAATAAAATGATAATTTATAGCTTAACATAAATAAATTTATGTCCTGAGCTGGAAGTGAAGTTCAGTGGTTTCTTTTTGGACTATCTTACTAATTATAATAAGGAAGTTTAACAACAGTATGCATACAAAAGTGAAGCTATATTTTCAAATACAACAAAGCAGATTATTTTTTCAATTTTTTTCTTTTGGATATTTATTATTTATCTTTTCATTTTATTCCTAGATGTTAAAATGAAGAGTCCATGGTAATGTTTATTTAAAACCACTAAATTTCCTAAATTTTCTTCACAAAATAATGTATTCACACATTGAGTGAGAATGCCTTTATTTTCACATTTCTTCTTAATTATTGCAATATAATTAATGTATATGAACTGTGTACATTTTGATATTTATAAATACCTGTGACATTTTTTCCTCTATTTCAATGTTGCTGTGTTTATGTTAGGTTCCTTGCATTTTTATATAATTTTTAGAATGACACTGCTCATTTGTACCAATAGCCTGACACTGATTAACATTTTCTTGAATCAATAGTTCACTTGATAGGATGATAACCATCTTAAAAATTAAAAAAAAAAAATCCTGCTGATACCATGCTGATATTTTGGGTCTTTTAAAATTTTTTATCATAATTATTCTCTTATTCAGGTTACAGTTATTTCGTATGTTATCCACATTTATTTGTATACATATTACATTTTGGATTCAAAACTGTTTTTGATCATGGAAAGAATATATTGTCATTCACTAATTACTAGAATGTGAAGTTCTAGTCTTTTTTTAATGACTTTTTATAAGGGTGAGAGTTCCCTTTCATCTAGTCACGTACAACTGGCTAATATTACCAAATACTTTTCAACATCTATTGAGGTAGTGGTTTTTTAAAATGTATGTTTATTTGTAATAAATATTAAAATAATGATATAGAACTATGTGTCCATTGTATATTATCTTTTCTTTTTTGCATGCTCTTGCGTCTATTTCTTGCTTTTGAAACTTTATTTGTAGATGAATAAGTATCTAGTTTTTGCATATTCTCTTGGTGAGTTGTACTTTTTTCATTTTGGAATGAGTATCTTATCCCTGGTAGTAGTATATTCTATAAAATATACTTGTCATGTGATTCACCACTATTAATTTAATGGTGTTAGCTTTGTACATTTTCTATAAGCTTTATTTAAACATACTTATACTTTCAATTTAACTTCTTTACTATTATAAGCAGAATATAGTTGGATTTTATTATTTTGCAATCTATCCTTATAATTCCACCTTTTCAATCATTTGCATTTTAATGTAATTTTATTGATATGGGTGTGTTTCTTGCCTTTGTTGCTTATTTGTTTATTCATTATTTATTCCCATTTTCTGTATATAGTATATTTATTAACAGTGTCTTATTATTGTCTTTTATATCATCAATCTATTTGCTATATCTATTTTTAAATACTTTATTTATTTATTTGTTGGTACTAGTAACTTGAGATCACAGCTTCATGCACTCTAAGTAGGAGCTCTATTATTCAGCTATATAATCAGCTTTTTAAATATTTAATTTTTCAAATAATATTAAGTTTACTGAATAATATAAAAGTAATAGAAATTTTGCATATGTCACATATCCAATTTGCCTATTATGAATTATTTTGAGACTTCTTTGACTCATAGCCTCTTTAAAATTATGCTGCTTAATCTCCAAATATTTTGTGATTTTCCAGTTACCTTCTGTTATCGACCACTAATTGAATATCATTATGGTCTGAGAACATACTTTGTAAGATTTCTGTTCTTTCAAATTAGTTTAGGTGTGTTTTATGACTCATAATGTTGTTTATCTTGGTAAATGTTCCATGTGTGCTTCAGAAGAATATGTGTTCTGCTGCTGTTGGATAACCTAGTCTATAAAAGTCAATTAGATCCAGCAGATTAATGGGGCTGTCCACCTCAACTGTATCTTTATTGATTTTCTGCCTGCTAGACCTATCAATTAAGGTATGAAAGGTGTTGAAATCTCCAACTGTATCCTTGGATTTGTTTATTTCTCCTGGCACACCTATCAGTTTTTGTCTTATATATTTGGGCTTATTTCTGCTTGATGCATACACCCTAATGGTATTATGCCTTGTTGGACAGTTGGCCCTTTTATCATTATGTAATGTTCTTCTTTATCTCTGAATATTCCCCTTATTCACAATCCTGCTTTAACTACAATTAATATTCCATATTTCTTTAGTGTTTTCATGGAATATCTTTCTATGTTCCTTCATTTACCTCAACATTAGCTTTTATATATAAAGTGGGTTTCTTTTAGATATCATATGCTCTTTTAATTTATGTATTTGAACATTCACATTTAAGATAAGTATTAATACAGATTTTAACAGTTGGATTAAAATTTACACATCTGTAACTATTTTCTATTTGTTGAAATTTTTTTTCTTTTTTATCTTCTCTTTTGTTTTAATTGACATTTTATATTATTACATTTCATTCTCAGTATATCAATTATGCTTATTTCTAAAAAAAAAAGATTCTAAAAAATGTTGAATATGCTCTGTGTTAGTAGGAACTGAGATAAACAGACTTTTCTTGAGAGTTTCTATATTTGTCCAACTAGCAGTTGTGCCTTGGCTAAAAGAATGTTTGTTGCACCTACCAAACTTTTTCTGTTGTTATTGATGTTTACATAAGGGTATCGCAGTGTTTTCTCTCTTTATAGTAGGTTTATTATGGAGAATGTTCTGAGATTATTTCTAAAAGTCAATTTTCTCTCCCTCTACTCAAAACACTAAGGGATTTTTCTTGATTCTTCATTGAGGATCTAGTGGGATTCTTGGATATAATTGTTGAGCTCCTAAAAGAGTAGAGAACCCAGCAGTATTCTGCTCTCACTCTATTTCATTATCTGACACTAGCAAGTCATCAAGATTGCAACTTAAGTCTTCCATTCTTCTTGCCCCTTCAAATCCTTCTTTACTTTTTCTATTTACTTTTGTTTTGGTACTCCTTTTTGTAGTCCGCATCCACCTGCACATCTTGGTCTCCTATACCCACCTTTTTACTCTTTTTTTCTATGAGATCAATTTTGTTAGTTTCCATAAATGAGTGAGAACATGAGTTATTTGTTTTTTCTCTCGCTGATATTTTACTTAACCCAATGTTTTCTAGTTCTCTCTATGTTCCTGCCAATGACTACATTTCATTCTTTTATGGCTGAGTAATATTCCATTGTATATAAATATCATATTTTCTTAATCTATTTATCTGTCTGTCTACAGCAACTTGGTTAAGTCCATTTCCTGACTATTGTGAACAGTTCTACAATAAACACGGAACTGTAATTTTCTCTTCAACAAGATGTTGTCATTTCCTTTATTTATATCCCAGTAAGATTGCAGAATCTTATGATAATTCTATTTTTTTATTTTTTTGAGGATATTTTATGCTGTTTTCTTTAGTGATTATATTAACATATAGTGCCACTAATAGTCTATTCCACTTTCTCTAAATCTTCACCAGCATCTGTCATGTTTTGGCATTTGGATAATAGTCATTCTAACTAGGCTGAGATGATATAAAATCGTGGTTTTGATTTGCCTTTTTTTTTCCTGATTATTAGTGATTTTGAGATGAATTGAAAAATTATTTTTCAACTAAATATTTTAATGTATATTTAAAAAGTATTTATTTGTTTACTGTAAATAATTCTTATATGCCATGGAATGGAAAATAAAACATAATTCACTAAATATGTCAGACTAAATAATAACGTGCTTAATTCTCCTAACAAAAGTTCACATTGTTTTTATTTCATCTGCTTCTATATAATTTTTAACTTTTTGTCATTATTCTTATAGATTATAAAATATGTTCAAGTAAGGAAATAAAGTTTTCATCAATATTTATCCTCTAAAACATTGCTGGTGGGACTGCAAATTGGTGCAGCCAATTTGGAAAGCAGTATGGAGATTCCTTGGAAAACTGGGTATGGAACCACCATTTTACCCAGCTATTCCTCTCCTAGAATGATACCCAAAGGACTTAAAAACAGCATACTACAGAGATACAGCCACATCAATGTTTAGAGCAGCACAATTTACAATAGCTAAACTGTGGAGCCAACCTAAATGTCCTTCAGTGGATGAATGGATAAAAAAAATGTGGCATATATACACAATGGAATTTTACTCAGCATTAAAAAAGTCAAAACCATGGCATTTACAGGTAAATGGATGTCATTGGAGAAAATAATGCTAAGTGAAGTCAGCCAATCCCAAAAGAACAAATATTGCATGTTTTCTCTGATATAAGGAGGTTGACTCATAGTGGGATTGGGAGGGAGAGCATGGGAGGAATAGATGAATAGATAGGGAAGAGGGGTGGGAGGCAAAGGGAGGGAGCAGGGAAATAGCAAGGATGGTGGAATGTGATGGACATCATTATACAAAGTACATGTATGAAGACTTTAATTGGGTGTCAACATACTTTATATACACACAGAGATACAAAAATTGTGGTATACGTGTATTAAGAATTGTAATGCAAAAAAAAAAAAGAAATAGCATTACCTTAGATTAGGTAGAGGGAAATGAACGGAGGGGAAGGCAGGGGATGTGGGGACAAGAAAGATAGTAGAATGAAACAGACGTTATTAGTATGTATGTGACTGTATGACTAATGTGATTCTACAATATGTATACTCAAAATAATGAGAAATTATATCCCATCTATGCATACATATCAATGTATATAAGTGCATTCTACTGTCATGTATAACTAATTAAAACAAATAAAAAATTTTAAAAAAAATATCTTCTGATTTAATTTGGGTTAGCAATGAATGGATGTCTCAGCAATATAACTGTGATAATATACTTCAGAATTAGAATTTAGAATTTATTATCAGTAACCAATATACATCAAGTCAAAGATTTCCATTTTTTATATATCATTCAGTATTAACTGAAAATTTAATAATTTGTTTCTATGATACATTTTCATGATTGCTTGATTCATACTTCTCTTATGAAATTATGTAATTATACACAATGATTTATAAAGTGACCATGAGAATTATCAATATGAATTTATCACAGAAGAATTCAAAGTGTAACAGTATTTCAAAATTTCCCATCCTATACGTAACTTATAAAAAAGAACTAGAGATTTTCTTCTAAGAAAAATTAAAGTATTCAGACTACTTGTATTAGTTCTATAGTACTTCTGTGATGAACACCATCACATGTATGGCTTAAAAATATAAATTTATTATCTCACAATCCTGGACACTGACAATTCAAAATTGATTGCTGGTATGGTTGGTTCTTTCTGTAATGAGAATGTGTTCCATACCTCTTATCTAGCTTCTGATAGTTGAGTAATATCTTTGGTGTTTCTTGGATTATGTGAGCAAAATCCAGTCTCTGCCCTGTGTCTTTCAATGTGCATGTCTGTGTCCAAGAAGGACTCTTAGTCATAGGACTAGGAGCCCCCTGTCCTTCAGTATGGTCTCATCCTAACTAATACATTCTGTAAGGACCCTATTTCCATATAAGGTCAGATTCTGGAGTACTTGAGATTAGGACTTCAACATATGAATTTTAGGACAACAAAATACAGCCCAGAATACTAACCAATGAAACAGTCTAATAATTATTATTTTCAGATCATGTATGTTCATAATATATGTTCAGTTATTAGCTTTTTCTAAATAATTTTTATAATGAAATCTTGCTCTTTTAATTTGTTTTTCATGTCATCAATAAACTAATTGCCTTGGTCTATATAAGAAATTGAAGTGTTTTAATATTGTCTCACTGATATTAAAGGCAAAAGAAAAGCAAGGTGCCATGATCAAATATAATTAAATCAAGAGGACAGTTAACTTGTCTGATTTTCATACTACTTAGCTATTTAGAGTGTAAATTTTACAAACTTCATTTCATATTTTTCTAGTTTATTAATCATTCTTGCTCTCTGTTATATTAGAACACAGTTCAATTAAAACCAAAGCATGCATTTATTTAAATTTGTATGCGCGCACACACACACACACACACACTTACACACACACACACAATTTCCTAAATGAAGGAAATGTGGCTGTGACAAAGATTTCCATTTTTTATATGTCATTCAGCATTGACTGAAAATTTAAGAATTTGTTTCTACAGTGCATTGTCATGATTGCTTGATTCATGCTTCTCTTATGAAATTGTATAATTACACACAATGACCTATAAAATGAACATGAGAATTAGCAATATGAATTTATCACAAAATAGAAGAATTAAAAGCATAACAGTGTTTCAAATTCTCCCATCCTATTGCCTCTCCCACCTTTTGTTTATATATTATACATATCAGCTTTATGTTTTTCTATACATATTGTACATATCATATCTACAGCAGATATAGTCTTCATGTATATTTCATCTATAAAGTGAGTGTACTAATTTTAGTTAAAGAAGATTTCTGAATGAGAGTAATAATCAGAGATAAAGAGGGACACTACATTATGACAGGTCTAGAAAAAGGGAAATATGCTGTGTGTAAACTTCAGGTATGTTTGGTTTTATTCAGTATTATATTGATGAATAATTTGCTTTAGTGTTTCTGAATATCGAATTTACTCATCTTGACTGTTGATTGTATTGATGAACAATTTTACAATGATTAGAGTTCATTGTTTTAACACAACACAATTTGTTCAAATATTCTGCTAATTAGCAGTTGAATTAATCCTCTCATTCCAAGATCTTGTTATTATTAGAAATGCTGATTTGAAATACTACTTGGTGTACAATCACAAAATTCTCTTAAGTTTAAAATTAGAAATAGAAAATATAGGTTGTATGTATAACTAAAATAAACAAATTAAAAGAAAAATTAAAAAGAAAATATGGGTTGTATATCTGACAATAAACATTGTCAAACATCTTTCTGAAGTGATGGTACACATTTTCACACCAGTGATGAACACAAGATATTGTTCACTTTATCGTGCAGGAGATTTACCTTGGGGAATAAAATGGCATTTCGCTATGAATTTGATTTTTATTTTCCTAATGACTAATGAGATTAAATTTATCTTACATATATTCTTTTCTGGTTAAAAACCTTTTCACTACTTTTACCTTTGGGGAATTCAACCAAGGGGTTTTCTACCACTGAGCTATGTCCCAGGCTCGTTCTCTCTCTCTCTCTCTATATATATATATATATATCTATATCTATATATAGATATAGATATAGATATAGATATAGATATATATCTATCTATCTATATATATATATATATATATAATTTTTTAAGATCTCACTAAGTTGCTGAAGGTATTAGTAACTTGCTGAGGCTAATCTCACTTTTGTGATTTTCCTGTCTCAGTTTCCCAAGTTGCTGGGATTATAGGTATTTTATTATATAGTTTGATTATTAATACACTGTAGTATAGTAGGTGCAGACAAGACATTATGATCATATTCACTCTCACATCACAATGTCCTCCTTTTCCTTCTTCTGATTCTCCTCCTATTCTCCAATAGTCTTTCTGACACTCTTGGGTTTTGTGTTTCCCCTACATTTCACATAAAGGCGAAAGATGTGATACTTGTCTTTCTGTCTGACCTATTTTACTTACACTTTTGATATCTTTTTCTATTCCTTTTCCTGGAAATTACGTGATTTTGTTCTTTATTATGACTGAATCATACTCCATTGTATATATACCATCCCTTTTTGATTCATTCATCTGTTGATGGACACCCGATCTGATTCCATAACTTGGTTATTGCAAATTGTCCTGCAATAATCATGCTATGCTGTGATAAATATTGCTGCAATGGGGACCAAGCTTTCAACACTGTTCTTAGAGGGACACTTCATATGCAAATCATTATATCAATTTTAACAATATTATTTCTTCCAGTCTTTGAGCAAGGGGGTTGTTTTGTCTTCTATCATGCTGACTTTAATTTCTTCAGGTGTGCACTTGAGAATGGTATAGTTACATAATAATATAGTTCTAAGTTTTAGCGGTTTGAGGAGCCTCCTTATTGATTTCCACAATGGTTGCACTAATTTACATTTCCACTAACAACTTTCTTTCTAACAAGTGTTCTTTTCCCCCTTCATCTTCAGAGCATTATTTTTTTTTTATTATAGCCATTCTAATGTGGTAAGATGGTGTTATAGTTTGGATAGGAGTTAACCACCAAAAGCTTATGAGTGAGACAATGCAAGAAACTTTAGAGGTGAAATGAGTAGTTTATGAAAGGATCAACCTAATTAATGCATTAGTCCACTAGAAGGGATTAACTGAGTGGTAAATGCAGGCAGATAGAGTGTGGCTGGAGGAGGTAGTTCTGTGAATGAGTGCCTTTGAAGGATATATTTTGTCCCTGGTGAACAGAAACCTCTTTGCTTCCTTGTAGTCTTGTACTGAGCTGTTTTCCTACACCACACTGTATCACCATGACATTCTGCCTCATCTTGGGCTCAGAGCAATGAAGAAGGCTGTCTATAGACTGAGACATGTAAAGCCATGAGTGCCAAATTAACTTTTCCTCCTGTAAAATTGTTCTTGACAGATCTTTTGGTCACAGTGGCAAAAAAAGCTGACTAGAACAGATGGAATCTCAATGTAGTTTTGATTTGCATTTCCCTGATGGTTCAAAGTGTTGAATATTTTTCAACAAAATTCTTGGTTATTTGTACTTTTTCTTTTGATAAGTGTCTTTTCAGTTTCTTTATGTACTTGTTTGTTAGGATTTTTTAGTATATTAAGTTTTTTAAAATTATTTATATATTCTGGATACTAAATATCTATTAGAAAAGTAACTATCAAAGATTTTCTCTCGCTCTATAGTCTGTCTCTTCACTGTCTTAATTATTTCTTTACTGTACAGAAGCTTTTCAACTAGATGCAATCCCATCTGTCAATTCTTGCTATTATTTGCTGAGTTCCTGGAGTTTTGTTCATAAAGTCATTGTCTGTGCCTATGTCTTCAAGTAATTTCCTTGTTTTCTTTTATCAGTTTTAAAGATTCAGGTTTCACTTTTAAGTCTTCAATCCATTTGAATTGAATTTTGCACAGGATGAGAGATAAGGAACTAATTTTAAGATTCTACATGTAGATATCCAATTTTACCAGCACTATTTGTTTAAGAGGCTATCTTTTCTCCAGTGGATATTTTGGAATCTTTGTCAAGAATGGAAGAATATAGCTATGTGGGTTTTTCTATGTTTTCACTATGCTATTCCATTGGCTTATGTGTGTGTATTTTTGAAAGTACCACACTGTTTTTTGTTACCAGTCTTTTGTGTTGTGTGTAAAATTAATCAAAGCCTATTTACCTTTCATACTTATAAAATGAATTTATAAAATATAAAAGGCAACTTCAAATACATGGTGACTTCAATGAGATCCCACATCTTCAAAATTATGGTAAAAAAATTGACCTATCTCCCTTTCACAAATATATTGGCTTGATTATTAAAAAGAATTTAATGTAAAATTTATTGGATTAAGAGACAAATACAAATAACAGAAAAAGGTGCAAAAATATTATGAATATTTTATAATATGGAATAGTTTTATGAAGTCAAATACATTATCACTTTCCAAAGATCAAACTGATGGTATGTGTAAATAAAATTGCTATTAGCTAGTAAACAGAATAAGCACAGAAACTAACACATCACTTGACAACTGAAGGAAGTTTTTCAAATTAGCTATGCATTAAAACCAACTTCAAAAGCTCTGTCTTGAGCTAAAGAATGAATTATAAATGTTTTGTTTACATTACCATATTTTATGGTTTTAAAATTACACACAAAGCTTTTCTTAAAATTTCTGTTATCAATTTAATCAATGATAACTTAAAAGGCTAATGTTTTCAAATAAAACAGACTTCTTTCCAATTATAAAAATATTTATTTTATAAATCCTTTAGGCTTTAAGTTTGTTTTTAAACACTACTTACATTTTTATTCTACATAGCAATTTTATGTTTAACAATGAAACAAACTTGAAAAACTCAATCTCTCATATAAAATATATGCACAGTAACTAAGAAATGGTTGTCAAAAATACTATTTTGCCTCCAATTCTGTCTATTCATTTCTTATTTTCTCAGGCTTAAAAACATCCAAGACGAATCCAAGGCAAAATTATTTAAAAATTTCCCTCATATTTTAGAATTCCTGTCTGGTCTCCCATTACAAACACCGCACCCCAACTAGTCCTAGAGCTGTTCACAGTTCCTTGACCGCATTATGCCTTTATAAGTCATCAAACCTTACCAAAAGCTTCCTTTCTACCAGCATGTCCTTCTTCTCATATGTCAAAATTATTTTTCATAAGTATATCAATAATGACTTATTTGTCAGTGCATTTACCACAAGTACTAGTGAACAAAGATTGGGCAGCTCTAATATATGGTGGGATATTTTCAGTTCACAGAGAAGAACATAATACTCTAGTCCTGTGGTTAAAGTGTTTGAAGACTTCTTTTCCAATGTTTCATTGTTTCACTTCTTCAATTTATAGATCAGGAGGCAGCAGAATGAAAACTTTGTTCTCCCACACTGTTTTCCAAATATAAAAATTTTAAGAGTAATTCCAGTAAAAATGAATGCATAAGAAAGAAGTGAAAAATCTTAATCTTCCAATACTCTACTGAATCTCTATTGAAAATACAGACTGAGATTATTCACTTAGTATATGTTCCTTTTATTTTTTCCTGAATATGCGTGCTTTATTGAACTAGGCAGTTAAGATAATATCATGTCCTTAATATAAGAAATACCCAGGCTTTAATGACATTTTCAGTATTTAGTCTTCAACTTAAACTTTGACTTTTTTCCATGTTTATTTTTGTTGCTGTTGTTCACTTGACAATTATTTGAACATCAACTCTGTGTCACAGGTTTTATTTGAAGTTGTTGATACATGTATTTTAAAATAATCCTGTCTTTGTGAATCTACATTATAGTGACGCAAAGAGATAAGCAATGAACTGATATAATAAGTAAATTTTACAATATGTAAGAGGAAGATAAGTGATATGAAAGAATAATATGGCAAATGATTCAGAAATGTGGGGGTGAAATAATAGGTCATAATTTTAAATATAAATACTAACAAAATTTTCAATTAGAAGGACAGGGCAGCAGCTTTGTCTCAGGAAGCAGTGTTCCATACAGGGCATAAAGCTAGTGAAGAGGTTATAGAACTTGTGAAATGCAAACAAAAGAGTGAAAGAGCTAATAGGGTACAGGGAAAGACAGTAAAAGCGTGAAACTGGATTGTATTTTGCCTTAAAGGGTGGGGTCCTTGCATTTTCTTTTGTCAGACTTGTATGATTGTATATGTATGTGAGTGTGCATGTTTTCAGAAACATTTAAACTTATAAGCAACATGAATGTGTTGTGCAAATAAACCGATGAACACATTTCACAACTATAATCCTTTATTTATAAAAATAGAAAATCTAAGAAAGTTTAAAGGAACTATTATATAGTATGAACAATTTCTGCAATGACACTGTTAACTCGTTTAATATACATTCATAATTTATCCACTCTTTCAACTAGAATTACCCACTAGAATCTAATACCAATCAGAAGATTTACATATTTCTAAATATATGCCATTATTTGTAAGTTCTACCAGAATTTTAGTGCTTTAATATATTCTTAAAGTTATTAACACTATTACTAATTAGACTGTTTGAGTGCTCTTTTATGCACAGAAAGATAAAAGAGAATTTCATGAAGATACATTCCATTTTGCTATTTTATAGTTCACATACTTTCAATTAAAAGAAGATTAGAGCTAAATGGGTTTCCCAATTATGGAAATTTTATACTGTAATAAAGAAGTGTATTTAGAAAAGAAATCATATTATGAAAGTGATGCTTCCATATAAATAGAAAAGTGGATAATGAGGCATTTTGGTGGGCTGCATGAAAAATACATTATGTGACTGCAATGGAAGAGACTGAGTTAGACTGGCCTTTAAATATAACTTATAATAAGAATATATATGTATATTCCTATTTTATATATTAATATATATGTAATATATATATGTATATATAAGATATACATATATATCTTAATTCAATAAGGTCAGAACTATGTGATTCCACTATAACATCACCCTACATTTTGTAAAAACTAATTCTACTTTCAGAATTCTTTCTTGTTCTTTCACTTAAAGGATTTTCTCTGTGATGCAATTTAAGTTCATAATATACAATATTGACATTATGCTGGTTTTTAAATGTCATTATCTTACCAGCTTAAAATTAGCTCACTACTGTGGAGATATTATTAAAGCAGGAGTACTCTAGAGAAGAAACTAATATTGTGATTTTTGGTTTATTACTGTTTTTGTTATTGTCTCCAACATAAATAATAGCACCAAACTGAGAAATATTAACATTTCTCATCAATGCATATATTATATTATTGAGTCTGAGCACCAATAGTAGTGAGATCCTGAATCTCTACAGTCATAATCCCACCCAGATTTGGTGTACTTGTAAGCTTTTGGTTATTGTAAACATAAGGTAAATATTTTATTCATTGTGGTTTTGCTACTATTCTATTTAGTGTCTACTTGATGCTAACCAAGCACTCCACTTACAGTCAATTGTTTTAATTCTGGTTTTATGACTTTGAGAATGAATTTCATTTCTTAACTCTCAAGATTACCTACCTTACAAATACTGACCTATTCTTTTATTTAGGTCTTTACTTACTTCAAAAAATATTAAAAATTTGATAGGCAGAAATTCAAATAAAATATTTAAAAATTTTCAAGTATTTTATAATTAAAATAATTTTATAAGTTAACAATTTAAATTATTGTGGAAAATATTATATAAGTGATATTTAAGGAACAATCACAGAGAGGAGAACCTCAATGTGTGAGAAAGTTAAACATCATATACATTTCCTAATACTATTAATAATTACAGCATGAGTTTATCAGCTAATGTCTAAACATTAAGAAGCTTGATTTTGCCTCTGTCTTACTGGGAATTTTCTACATATCATAATATATTAAAGAAAATTTCCATATGAAACATTATTTACAAATTAGACATAGTTCTTAGTTTCTTATTACAATGGAAACTTATACATTAATCCATTTTATTAAATGAAGTATTCTTTAGTTAGAGAAAAAGTAATTTGAGAAAAAATAGTAATTTGGTTTTCAAATGAGTCTAATTAGCATCAGGCTGATATACTTAAGGACATTAAAGTTATTGTTTATATACATCATCACCTATACATGAGATCAAATTAACATTTTAGCATATAAACACATGAGTAATTATAGTCATCAAGAGTTTCATAAACTTAAAAAACTAAGAACTATTATAAATGTTTACATTTGATCATGTATAGAAAAAGCAGATAAATTAAATTCTATAAGTAACTGAATTTTCTAATATACAAAGGTCTATTCTTCACAAATTTCATGAACATTTTCTAAATGTTGTTAATATCTTTATCATAATTTTCTTAACAGCTGCTATATTCTGAATATTTTTTTATTCTAAATAACTTTATCTTAATACCTCTGCTACTATTTCTACTTTTACTGAACATAGGTAAGGAAATTTGTTTCCTGTTATTTCAACATGTATCAGTTTTAGAACACTGCAGTTAGGTACTGACAGGAAACAGATTGTACATTCAAATGAAATGATTTTAAGAGACTTTAACAAAGAGATTAGTTGTGAAGGTGAGGGCAGGGTTTAGGTAAAACAAACAAAGGATAGTAATAACTAGTAGTCAAAGCCTTAAGTCTAAAAAGGAATAAGGAAAAAGAATTGCCTAAATCTGAAGACATATTCCCTGGTAAACATGATGTATTTCTCAATTTGGTCAATTCATTTTGCGATGTTAGTTTATTTTTCAAGTACTCATTTGACCATTTTCATTTCACTAAGAATTTTTAGTGACTGAAGTTAAATATATATGGATTCATTTCCATCTTGAACTAGAAGATCAAAACAATAAATTTTGAATGAAAAAGTGTTATTGATGAACTATAAATGACTAACAAATGATTCATCATGATAATTAAAATTTTATAGAGAAAATGGGTTAAATAAAAAGGGAACTAGAGCTTCACATAGAAATATTTTTCATAAAGTATGAGAACAATTCAAAGCAGTGTAATCATATCTGGATTCTATTTTCTCTATTACTTAAAGACAAATGAAATAAATACCAATATACAATTTTATTGCTATTATTAGGGTAAAACATGGTATAATGGACAATAACAACATAAAAGTTTATTTTAGAGATTTTCATTTAAATTTCTCTATGTGGTCTGTTAATATAGAAATATTTATATCACCAGTATAATCATATTCTTAAAATATGAATAAGTTATGTATGTTCCATCCACATCCCCACATAATAATAGTTGTGAAAGCAAAACCAAGAAAGGAAGTTATAATGAATAAAAAAGGATTGTGCATCTAGACAGAGTAAAAATTCAATTTCAAGCCTCTAGATAAGAGCAATTCTTTTTTTCTATTTAAAATCAAATGGATTACTTGGTGGATGCTAAATCATCATTTGTGCCACAAAATGCTTTGGTTGCTTATGTTGCATAAAGCAGCAATTAAAGTCAGACATATGGTGTAAATAAAGTAAGCAATGTTTCTGAGATTCTAATGAAGAGAGAGCTAATAATTGAGTAAAATATTCTAATAAACTGTGGTAATTGCAATAAAAATGTGAGAAAATGCAAGAGATTATCAAAAAGTTTAATAAGTTAGAGACCATGTTCAGGGGAGACCACTCTAAAGTGCTGCTATGTGAAAAGAGTTCTGAATGGTGAGAAGAAAGTGAAAAGCAGAGCCCTGGAAGAAGAGTTCCCTGAGTATAAGGCAAAGGACACAAGGCAGGAATAAGCCTCCTATATTCTAGAGATAAAATAACATTTAAAATAGAGTTTCAGGAATTAAAAGAGTATGAGATTAGTGCTGAGAAGTAAACAGGGGTCAGATATTATCAATCGATATAAACCATAGTAAGCACTTTAATATCATTTTCTCTGTAATGAGATTTCAATCAGATAAATGCCATGCTTTAAATTTTTTGAGAGATAACTGACAGATGTATGAAAAATACACCATAATAGAGCAAAATCAAAACAAGAGAAATACATTCAAAAATTTTAAAATTTAAATGTCTTAAGCGGGATAGGTTCAGAGCCTGAAATGGGGATTGTTTAGAGAAATGAAATAGTGGAACAGAATAGAAAGGGAGAAGGAGCTCCTACAGAATGTGGTTTTATGTGAAAGCTAGCTTTATTCTGATTTCACAGGGAGCTAGCTCTAGGATCTTTCCTCTTAGGGTAAAGGAATGTGGGTTGGGAATCCCCAACTCAAATTAGTCACTGCAGCCGGAAATCACCAAAGAAAAAACATCAGGAGCAGGGGAGGGGCTTAATTCCCAGGAATCTCCAGGAGAGGTTTTGCCAAATGCGTTGGGACTATTCTTTAGAAAAGTGTCCACCCAGAGCCATTAGTCTAAGCACCTGCAGCAGCAAAAGTCTGGACATAGCAAAAACACTGGTAAACAATTCAGTGGGATAAAAAAAAGCAGGCTCCATAGTGGAGCCAGTTTCAATTTTTTCTGTTCTATTATGTTATTAGACAAAAATGAAGTATATAAATATTATCAGTAAAAATTTCTCATTAAAATAAGTAGCTTTATTTCAGGATGTTAATGAAATTGCCACTATTCAATCATGAGATATCTTTACATGGCATTCTAATAACAGAAGTTCCCTGAAAAGAATTATCAAGTACTAATCCTCAATTCTTTTACCATCTTAAATTAAATCTGCCTTTTTGTTGAACTAGATCATAAATAAAGACATAGACTAAGACTATATATCTTCATAAACCTATGATTTAATATATTCCAGGCTATTATTAGAAATTACAGAAAAAATCAATAAGTATTTATAAATATTTTATAAAACTGATTAAGTATCTATTTTATTATATTGTTTTAATGGTTGCAAATCAAATTAATACAGAGTATTACTCTTTTTCAGGGCCCAAAATATAAAATGTTTGCGCATCTTGAAAAATAAGTGTGCTCATTGAAATTAATAATATTATCTCTAATCTTTTAATATTAATTTTGATATTCTTGTTAGAAGATGCAGAATAAAATAAAAAAGTAAAATTTGGTTTATTTTGATTTATTATAAAAATCATTTTTCTTTTTCATTCTCTCTTTTATATAATTCTTGATTTGCCCTATTATACAAACAATCAACCTTTGGAGTGCATTTTTGTGTGTTTTACCCAAATCTTATTGGGTAAGAGAAAAATAAACACTAAAAATAATGTTCATTAAGCTACTTAAGAATAATTTATTGTAAAACTATAAAAATTGTAAGGTCACAATGATGTTAAAAGTTAAATTTCTATAAATATCTAAGTTTAAATTTAGACAAAGTGAGATATATTTCCTTAAGCATGTGCAATAATTAGTTTCTAACTCTCAGAGTTCATTTGCTATATGTGATAATGAAGCCAGATTTAAAGTTAGGTAGTCAGTGTAGTTAGATAAATCGGGTCTAATGCCGAGTGAAATCTAAAATGGAGGCCATGCTGGCAATGATTCCGGGAAATGCAGGACAACTCATGGAATGTTAATGAAGTCCCGAAAAGGCCCTAGGCCAAAGTCCACCTCAAAGAAATGTTAATGAACAGCCCCCAGCAAAAAGGTGCTGACTCAGAAGTCCTTCCTGACCAGATTACTTCTTTGGCCCACCTGTGTCCCACCCCTCGGGCCTTCCCACCTACATTCCATCACTGAAAGAACTATAAAAAGGGGAGACAACATCCCTTCCACGGATTCCACCTCTTGGGTCCCCTTCTTCCTCCGGGAGAAGTCTTTTCTGCTGTCCTTTAATAAACTTCTAATTTCTACTCTGACCTTGCCTGGGCGTGCTTCTTTGGTGTTATTCTTCAACATCGGGGAAGCAAGGACTCGTCACCGGTCAACAGTGGTAACAATATGAAGACAGTATAATTCAGGATCATAAAAGCTGTGCTAGTCATAACTCACTCTATTTCAAATAAATGTGCTTAGTCAAGAAAATACATTTACCTAAGTATGTCATATTTTGAAGGAAGCATTATAATTCGATAGCTATAAATTAGTTCATGTTCCAATTTCATGTTTAAAAATTGGGTTATATTAGGCATTCATGACTTTGAATTTTTGAAATATTGAAATTGAGATAAGAATGAAAATATTAAACTGTAATGGGAAGTTAGAATCATGACATTTCTCCTAGATTTCAACTTTATAATTAACAACAACCATGATTTTAAAAATTTTGTTCAGTTTCGCAGAGTCCAGTATCTTCATATGTGATAAATATGGTACATCATGTTTTTTTTCTTTTTATTTTACATCTTTAATTGTCTATATGTCATATAAAGATTGTGTTGCTTTTAAATATGAGAGTACAAGTTCTTTCTGATATCTAATATCATGTTTGTCATTAAGCATGTATTATTTTAGAATCAATTAAATGTGAATTCTAATTGAAGTTGTCCCAAAGAAACCATTTACTAGTTATACAATATTTAAATTCTTCATTTGTAAAATAAGGGCATTAATACATTTAGAATTCTGATTCTACCACAGACTTTAGGTATTCAACATTGACAAAGTTTGGTCATCAAGGAGGAAAGCAAGTTGCAGGACTGGAATGAGAGATTGGCTTTGTTTAAGGAGTGACCAGAGAACCAAATTATACTGTCAAAGTCATTAGTGTGGTAAACCTAATCTCAATTTGTCTCTTAATGATTTCTAAGAAATCTAATTTTATGGTCAGCTACACGGTGACAAAAGACATAAGAAAGCAGCAACAGTATATGCTAGGAGGCAAGAAACCATGCCACATTTCTAATAATCTGGTTAAATTAAAGCTGGATCACAGACAAGTAGGTAGAGCCCAGAAGAGAGAATTCGACCTTCAAAGATCCACTTGGATCTTGGGTACTGGGCTGGGTGCTGCAAGGAACAAATTTTCTTCAGTAGAAATTTTGTTCTTAAGCATATGTTCTTCAAAGCCTTTTAATTCTGTAGAAGCTCTGCACCTTTATTCCATTTTGAGTCTTTTTTTTTTCAAGCTCTATAATTTGTAGATAACTGAAAGAAATGCAAAATATTTCTTGCAAATAGTCATGCAAATTAAAGTCTGCTGTGCAGATAATCTAACTCATGATAAATAATCTTTGGGTCCATTCCTAATCTATAAAAATGTACTTGTATTTTATTTTAAACCAGTGGTAACATCTTTTCCAGTTCTCTCATTTAATCAAGTTAAATAAAATAATTTACATGTATTATTTTTATATTTGTATGAAAATCATTATTTCATTTTAGGGGGAATTCTATCTTTTGATAGGTTTATTTGGCAACTGAATAAACTTTATCCCTACAGTGGTGCACAGCCAAGTGATATCTTCCCTAGATTCCTGTCTAAAGGGAAAATAGAATGTTGATGGCTCTTTGTTTTTCTATGTTAATTTTTGTCTCTACTATGTTGTGTTTTGTTTGGCTTTGGTTCATTTACAACTGATATATTATTTTTCATTAGTGGCAGCAATGATTAAAGATTTGGTTTTATAGTCTGACCATCTGGTAAACTGTGTTTGTTGCAGACATCTATTTTCTGTTGGGTGAGCCATTCCAGAAAATCTGGTTTGTTAGTCTCATTTGTTTGCTTTTAAGTTTTTCTACATTGAGTTCAAATCATCGAATAATTTCATTTCTACCAGGGAAGAGACAGCTCTTTTATATCTAAATATGTGACTTTTTTGTTTCTGTCTACTATTGACACAGAGCTAGTTTGTGGGATTGAAGCCATAAACTCTCTGTGTGACTGTTTATGTGTCTGGAAATAAGAAAGATGTTTGCTCTCAATGTGTGAGCAAGTCATGTTTACACCTCTGGAGGGCGTTAATAACAAGTCTTTAAAGTCTATTAAATAATAATGCTTTCATTATTTTTTGAATACAAATAAGAATTTGCACATATAACATCCTACATGGATATATACAAATAAATATATATTATGACGTGTATTTTTATGTGTGTGTGTGTGTGTAAATGCACAGAAAGAGAAATATATTGCTAAAGAACATAAGGACATCAAATACCTAATACTTTATATGCCATACTTAATATATGATATAATAAAATATAATAGATGCATATGTATAATCTATATTTACACAAACTAAATTAATTAAAGAAACACCTTTCACATTTCTTGGAAATACAAAGATTAAAAGTTCAATGATTGGATAATTAATTAATTTATTTATTTGAGAGTGTGCTGTTGTCATGTGCCAGGCGCTGGTATGTAGATGGTACTAAACATAACCAGAATAGTAATCTGGAGCCTGAGCCCAAAAGATCACTAACATTTGCTCAACAGAAATGTGATCATGGACAATAGGAAGATAAAGCTGAGGTCTTTGAAGCAGGAAGAACAGTTGAGGCAGTGGGTTCAGGACAACAGAAAGAGTTCCTTTCATGAGCATAGAAATAGAGCTATGGGGAATTAATTTGTGGATGCTGGATACTGGACCACACCAGGTTAAACTAAACTGTCCAATATAGTTAGTCATGTGTGGCTGCTTAGATTGAGAGAAAATTAAATTTAAATAAAATTGAAAATTCAGTTTCTCTATTTTATTAGCCACATTTCAATTGTTTGTGAACTGTAAGTGGCTAGTGGTGAAGAGATAGAGAATTACCATCTTCACAGAAGCAAATAGTTTGTTACCATTTACTGTGTTTCTCTAAGAACATTTTTTCATATATTGTTTTGTTTTATTTTACTTGCTCTAATTTGAATTTTTTAAGTATTTTGGGGGGAGGATATAATGAAGTTACAAATTTGAGATGTATATCTAGTAATTTTTTAAATGGCATGTTACATTGTCACTAATCCCCTTTCTTGTTCTTCTGATCTTTAAAGAACAACTTAAAATAAACTGCTAGATGTGTAATCTTGAATGTCTAAAATTTCAGTTTAAAAAAAGAAAAAAGGAAATACTTTTAAATATTTCAACTTGATACTAAATAGTTAATATGCCATTTACACTTGTAGATTCCATCTGTTTATTCAAAGACATTTACATATGGTAAGAAGCATTAAACACTGGAGAAATCATACACTCTTTGTGGAGAACCTTCATAAACAAGTATAGAAAGTTTATCTATTGCCATCCTTTGTATTTATTTTCTCCTTCATCATCCATATCATCTACATTGTAACACAACCATAAGTTTAAATTCAGAGTATATCTTCTTATAATTTCAAAAAGTGATTTAATATTTATTTAATATTTATTTACCTTCTATATCACATGCCCTGCCATTATTACAAAAGATTACTTGAATCAATCAAGCTTTTTTAAAATTGTGATTCTTTTATGTGTTGGCTAGTAAAAGGTTGTCTAACAGGTATTGATATTTTTTCTGTTGTTTATATTTGTTTATAGACAGGGTCTCACTCTGCTGCCAAGTGTGTCAAACTCCTGTACTCATGCAATTTTCCTGCCTCAGCCTTACAAATAGCTAGGATTATGGTACCAATTTCATTTAGTGTGTATCTTCAAAATGACTGCAAGAACATTTTTTTGTGTGTGTTCATTGAGTTTACATGTGTAATTTGACAGTGTTATAATACTGTTTGATAACCCACATTCTTAAAAATAATCCCATTATTCATGTAATACTGGTAAAATACTATTAAATTTAATATAATTGCTTGATGTTTACAACTAATTTGGAAATATTTCACAGTATCGCTATTTTATTTTTCTAGCACAATCAATGATTGCTTAAGGCACTCCATATTTTAGTTTTTATGTGATAGAAAGCTGAAGGAAATGACAATATTTGTTTTAATATATTCAGTATGTTAGAAAGTGATACCATTGTCTTTACAAAGTTTCAATTAATTGTGTTAACTTCTAAATTATTCGCATAAAGACTTTTAATAGTCAACAATCAAAATACTTGTTCATCACTTTGGCAGATTCTCAGGGGTATGTACATTTTTCAAATGCTTTTACCAACTTTGCATTAGTTGACATTCTATTACTGTGATAAAAAGACAAGATAAATAGCTATAAGGAGAAAAATTTATTTTAGATCTTGTTTTTTTATGTTTCAGTGCAGTCAATTGGGTCCAGAAAAATTTTTGCTTATGATGAGGCAGAACACCAGGATGGGGAGTATGTGATGGAGGAGGTCTGTGCATCTCAGGATGGCTAGAAAGAAAACAAGAAATGAGGAAAAGCTGGTGTTCCAAGAACCTCTTCAAGGGCATGGCTCCAGTGACTACATTCTCCCCATGAAGCCCATCTCCTAAAGGCTCTACCACCTCCCAATAGCACCATTGGCTAATCTTCAGATTATTGGCCTTTGGAGAACAATGAAGATACAAACCATAATATTCCACCCTGACCACCAAAAACTCAGGTCCATCTGAAAATGACAAATGCATTTTGTCCATCTTTAACAATTTAAGTCATAACAGTTCCAGTTTTGTTCCAAAGTCCAAGTCCACAGTCTCTGCTAGACTTAAAGAAAATTTAGCCATGAGTCCTTGTCAAAATAAACTTAGGAAGTTACATATTTCCAACACACAATAGCACAGAGTAAACATTCTATTTCCAAAAAAAGAATAGGAAAACAATAACAACAACAACAAAGGTAATATTAAAGAAAGAAACAAACCCAGCTTGTAAAATATTAAACTCTGTAGCTCCACATTTGGCCTCCAGGGCATATGGTAGAGAAAAGTAGGTCCCCAAGGGCTTGGGTAGCCCCTTCCCTATGACCTTGCTGGCTGTAGTTCATGAAGTCACTTCTTGGGCTGACTCTGTTCACTGACTTCAACTTTTCTCTGTAAGCATTCCATATTCTTAGTGTCTTGAACTTTTTAGTAGTCCCACAATAGCTTTGGATCTCACAGCATTATGCATTTCCCCTTTGGAAATGCTTGCTCTAAGGAGCATCTGCCATAGACATGCTGGGAAATGCTGGAACTCACTAAGTTGCTGGCCATAAGGAACAGCAGCCATTGAACTGCTTAGTCGTGTCTGCTTGTGATTGATAAAGAGCTGTAATGGACACTAGTCATATGCATGCTTAGCAATGACAGTTTACAATTGATTGGGAGCATAGCTCCATGGATATGCACAGAGAACATGCCCAGGTGCAATTACATCACCTCACTGGACATAACCAATGGGCATTGACTTTCACTGCATGTAACCAGTCACCAATGTACACCACCAACTTGGAACTGTATTTAAATTGATTGTTCAGCCACAATGAAGACTTTTGCTCCAAAGACCTTGGTGAGACTGGCCACCTTGCTATTCGTCCCTGGACTGAATCCACCATTCCCTGACATCCAGTCATCAGCTGGGGAGGACCACCAGACAAGGAGAACTTCTGCTCTTTGGCTAAGAGAAGTCACTTGGCATATTTTGGGGATCATGGGTTGCCCTAGGATTGTGTGATTTGCTAATAGTGTTTAATTAGTGTGCATTGAATGTTAGTTGGGGTGCTCCAGCACACCCAACACTTTTTGCATTAATTTTTTTATATTTGATGATTGATGTGATCTAATACATACTTGCATTTAAAGACAATCCACCTCCAAGTATTTATTAATAGCGCCACTCAGGACACTTTCAAAGCTTCTAATACTGTCACCTATTGCTCTCATGCTTTCATTTAAAATCTCAGTAGAAGCCAGATGTGATAGTTAATTTTTGTTATCTCAGTGACTCAGAAGAGTGAGACAAGAAAATTATAAGTTCAAGGTCAGAATCAGCAACTTAGTGAGGTCCTAAGCAAGTTATTGAGACCTTTTCTGAAAATAAAAATTAAAATTGCCTGGAAATGTGGCTCAGTGCTAGAGCACCCCTGGCTTCAATCCCCATTATTATTAATAATAATAATATCAATAATAATAATAATAATAAATAGTAATAAAATGATATCAGTGGAAGCCTCCATAACCCTATAACTGTTGCATTTTACACGCCTGCAAAACTAGCATAATGTGAAGGATGTCAAAGTCTGCCACTGCCCCCAGATTGTACCTGGACTCACTTGGACCATAAATATAGCAACCTCTGGGAATCTGAATACACAAAAATAGATATAAAAAGAATCAAGATAATAATTTCCTAGGTGGGAACAGGGTGCAATCAAATTCTTTCTCAAACAGAAGCCCTTTAGTCTAGAATAGGTGGTGTACTGCTGATTCCTCAGGGCAACTTTCCTATTGTCCTGGTACAAAGTATTTGGATTTTATTTTAAGAGTGTTGATTTCTTGAAGAAGAAATAAGTGGCCAAGTGAACAAATGGCTACTTTTCTGGCCAATCTTTCTGTTCTGTGATTTGCTCCATATTATCACTTTTAATCTGGCTAGAAGCAACTATCAATACACATGCTATTACCTGAATATTGTGTTGCCTTGAGATTTCCTCTGCCTGATTAATCAGTCTATCAACTTTAATATCTTTCCCTACAAAGTCTCTGGGCATGAAAAAAATGTAGACATGTTTTTTGTCAGACTGCAAAATAAAGGCCTATAGTTCAATTCTCTATAGAGCTTATATTTCCATATGAAACTTTATCACCACAGTCTTTACTGTCTTCATTCCTATCAACATTCTGGTCTTCTGAGATCACATTAGAATTTCCCATTAAGCTCTACTTATATCTTTGTAGGTTTTCTCAACTCTACTTCTTCAAACTTTACTATATTCCTTCTCCAAACCAATTTCAAAAGTTTGTTAATACAAGGTCAGGTATACTCACAGAAATGAAACTACTTATTGCTACCAAATGTCTGTGTTAGTCAGTTTTCATTACTGTGACAAAATACATTAAATAGCTTAGAAGGAAGAAAGAATTCTTTAAGCCCACAGTTTTTGAGGTTTCATTTCATGTTCACTATTCATCTCCAGGGCTACAGAATCTCCTCATACTATTTACTGATCCCAATGCAAGAACTTGAACTCAACAGATAAGTTTTGGACATTTTTATTACACACTTATCCTGGCACTTCTTGGCACTAGAAGGATAGGATACAATGGAGGGGCATACTGTATCTACAAAACAGAGAAATGTACAGGCTAACAAAGATCCTCTGCTTTGATTCTCACCTAACTATTGGAAATAAATGAAGAAGTCAATTTATCTTCTCAATCTCCTTCATTATTATATTCTTTAGAGTCCTTATCATATGACAAGCTTTCCTAGGCAATATGAGCATTTAACCTAATAGTCACTGCCCCCTCTTGCCTTTGGACCTGTGACAAGGCAGAGCATCATGGTCCAGAACACATAGGGAAGAAGATATGTTTACCATATGACATCTGAGAAGCAACAGAAGAACAGAAGTGGCCCTAGTCCCAATTTATCCATCAATGGCATGCCCCCAATTATTAACTTCCTTTAACTAGGCCCCATCTCCTATAAGTTTTACCTCTCATGTTTTGAACATAAAGGGATGCTGTACTTTGTCGAATGCTTTTTCCGCATCTATCAAGATGATCATATGGTTCTTATCTTTAAGTCTATTGATGTGGTGTATAACATTTATTGATTTCCGTATATTGAACCAACCTTGCATCCCAGGGATGAATCCTAATTGATCATGATGCACAATTTTTTTGATATGTATTTGTATCCGATTTTGCCAGAATTTTATTGAGGATTTTTGCATCTAGATTCATTAGAGATATTGGTCTGTAGTTTTCTTTCTTTGAAGTATCTTTGTCTGGTTTAGGAATCAGGGTGATGTTAGCCTCGTAGAATGAATTTGGAAGTTCTCCCTCTTTTTCTATTTCCTGGAATAGCTTGAAAAGTATTGGTATTAGTTCTTCTTTAAAGGTTTTGTAAAATTCTGCTGTATACCCATCCAGTCCTGGGCTTTTCTTAGTTGTTAGTCTTTTGATGGCTTCTTCTATTTCCTCAATTGATATTGGTCTGTTTAGGTTGTCTATATCCTCCTGACTCAATNGAACCACCATTTGACCCAGCTATTGCCCTTCTCGGACTATTCCCTGAAGACCTTAAAAGAGCGTACTATGGGGATACTGCTACAACAATGTTCATAGCAGCACAATTCACAATTGCTAGACTGTGGAACCAACCCAGATGCCCTTCAATAGATGAATGGATAAAAAAATGTGGCATTTATACACCATGGAGCATTACGCAGCACTAAAAAATGACAAAATCATGGAATTTGTAGGGAAATGGATGGCACTAGAGCATATTATGCTTAGTGAAGCTAGCCAATCCCTGAAAAACAAATACCAAATGTCTTCTTTGATATAATGAGAGCAACTAAGAACAGAGCAGGGAGGAAGAGCAGGAAGAAAAGATTAAAATTAAACAGAGACATGAGGTGGGAGGGAAAGGGAGAGAAAAGGGAAATTGCATGGTAATGGAGGGAAACCCTCATTGTTACACAAAATTACATATAAGAGGTTGTGAGGGGAATGGGAAAATAAACAAGGAAAGAAATGAATTACAGTAGATGGGATAGAGAGACAAGATGGGAGGGGAGGGGAGGGGGGATAGTTGAGGATAGGAAAGGTAGCAGAATACAACAGTTACTGATAGGGCATTATGTAAAAATGTGGATGTGTAACCGATGTGATTCTGCAATCTGTATTTGGGGTAAAATTGGGAGTTCATAACCAACTTGAATCTAATGCATGAAATATGATATGTCAAGAGCTTTGTAATGTTTTGAACAACCAATAAAAAAAAAAGAAAAAAAAAAGTTTTACCTCTCAGTAGCCCCAAAGACTGGCAATCAAATCTTCAGCGTATGGGTCTTTGGGAGACATTGAAAATTCAAACCTAACAAGCTTCCTCTGAAAGTATTGATAAAAATGCATCATTTTATTCTTATTGTTACTCTGGATTAAATACAGAAAGTTACCATAACCTTAAAGGTATTTTGTTGAAAAATCTATACAAATCTATATTTTATATATTCCTTGATTGAATCCCCTTCAGCTGTTCACAAATGGAGATATTTGAAAATTACTAGGTGATTTGGTACTACTGAAATGAACTTTATTATTTAAATATAAGAAACTTCTGGAGAAAATAGTCTTCCAGGATACAATTATCATAATACTCTTGGGACTAGAGATACCATTGGCTATAAGAAAGTTGGAATCTTGCTAATAATAATAATAATAGTATATATTTTTAATTCTTATTTTGATATACTCTAAAAAATGTGTAGCAAATGACCTTTATCATTACCAGACTACTTGGGAAATGGAGAATATTTCTGTATGAAAATATTCATGAGGTTACAAAATTATTTGCTATTATGAACACTCATTAACAATAGTGAACTTTAACATTTAAAGACAGAAAATGTTTTGTTCTAATGCAATCTTACTATGAACTTCAGCAAGCAAAATCTGTTTAACAGGTTGATGAAAAGCTTAGGCTGAACATCCTTGGGCTCCAGTGTTTTATAATTTGTAAACCTCTGATGTGAAGCATGCTAAGTTTGTCTCCTACATCTTTGCTTTCTTTACAAGTGGGAGTAAGTCTTATTCAGCTTTTAGAATCTTTTCCCTAATGCCTCACACAGGCTAGGCAAGTTCTCTACTACAACCCCAGCCATAAAATAAAACTTACCCCACAAACTATAATTGTGTTCAATTATAGTTTTATATTTGTGAACAATTGTGTGCGTTTTAATCTATTTCTGTGGATGTGTTTAATTTTGCAAGTGAAAAAACTTGTTTTCATCCTAGAATAGTGTCTGAAAAGCAACAGATTTTCAAAAACTTATTAGGGCAATTAGAGAAGAAGTGCTAGTCAGTCATTGCCTCAAAAAGTCCTCATTAAGTGTAAAGGACCAGCTGCTTTCTTATCAACACTCCAAGTTCCAGTGACTTTGTTATAGATAATAATTATCTGGGGAAATAGGTAATTAAAAGAATATTAGGAGAGATAGTTTTGATAGCTCCAAATAATACCCATATAACTTGACCAATATTAATGATACTATCATTTTGATCCTAAAATGCAAGGGAAAACATAGAAAAAACAAATGAATTTCTAAGTTGCTTCATTTATTTGTTGTTCTTTCTGTTTCCTCCTTCTAACCACGTCTTTCTCCACATGTTTGGTGAATGAATGAATGAATGCAGAATCAAATAATGAGCAGGGTGCCCTGGAAACTCCCATGAATTTTGTTGTTCAAGAAAAGATGAAACAGAAAGACAGCCAACCCCTAAGATAACAAAAATTTAATTTAATCTACTTTAATGTTTTCATCATTGTTAAAAAAAATATATGTCTTTAGGATATGAAGCTTGAAAGTATAATCAGATATGTAGCCTATATGAAGGAAGTTCTGAAGTGAACAAGAGTAAAATATAACTATTTGCAGTCCCAAACATCAAAGTGAAAATTTAACAGAATTGGGAGGATATTTATGTCTAATTGATATGTGCATAAGTAAATAGATATATGTGAAAAAATGATAGGGAAATGTTAACTAAAAATTAACTATAATCCATAGTTTTTAAAGACAGAATGTAAGACTAGGTCACTTTAAGTAAGAACTTCAATAACCAATGCAAGTTTAGAATGTTAAAAATTAAACAATAATCACAGGCATATGCATTAATAGGGAGTTATCACTTTACATCCATCATCCCAAACAAAAAGAAAAAAATATCAACATAAAACTTTTGGTTGAATGTACAGAAACATTTGTAACAAAAGTAGAAACAAATAGGGAACAAAACACTTGAAATAACTCAGGAAGAATTAATAATGTGAAACTTTAATCTAGTATAACCCAGAATACATGTTAGATACACACCCTAAAAAGCTTTTACCAAGTAAGTGAGTGTATTTAAGTGTGTTCTTGAGTATAACCCCGAGAATAAATATGCTAGAATTATTTGCAGCAACATGAAAAGATATTAAGACACAATGACATGGAAAATATCAAGGGCAAAAAGAGATACAAAACAGATTTCTATTTAAATAAATTTATAAGAGGCAAAATAAAACAATGTATTTTCATGATACACATTTAAACTCCTAATAGGATTTATAGACACTAAATATAGAACATTTTGTGAAAATTATATGTGGAAAAATGTGGGGAAATGTGATCAATTAACTAAGACAAAAAGTTCTCTAGCTATATCTGTAATGTTTTGCTTATTTAATTCTGGTAGATTTTTATATTGATATCTATCCAAGTAAATATATTGATATACTATTTCCAAGTAAATATTTTCATAAAATATTTACTTGGAAATAATATAAAAACTCTGCGTAGCTCACAAGTACAAAGCTAAGAAGACATTATAAGCACTAAACACTGTTTTAGGGAAATATAGCAACACTTGGGTGAATAAGAGAAAATCTTGTCAGTAAATAGAATACAGTAACTTTTAATGCAGGTTTGTTTCTGAATCTTTCCTTTCTTACTGACTGGTGGATACAAACATTGTACTGGAGGAGCAATTTCCATAATGTTTCTTCATCTTGTCCTCTTGACCTGCTCCTTCCTCACAATCCAATTTCCTCTCTTTTACACTTTTGTTTTTTTAATGTGTAATTGTTAGGCCATGGGCAGATGAGAACAAATGGGACTAGATGAGAATTATAGGAAGCTACTGTACTACCAGTATAGGTCTCTAGAGAGAGTCAGAGGAGGGTGGGCATTTTGATCATTAATCTATTTGGGCAGAGAACAATTAAGATTTATTTCCTAAAATGTTAAAGTTTATTAAAACCAGAAATCATATAAGACAGTGGCAAAATTAGTCAAATGTAGCTTTGTATTTTTACATAAAATCACTGTGTATGGCTAATTTAATTTTAGTTATATTTATATTAGACTCAACTAAAATATATCACATTTCTGCTTATAATTGTTAACTAGATAATACAGTCAAAACTAAGATGTTACTGTTAACTAGTTGTAGTTTACCCTAATCACCAAATCTAAAATATGAATTGTGAAAAGTGCCAGCCATATTCTTGAAATGAAATATTTTATTAAGTATCACATTATATCACTCTCATTTACAGAAAATAATGTTTTTATAATTGACTCTGTCAAACTTCTGTTTGTTAGAACACTTATTGATTTGCAAGTTCAGAGTAGATTAAAATAATTGCTTGACAATCATTTTCAAAAGAAAAAGAACAAAATGTAGCCTGCTCTACCATCATATACATACAATAAGCATGTTCTCCCAAATAAATTTTCTTGTATAAATGACAAAGCTTAACACTAGAACATCTCCAAATCTGCATTAATCTCCAAGTCCCCACTATTGTAATTTGTAAAATGTGTGGACCAATTGTTCTTACTTGAGAAAAATTGTAAAAAATAAACATGAACATACATAAAGCTCTTAGGGCATGAAGTAAACAATGAACATTTGCTATCTATTTAGTATTATTAACGTATGTATTTGTAAATGCTTCTTATTATTTCATGAATGCCATTATTGATATAAGGCACATCAGATATTTATATTATGTTTTCACAGGTGAGTTACTAAACACTTAATATTAAATATAATGAATTTATCAGTGAAATTCCATATTACTGTAAGGGTAAAAGAAATTGAAGTTAAAGCGTAAAAGTTAAAGGGTAAAAGACCGGTGTTGTAAAGTTTCTAAGCTGCAAGGTCTGAGTTAAAATGTAAAGGATTAGGTATTATTAGGTTTCTATGCTACTTGCAAAACCTGAAATTTCTGTAGCTGTTAAGACAATGCTTAGAACCGCCCAGTAAACATTTCCCCTGGCTGTTTGGTTGTTTAATAACTGAAGGGCTCTGTGTAACTGGTCACGTAGTCCTTTAGGCCCTAAAACCAATCAGTTTGAATGTGTACCCCGTTTAGAAATGACCTATCACTCCAGCCTGACCTGTTCCCACCAATGAATGAACTAATCATGTTTAGGAGTTGTTGTTCAATTTTCCCACGCCTCATGATGATTTGTTCTGATGTATACAAAGCCCTCCGCCCTCCCCAAAAAGTGTACTTAAGCAGTGCTCAGCCCCTGCTCAGGGCTCTGGGCTGCTTTCCCTTCTTGAGTGGGCACGGAGCCCCAGCATGCTGGTTCAATAAATCCCCTTCTGCCAATTGCATGAGTAGTCACTTGGTGGTCTCTTTCTCCGACGCTTCGCCTGACCCTTACATTACCAAGAATATATATGAAAGCCTATGAATAAATATTCTTTATTTCTCTCTTAGTTTCCTTTGCTAATATTTTAAGATCTTTTGCTTTACACTAATTAATGACTAAGATTGAGTTCAGGTGTGAAAATTATATGCACCTAATTTTAGACTCTCTTGAGATTCTGTCTGAAGTTCATTACTCTCCTATCTGATAAGGAATTTTTTTTTTTTTTGCTTTGTGGAAAAATTCTCATGTTAGTTACCTGTTGATAAAAATAGTGTGTCTTCAGTTATCATTCCTCTGTGAAAAAATATAGTGTTTTCTTTTGTAAAAGGGGATGAATTGTTAAGACTTCTTTTAATTTTCTCTGACTCTTTTGTTAAAATATACATTACAAGTAGAGACTGAGAGTTGCTAATCCACTAATCAAGCAGCCATCCTCCAAGGAGGCTAGCAACAATGAGTAATGTCAATTATTTTCTAAAGCAAAACTTAAAACGCACAAACAACGAAAAAAACCCCACAACACTCAATGTGAAAAAGTTGTATTTATTTCTGATACTATCTATTCCAACATCAATATTTTTCTAGCAATTGATTGTGAATCATATAAGACAAAGGAAGTAATTAGAGAGTACAAAACAAACAGATCATATAAAATTGACTATCTAAAACTGAACTTTAGCAGACCTAGGAGATTGAATATAATAATAGTATATTTATTAACTCCCAAATTAATTTCTTAATTCTTGCAATGATATTATGTAACCTATATCATTCTGAAAGTAACATCAACAACTAAGTACTAAAAGAATATTGATCTTTAAATCAAAACTTAGAACTTAGTTAAAAGATGTTAGTGTCTGAGCCAAGGTTATTTGAAAATAGGTCATGCATCAGTGTTTGCAATTCTAAGATTAATTATCAAACAAGTTTAGATGACGGTTGGAATCAAGTTATCAAACTGCAATTAGAAAGACAGGATTCAAAAAAACAAGTGACAGTAGTTGGAACAAAGAAGGCCAAAATTAATTTTTTTAACCAATTTCCAAAAACACCAGAATTCCGCATTAGGGAGTAAGCCATAGGATTTACAAGACTGTGAAAGTTCTATTCTCCTCTCTTAGCAGAGTCTTTAGCAGACACTAAGTGTCTCAACTGTTGATTTTTAAGTAAACTTAGATCTTCAGCTAAATGGAGAGTGATCAGGCTGTTAAATGCCTGACTGCTGCCTCTGAGGGAAACAATTTGGTATCCAGTCTGTGAGTTGCAAGTTCATTTGTTTTTTTTTTGTTTGTTTGTTTGTTTGTTTGTTTTTTTTTTGTAGCTAGCTCACTTGTTTCCCTAAAGAGTACTGACCTTAGAGAATTGGCCTGTCTGTTTGACAGGAGTGCATTGTGGGCACACCTGCTTTCTAGTCAAAACACTCTTTTCCACCAACCAAAACAGGATTGACAGAATGGAGAAGGATCAGGAAAGAGCACAGGTTATCAAGCAGTCACAGCCAGTGCTGGCCCTGAAATAACAAGGATACTAAAATTCATTTGGAGATGCATTCATCTTCATTTCTAAAAAAAAAAAAAAATCTACTTGAATAGTTCATTTAAAGGATTGTAAAGGAATATTTACCTTGCTTTGGGGAAAAAATTATGCAGTCACTATTTTAATGGAGTAAACAACATAAACTAAGAACTTCAATATTATTTTTAATTTTATAAACGCCATTCTAATATTGTAACCAATTCTTTAATTTTGGGAGCTAAATTGGAAAAAAAAGTATATTATGTCAATGTTATAAGGGAGAGAAATATTTCTTAGCTTAAAGTTAATGTAGATGGTCTTGTAATATAAGGAGATCTTAAACTCAAGTAAGATTATTTGCCCTCTTTTGCAGCAAATTGTTTCCAGTAGAAGATAAGCTAAGAAAAATGGTATTATTCAGAGATAGCAGGGCACATTCTTTATTTCACAATAGAAGAAAATGCTTGAATGGCTTGAGCAGGAGCAGGATCACAGGAAAGTTGCTACAACAACTTTGTTCAATCTTATTAAACACTTACCCCTTTGAGTAAACATAAAAATTCAAAAAAAAGAAGAGAATTCTTAAATTCTTTCACTTAAAAATAATTAAACATAACCATTGGTATTAATTCAGAGCAAGCCCAAATGTAAAGATGCTGAATTTGCTTCTTGAGAATCAAAGATTGACCAAATTAATATTCCCTTATAGTAGAGAATGTTGGGAGCATTAAAACAGTGGAATTATTTATTACTTTCAATTTTTGTAAGCAGAGGGAATGTGAGAGAGAAATCAATAAGAAATATGGGACCCAGGAGTGGTGATACACACCTATAACATCAGCTATTTAGGAGACTGAGGCAGGAGGATCACAAGTTCAAGGCCAACTTCAGTATATTAGCTGTACCCTGTCTCAAACTAAAATATATAGGACTGGTGATGTAACTCGGTGGTAAATTCCCACTGGGTTCTAACCCCAGTACAAATAAAATTTTACAAATATTAAATTAAGAAGGATGTGGTGGCTCACACCTATAACCCCAGGGGCTTGGTAGACTGAGGCAGGAGAATCACAAGTTCACAGTCAGCCTCAGCAAAAAGTAAGGTGCTAAGTAACTCAGTGAAACCCTGTCTCTAAAAAAAATACAAAATAGGGCTGTAATGGGGATCAATGGTTGAGTGCCCCTGAGTTTAATCCCTGGTACCAAATATATATATATATATATATAAAATTATGTTATAATTATATATTATAATTATAATATACTTAGTATATATTAGATTAGTATATATTAGATTATATATTGTATATAAACATATAATTATGTATATACATAATTAAATTAATGGAAAATATGGGAATTTGTGAAGAAGTCACTAATTTTACAACAAGAATGAAGAATAAGCTTGGGTATGTTAACTTGTAAAACATATGTATAGGCTAGCAATTATTCTGGGTTTTCCCTAATACATTAGCGGTAGGAAAGTAATAGGTTATAACCTTTTATGATTACTCTATGAACCAGTAATATCAACCATAAATATTTATCAATGAAAATTAAAATTCTCCCCTTAAAAAGTTAATACAAATGTCCAGGCGCCTTTAATTGTAATAAATCTGTAGACATCTCTGATGTTTATCTATAAGAGAAAGGAAAAAAATGGCAATTATTTAAACTATACATCCATATGTTTTTATTTACAATCAAACTGACCAATAAAGAAGATTTAGGGATAAACACCCCACATTCATACACAAACCATCATTCATATTACGTACTTTGAAAGGTATTATGCTGAATGAAAGAAACTTTATGTAACAGAATACATCATATATGCTTCCATTTGTTTGAAATTGTAGAATAGGAAAAGCTAATAGTGGAAAAAATCAACAAAGGTGGTCACTGGAGGAAAGTATTGACTGGAAGTGGGGATGATGAGCTGGCTGTCATGACATTAATGGTTTATAATTTACTAGAGGTTAGGGTTATGCTAATCCAATGGCATTGTTATTTCATTTTACATTCAAAATAAGAGAAAGTACATGAATAAATATCGATCTCCAATAAGAGTAGAATGTAGCAGCAAAATTTAGGCTTTGTGCAGCTGGTTCATCAACTCTGATGTCCTCAAGTGCATTACTTAATTCCTTGAATTTCAGTTTTCTGCACTAATGAATGCGAATACTTTTAAAGGAATTTCTTGTATGGACTTAACACATTATTAAGTAAATGGTCAGTATGCTTTAATTGAATCTAAATTATTTTATTTTAGGAGGGTATATATATTCTTGCTTCCTAGGTTTGAGATAGAATGGCTAATTTTAGTCTTCTATTACTGGATTATCTTGCATTGAGAGTTGAGGAAGAATTACATATTTTTCTCTTAATTATTTTCTGCCTACATTCAAAAAAGAAAGTCAAGGGATAGTTGGTTAACTTTTACCTCCTTATTTGTTTTTTCTTACTATTTCTAGTCCTCTTTCTCCTTTCACCACTTGAAGCTCCTTCTCTTGCTGATCTCTGTATACAAGGAAATCTCTTTCCTTAACTGTCACTGGAACGTATTTACCAGGAATGAGAACATGCAGATAGTGCTCCATTAGTGAAAATATTTTTTTAATTATTTAAGTGAAACTTATAAGAAACTACCAATAAAGCAATAATTATAATTGCTCTTATTATAGAAATGGTGGTGTATGGAGTATGCTGGAGAGACCACTGCCCTGGTTATCAGGACTATCTTCAGTTCTCATTCAGGTTCCTGATGCCTGGGACAGTGTCTAGCACATAAAAACAAGTGCAAAAATACCCTTAGAATAATGAAAAAAGTATTAAAATAAAAGAAATCAACTAAAAATATACCAGAAATGTAGATGTTCTATAGAAGAACTTTTACTTTAAATGCTAAGGCACATCTTAAAAGAACATCTGAATAGGAAGTATTGCCAGCATAATGATTCCTCTTCTGCTAACTTATTCTAAGTAGAATCCCAATACAAAAAATGTGATTGGGGTGGGTAGCAGGAAAGCAAGCAAGTCAATTGGAAAGTTCATGGAGAAATACAAAAAAGTAAAAGAGCAAACAAACTTTTGAATAGAAAGTGATAGAAGTTCTCAGTGTATTAAATCAGAAATTTATAATGTTTTCATTTGGCATTGAAATATTCAAAAATATCCATGGAAAAAAAGAAAGTCCTGAAATAATCTCAAATGTATTAAAATTAATATGTGCTTAAAAATTTACATTAATTTCAGGAAAATATACAGAATTCCATTAATTTTGGAGGTCAAAACATAAACAAAATATAACAAAAACAGAGTTTAATAAAAAAAAATCAGAAAAAAAGGAAATATTTCCAAGTAAAACATCTAAATATTGGAAAAATAATATAATTTCTTTCACTTTAGAGAAGATTATTCTAAATATTAGAAACCATTAAAAGATGAAAAATATGACTTCCTAAGTGCGGCAGTCTGGCTGGGCACAAATAACCGGGAGGTCGAGCCACTTGCAGATTCAAGCAGGAACAAACTTTATTTTTGAACTCGACCAAACGCCACTATGTGACCCTCCAGGAACTCTGCCGGAGCTCAACAGAAACTCAACCAACCCAAGTGAACTCTCTAGGAACTCCGGGAGAGCTCAACCGGAACTCAACCGGGGAACTCCATGAAAACTCAAAAATAGCGGGCACCCGAGGCAGCAGGAACCGCCCCTTATGGCAAAATGCCAGACACCATCTTGACCTGGCCATGGCTCTCAACACCTAAGGTCAAAATATTTTGTAAAACAAAAGTCGCACAAAGTCAAAAAACAAACAATACTATTTGAGAAAAAAAAAATATTTGTAATTCATAAACAAATCTGTTATCTTTAATATAGAAGGAATCAGACAAATATTTACAGAGGGTAACTCAATCAGGAATGACAAACCTCTGAATAGAAAAATAAGCAACTGTAAACAATAGACATTTTACAGAAAAGGAGTTACAGTCTTAAGTATTTGATTCTGCTTTTTATCTAAGAAAAAAATTGTGAAAATTAAACTTTTATTTATTTAAAGTAAATAGAGTGATTTTTCTTCAATTTCTATAATAACAAATAATTTTATGCTGTTTAGAAATATATATTATATGTGTCCATATTTTTTATTAATGACAATGAAATATTTGACTCATGCAGAAACTTTATTCTCCAATTTTATATCACAATTATAGGATATCTCATCCTCTAAACTCATACTACATATACAGTATATTTTCTTCATTCTTGACTTTGCTTCTTCCAATGGGATTGTGGTGCTCTTGTCCACCTATGTGACTTTCTTTAGAAATTAGGATGCCAAAAAAGGATGCCAGCATGGACTTCAGTCTTGTTCTCTTATTAATCTTGCTTTTTCATGAATAAGAACATGCCCAGAATAGCTAGCTTGAGGAATAATAGGCACAGGTGGATACAACCAAGGTCATCATCAACCTGAAAAACAGAATATATCATTACATAAAATAGTATATTTAAAATCAACATTAAACAGAATCCTCATTATTTTTAAACTTATGACATCTTTATTGAAGTATGATTGAGATCTACTTAATTACAAATTGTGCAATTCAAAAATTTGGAAAAATCTTGTAAATTGTGAAGTTAAAATTTAAAGTATAGTTTATTGATTTGCATATACACTTATCATTATTTTTCTTGCCCGAATGTATTTTTAATTCTTGTGGATAGTTGATTTATAGTTTGTATTTCAAAATATATTGAGATACACTTTTATTGCCTATCTGATTAATGATCAACAATTAGTGGGGTGTGGTGGCACACACTGTAATCCCAGAGACTCAGGAGGATGAGGCAGGAAGATAATGAGTTTGAGGGAAGCCTCAGCAATTTAGCAAGGTCCTAAGCAACTAAGCAAGACCTTGTCTCAAAATAAGTAAAAAATAAAAAAGGACTGGTTATGTGGCTCAGTGAATAAATTCCCCTGGGTTCAATTCCTGTTATAAGAAAATAAAAATTAAATATTTCATTGCATTGTTGGTTAGTGGGGCTATAAATTGGTTACAACTATTAGGAACAATCTGACAAAACTTTGAATATAAAAATGTAGGGTATATTATTATAGCATTGCTTTCATGTCAAATGTCCAATTCATTAATAAATGTTGGTTAGAATATAATACTGGCTATCAGATGCTGAGTGGAACAATTGAGAAGATGTCAGTCAAAGGATATAAAAGTTTAGCTGAATTGGAGAAATAAGTTCAAGAGCCTTATTAAACAACATAATAGATACTACGAGTAATATATACTTAAAAAAGTAGAGTAGGTCTTATGTATGCATACCACAAAATATATGTGAGCATGTAAGGCCACATTAGTTAGCCTTAATCTTTTATACATATTTTAACATGTATGCATATAACAAAATATATCATGATATACAATTTAAACATATGTAATTTTTATTTTTCAAATAATAAATAAATAAATATTAGTTAAGTAAGTGATAGTATATTCATAAATTGGAATACCATAATCTGCCAAAAGATGATATAGCCTTATATATGCAGTATGAAACTCTTAAATAGAACAATAATGCAGAATAGGTTATGTTTCAGGCTGCTGTCCATATAAACATGTTTCTATTGACAGTGGACCTCCTGTGTTGCTCTACTCTTGGGCAGCATTTCCATCATAGTCTATGTAGACCATGTCCCAGGAGCATACAGTACTGAGCTTGTGCTGGTACATATTTCTATCCTAACATGAGTCAAGAACTCTCTAGGAAGGATACACAAAAGATGGAATCCGATGTAGCTACTGAGAATTGAATGTGTAGCTTAGAGAAGAAACAGGAAGGAGATTTACTTTACATGAAAAATTTTTTGTAGATTTTTAGTTTTGTGCTGTGAGTGCTAATTATATTTCAAAAAAATGAATGAAATAAATTTTTAAAAAATATTAACAAGCTTTGATATAAAAAATAACCTATTAACTAAGAACTGACTCTCTGCTTGGGTAAACAGTTTTGACATATAACTAAATTCCTTTTAGTTGTCACTATTTGACACTAGGTTGCCTTAAATTTTCCCCTTGAACACAAAAATGTTATTTGGACACTATTTCTGAGAATAAAGTACCACTTAGATCTAGAATGTCACTTCAGGGGTCATCATATTAGGTAAGCAATATTTCCTTCAAGTCCCATGAATGATTATTTATAGCATTTGCAGTTTAATTTTAGGAAAAACATCTGGGAGAATTGCTAGTGACCTCCATGTGGGTCTTGATCCAAATGTAATTTCCCTTACTTTGCTGCTGACCTGAGAATCTGGATTCTTTTTTAAAGCCATGATGTATTTTCTTCAAAAAATGCTGTAAAGTTTATCTGCAGTCTAGTTATTGAAGGTTGTTAGAAAAATGAACTGTTAATCGTTTTGAAACAAACTGACTTTCTTAGCACCACACAAGAGACCAAGGTTAATGGCTTACTCTATTACCTGTTGGTTTCTTAGCTCTTCTGCTTATATAAATATATTTCTTTAAAGTTGGAATTTTCTATGATTAAAACTAAAGCTATTTTTCTTTCTGTTTTACTGTATAATGCTTGTTTTCCACTTTTCTCAACAACAAACCCTAAATTGGGGAGAAAAAAACGTCCAATAAGTTCCAATCGACTCTATCTAGACACCTGATGAAAGCACATCACACTGAGGGATGTCCTCCTGTGTCAAAATTGTGGGAGCATTGAACAGTGATAAACTTAAAAGAGCCAAGGCCAAGGGGCAAGAAAAACTCACAAGGGATATCATGTTATAAAATATTATGTAGAGGATTAGAAAAAACAACACAATATCAAGTAATAAAATAAATGTATGCTAACTACCACAATAAACAAAAGGGAAGAAAAATCATCAGATATGAACAAATTTTTGAAAACTACAAAATCATATACAATGAAAACTATGTTAGATAATATTGTTTTAGGTATCAACAAGAAAGATGTAAATACTTAAATATTAATTTTCATTTTCAGCAAACCAATTTTTCCAGGATATTTTTCTCCCTTTAATAAAACTTGCTAAAATTTTTATTTCTGAGTGAACATTGTATTAATGATCACATGAAATTTTAATTTCACCATGAAATAGGGCTGAAGTAAATGTGTGTGTATGTTGTATTAAAAATGATTTAACCTTATTCACATATAAGAATTGATTTATTTACATTTACATGCATATATATATGAACATATATATGTAAAAGCCTAAGTAATAATGTAATTTATAATATGTACATTCATTTTTTTCATTTATTCATTTATTCAGTTATCTCTGTTCTTATGTAGGATATATGTGTGTGTGTGTGTATTATGAATTTTTTTTAAGGAATAACAATATATTAGTAGGAAAAAACTAAGATAAGAGAATTATCTACCCATATCCCATACCCATTCTCCTTGAGTTTTATACATTGAAAAAAATTCTTGTGTATTACTCTTATGGTTCCCCCATAGATTGTAAATGTTACAAATATATTTTGCTAGTCTGCTACATTCCATTAATTTATTTTTATTATGTTATTTGCTAAGCATAAATCTTTAATTTTAATGTTGTAAATTCATCTTTTTTCTTTATGATTTGTCTCATTTTTTATCACTAGATAAAGGAATTATAGTGTTTGCCTATAGTGGAATACTATTTAGCACTATAAAGCTATTAATTTCATGTACTAAAAGCAACATGGTAGATCTCAAAAAGATAGGTTTGAGTATTAATAATAACAAATGGATTAAAATAAAGAATATAAATTAAATATAAATATAAAAACCATGTGCTTTGTTTTAAGTACAAGGATAGACACAACTAATATAAATATAGTAATAGGGCATGCATTTAATATCCTCCAAAGATCTCCTAAGAAGGTAAAGAATATTGGAATGTGAATAAAGTGAAAAATGCTGAAAAAAAAGAGAATAGTCTTGCTTTATACCAACCTTCAGTGATTTTAAGACTTAACTCAAGGTGTAAGGCACTTGTTTATTGTAATACTAAGGTCTCGGAAATGATACAGATATAGGTACAGTTCTAGGTTTGAGTTTGTACTTTAATATAAGTGGTGAGAGACGTATATGACTATTGAGCTTATGTACAATACGAATATCATATCAAACCAGATGGATGTTCATCTATATAACTTGTTGATAAATGCTCATTAAGTACCCACTGTGGTATAAAAATTCAACGACAACAACTACATCAAAAAAGAATGGCCTAAATCTATACTTTGGGGAGAAGCCAATGAATAAACAAATGAGATAGTACACACTGTAATACACGGAGCATACCTCACTACATAGTGAATGAAAGTGGCATGAAAAGACAGAGTTGTTTGTGATTTCCTGAGACTGGGTAGTTAGAAGGGTTCCCTCTAAAGAGGTGACTTTGACAAGAAGGAATCAACTATGCAGAGATCTGGGAAAGATTATTCCAGGCAAAGTTGAGTACAAAGGATGTTTGTTCATTTAAAAATCTGAAAATGTTCTACAGTCTAGCAAGCCAGGAAAATGAAGGACTAATCTAGCATTTTGAAAGAGACCTGAGATACATCTAATTTTAATCCAAGTGTGGTTGAGAACTAGTGAAGGTAGTCAAGTAGGGGAGTGAGATTGAAGCAGGAAAGAAGAAATATGGATGGGTAGAAAGGAGACAAAGAGGGGAGGAAGAAAGGAAGGAAAATGAATGAACAAATTGATCAATTTATAGTTTTATATTTAAAAACACCATAAACTCCAAAAAAAAAAAAAAATCCTCACTTTCATCCCAAGACCTGTATTTCTCCATGCTTGATTTCTTAAATGGTCCAGCAAAGTTATTTAAACTCAGTTAATTAGTGGCTATATACTTTGTTAGTTTGAAGAATGTACTTTAAAATTTTTTTTTAGTTGTCAATGGACCTTTATTTAATTTATTTTTATGTGGTTCTGGGGATCAAACTCAGTGTCCCACACATTAGGCAAGTGTTCAACCATTGAGCCACAAACCCAGCCACTGCTGAATGTATTTTTAGGCTCATTTAAAAAAGTCTGCAAATAGATATTGCTAGAGATCCATGATATGGGTGCAGTCCAGGTGCTATTAGGTAGATAACATCAACTGAAGATTCTGAGAAGAGCCAGATAACCATGGCAAACTTGATACTCTTTAAAGGGATGGAGATCTTGTCCTGATGCCACCCAGATGCTTCTCATGCTTACCATTTACAAGGTTTCTTATAACAGAAGAAGCCCGAGGCACCCCAAAATCCTGTCTCATTCTGGACTACCTGCACTAAGTCTTTGAGTGTGTATCCAGTTCTATCATTTGCTTTTCTGAGTAAATCTTACATCATTGAATAAATCTCTACTGCTGCCTCTTTTTTTTTTAAGAGACAGAGAGAGAGAGAGAGAGAGAGAGAGAGAGAAAGAGGAGAGAGAGAGAGGATTTTTAATATTTATTTTTTAGTTTTTCGGCAGACACAACATCTTTGTTTGTATGTGGTGCTGAGGATCAAACCCGGGCCGCACGCACATCAGGAGAGTGCGCTACCTCTTGAGCCACATTCCCAGCCCCTGTACTGCTGCCTCATTTGACTCATTCTGAAATTTCTTTCTGTGGTGTGAATCAAGAACCTGCAAAAGCTGAATTGATTTCCCCTTTTCCCTTTTGAAGACCTCCTTGGATCCCATCCAGTACAAGGTGATTATTTGATTTGCATTTGCAATTCAATATATATGCTGTGTTGTCAGATGGGAGGACCAAGTTAAAGAACATGAAGTTTAAGCAGCAGAATGTAACTGTATGGTACAAGTAAGAAGATGAAAAGTGGCAATTTTGTGTAAATTTAAAGAAATTAACACTTATATCCTTTAACTTACAACTAACTAGCCTGAAAAGCAAATTGGTGTTTTCTAGAAAATGTATGAGCTACTCCACTCTGTATCATGTTTCATTTCTTCCTGCTTCTCTTTTGCCATGTCCCCACAGAAAGTCATATAAAAAGAAATAGAAAATAGGATCAAATCTACTGCTGAGAAGCTTTCTTGGTAAGAATAAAGCATCACCTACTAATTTTAGGCAATGAAGAAGTAAGGACAGCACGTATAGCACTTGGACAAATAAATTCCAATGAAGGTTTTCACTAAATAACTGTGTGACCATCAATTTGTACTTCATATCTCTGTAGTTCAGATTTATCAAACTGGCTACAGAGTTACTTTGGAATTGGTTCCTCCAAGGCCTCATTAGGGTGGGAGTAAAGATATGAGTGGAAAAGACAATAGTGAAAACTCTAAATTCTACCTCCTGCCCAGTAGCTCCAAGGTAATTATGATTGCATTATGCTTATGTGATTAAATCAATGTAGATTTTCATTCAATAAAAAATTCAACAGCATCAAACAATTTTTACACCCTTTTCAGTGCAACATTTTGAGATTTTTATGACTTTGTAACAGGTACTTACATCGCCTAGTGTGTGACCTAACTAATACAGTAATTTCCTTTGCCTGGCTCATATATGTAGTAACTATACAAAATATAGTCAAAAATGCTAAAAGACAATATAAATAAAAGTCCAAATTTATAAGAGTTGTACAAAGTACAAACATTCTGATATCAAAAACTTGAAAAATATTACTCAAATGAGAATTTTGTCCATATCTAATTTCATATTCAATTATTTCAAATACAATTTGAGTGTAAAATGAGTCATTTTCTTAGATATCCCTAGAAATGCGAACTTCACAAGTACTAGATATTTTTACTTCAAATATTAAATGATTATTATTAAGGATGAATTCTATTTCATGTTTCATTTTCTTTAATATTAAAACATTGCCTTTCATGAAAATGTTGAAAAAATTATATATACAAAAATCTATTAATTATATTTGTTTTTCCTTTTAAGGTCTTTCTATTTTGCATAAACTGAATTTAAAAGTGATGATATTCAAGTAAATAACAGAATACAAATTCAGTAAAACCTTTATGCAGGTCTTGGTTCCAGCTGGTATTCTTTAATTTTTTATTATGCAGCACTACACAGAGTCATCTAAATACATACTTCACATAAAAACAAGTTTGAGGGCTTTCAAGAGGATGATTTTTTTATTAAATCACAAAATTATAAGGCCTTTACCCAATAACTTTGGCACTATAGAACAAGGGTGATTACCAACTTTAAAGTATTACATAGGCTAGTTAAATCATGGTGTTACCTTTTGGTTTCTAGTAAAAAGAAAACAAAAATACTAGAGGTATTTTTAAATTACCTTTCACTATCAATGACACAAAGTATTCAGGTTCTTTACTGAAAAGTAAACACTCATTAAGCAAAAGTTGTTTTATATATTATGGGGAGAAAACATTGAATTTGAATCTCCTATTAATGCCAAAAGAATTAAAAAGTGCTCTTCTATTAAGAATGATACTTGACTATAATTATAACATTATACTCAGTATCTAATAATTAATTTTAACATTATACTGAGTATCTAATATAATTTAGCTTAACTAATTTGCATGTTATCTTTTTTTAATACTCAAAATGACAATATGATTCAGGAATTTATTATATCTAAATATACCATGTATTTTATACCCCAAACATCATTAAATCAGACATTTTAAGTTAAAATATTTTTATATACCATCTTTAAAAAAAAGAACATTTTCAAGTGATTAAGTACATGCAAATATCATAATAGAGCTATAAAGAGTTGAATGGATTTTAATGTATGGAAAATTATTTTTTAATTAGTGCATTATTAATATACATGATATTGTGATTATTATGCCATATTTATACATACAGAATATTTTATCAATCTGTTTCCCCAGTACCATCCCTTTCTTACCTCTCCTACCTCACCCTGATCCACTTGCTTTACTGTATTGTCTTCCTTTTATTGTTCTTGTTATTGTTATTTTAAATAGTGTATTATAATTATGTATATATATGTGTGTGTGTTTATGTGTATGTGTATATATATGTATATATACATATATATATGTATGTAAATCATATATATATATATATATATATATATATATGATTCATTATGGTATGTTTATAAATGGACCTAGCATAATTTGGTAGATTTGTTTCTGAGTACTTCCCCACGTCGCCACTCCCTTCCTCTCCATCCCCAAGACTGATCTTCCTTCTGTTTACATAAGGGCCCCTTTTATTTTTGCCTCCCTCTCTCTCTCTTCCGCATATGAAAGAAAATATTCAATCTTGTAATGTTTGGAAAATACTTGACAGTGAATACAGTTTCTAATTTTAAGTATATAAAGCATTTCTATATTCTTGATTTTATAGGTATCACAAAAACATGGAAATCAAAGCAGTTGCATTATATACAATTTAATATGAATAAACTGAGCCTGGAGAATTCATAACATGTCCAGGTTCACACTAAAGAAGATAAGGATTTCTTGAACAAATTCTCTAACTCAATTTTTTTACTTGTTTGCTAAAAGTTGGGTCTGGAATATCACCCCCCAGCCCACATGTTGAATGCTTGTTCCCCAGAGTGGCATTATTGGGAGATGGTGGAAATCTTAAAAGGTAGGGCCTAATAGGTGGTTTTAGGTCACTGAGGCTACATGCTGGAAGGGGATTCCAAGATCCTTGTCTCGCTTTCTCTATTTTCTCTTTCCAGTCTGGATGATCATGGACAGGAACCTTCAACACTGTGAATTAATAATTACAGTTACTTGTTACAGCGATATAAGGTTGACTAATAAGTTGTTCATCATTCATCTGCAAACTATACTAGAGATTCCTGCATTTCATTTAATACCTCAACTTTTTAAACTTCTTTTTTTTTTTTTTTTTTTTTTTTTGGGGGGGG
>NW_025999968.1:22928512-22943752 GCF_001458135.2 Marmota marmota marmota | reverse complement strand
TTTTTTTTTTTTTTTTTTTTTTTTTTTTTTTTTTTGGTGGAGGGGCAGGGTACGGATTGAATCCAGGTGCTCACATATGCCAAGCAAGCAATCTACCATTCAGCTACATCCCCAGCCTGAGACTGTCTTTAAAAAGGATTCATATTTGTTATACTTCCTATTAGAAGTGTGTATTTTCTTCCTTCCTTCTTTCCTTCCTAGTGTCTTTGTTTTGCATTATTCTATTGGATAAAATAATATTACCCAATGGTAAATACAAGCCATCCTGAAGAGAAGAACTAACATTTTGTCACTCTGTTAATATCTGGCACATAATTTGAAAAAATAAAATGAACTTCACATCTTAACTAAAAATTAACTAACAAAACACATTTGATGGATGTTAGTTTATGGACAAGCAAAGCAATTCAACCATTTCCTTCATTTTGTAATAATACTAGTAGTACTTTCTAAGTCAAATCCCACAGTTATTGTTACATATCACATTATTATTATTTAATTATTTATTCTGTGTCATAACACATATAAAATACATTTAAAATGCATGCCAACCATGCTTCTATCTATCTATCTATCTATCTATCTATCTATATATATATATTTTTTAATACATTTATAAAATTTACACTTGATTCACATTTTTATTTGGACTTTATATTTTAAAATAATTAATAAACATTAAAATACATAGACTTTTAAATTATATTGATATTGAAAATTCTGAATAAAAGCATTTTAAATTTGTAAGTTTTGAAAACAAGTTTAGAATGTTACCAATAATATAATATATATGTAGTTAAATGAATATAACTGAATTTTATGTATTTTACATATTTTATCAATTTTAGATTGACTTAGTAGCATTGCTTTCTTTCTAAAAGAAGTTATATTGTAGTTACCTATGTTATTAATCTAGTTTCTGAACCACAGTTTAAATACTCATCTGTTGTAATATGCACAGTTTTTATTTGGATATTTAGGTGACATATTCCTTTTCAGACATGTACACTAACATTATATTTTAAGTCTCAAAATGAATCACCTAAAACTTTACCAATTTTATGAATTTCTTAAGAGAGAGGCTACAGAGTCTTATGACTTCCTCTACTACAAATATCAATTGAGAGGCCTTTCACCGTTGTTAGTCCACATTTGTTTTTACCTCTAGAATAGAAGATTATACTAGATTATTTCAAATGTTCAATATTATTCTATGATTCTAAGAAGCAGATCTTTTTAGAGGTTCACATATAAGTCAATTTACTTTAACAATTTGCTGCAGAAAGATTAGCCTTCGTGAAGCATACCAAAACTTTGAATATTTTTTCATCTACTAATCCAGTTGCTCAATTACCCTGTTCTTTCTGGTACATTACTAGAATCCATTGTTCTCACTAAAGATTTATTTCTAAATTATGCTGAAATGTCATAAAACATTACCAAAGTCTCTGCTCAAATTGATAAGCCAGCTGACTAGACATCTAATATTCATTTTTCTGGTATTAATTATAAAAATGTTTTAGTGATAGTAATAAACAATTTTATTAGAGCACCTGGAAATAAATAATACAAAATATTCTTATAACAGGTCAGTGAGTATTACTAAATGCCTCTGCAAAGAGAAACCCAGATACATAGTATTTATTTACAATTTTATGAAGTCCTCCTCTGTGTTTTAGGGTGGGAATTCATCCTTGAATCTTAAACTGCTTAAGTGTGTCATGATTTTAAAGTACACCTGTACTTCAAAACGGTTCACATTTCTTAATTATGTAGTTAATAATTATAGGGCAATTAGGGGTTTCAATATAGGTCTCATGGGCTGGGGCTGTAGCTTAGTTGGTAGAGTGTTTGCCTCATATGCACAAGGCCCTGGGTTCTATCCCCAGCACACACAAACACAAACACACACACACAAAGAAAAAAAATATTATAATTTAGGACAAAATTTTCAGATGCTTTATCATTTGAGATAAATACTAATATGATCACTTTGTATTTTATCTTATTTCTTATATTTAATAAAAAGGTAGTGAGAAAAGCATCATATAACTTTTCTGATATCTATTTTAAATTTTCATAGTTCAAAATAATATGTGGTTTACATCTCAAAAGCATTATTTTCTAATTTCCTTCTAAAATACATAAGTGAATTATTCAAAGGCAAAAATTCTTAGTTCCAAAATGTTTTAATCATACAATCTGAAGAATTTTGATATAGTTATATGAAATGTAAAATTGGTTGAACTAACATGACATGTGGTTTCATAGTGTGCCACTGACAATGTAAGAGATTATAGGAAGACCCTTAATTTTTTCCATTTCACCTACAGTTAGGTTTATTGGGTGGAATAAAATATAGAACACAGTTACTCAGAAATGCAATATCTTTACCATTCAGAAAATAATATATGTCTCCCTTTTGCTTCCCAAAACCTCTCAAAACAATAATGGGATATTCTATTTCCTATAGGTATCAAATGAGCAATAAATAGTAGAGAAGGCAAGAGAACTTCTATGAAAAAAAAATACTTACTAGTGATGAGAATGAAGGGTTCTTTTCTTATGGAGGAGATGGAAGGTACATATCCATTTAGCCCAGGTTACATCCTGGTTTGAGGAGAGAAGATAATTAGTTCTCATCTTATGCACTGCATGCTTAATCATCTTAAACAATGGGGCACTTGCCAGGAGCCGGGAATATTAAACAGATGAACTTCCAAGGATTCCTTTTTAAAGGTAGGACTGAGAGGGAGGTAAAGAACATTCCTTTATTCTTCATAACAACAAAAACAAAGCTAAGGGGTTGAAGACCCATGAGTTTTGTTTTACTCATTGGTAACAGAGATTTAAAGAAAAACAATTATCCTAAAACCTAAGAAGAAACCAGGACTTGTTAAAAGAGAGAAAGAAGTGCTCAAGGCTTGGTGTAGCTGATAAGCGAATATAGAATCCCTGGAGATCAAAGGTGTGAGTGATCAGTGCAGCATTAGAGGTTCTTATTTATGAACCTTTTCAAGTACTCCTAACAAAGTGTCCTGAGGCCTGAAAAAGCACTACTTACAGTGGAGGCCTCGGGGAAACAAAGAGTAACCATGACAAATAGGTATGAATAGGTTCTTCCTCTCCATGAAAAAGAGCCTTAAACTGAAAACAAAACTACACCAAAACATTAACAGAAAAGCATACTAGACATAGATTTTTCTCATTAAGTTAAACAGGAATACCATCAATCAGTATTAGCAAATATGATCCAGAATATATAAAGAAATATATACATGATGTGGGTGAAATAAGGTTATTTCAATATCAATAAATCACTTTATTTATTCACTATAAGAAGAGGTGAAAAGAAGAAAACTGGTAATTTTCTCATATGTGCAGACTAAATTTAATTGAAAGAAAATGATAAAGACACACATTTAAAATGCTGAATTCTTTCTATCATCTGTTAGAAGACAGTGATATTGTCTCTGAACACTCCTGGTCTGTGTAATATTGAAAGAATTAGACATGGGAATAATTTTAAAAAATAAAATAAAAGGCAGGAGGGATACAAATGCTCAAGCCCATTAAATTGTATTTTATTTGTTTGTTTGTTTGTTTTGTGCTGCTGGAGATTGAACAGAGAGCTTCATACAGGCTATTGCAAGTACTTTACCATTGAGCTACATCCCCATGTTGGATAATCTTTAGTATCAATTATATCTCAAAAAATTATTAAATAATAAATGAAATGATAATGTAAAACATAGTAAAACTAAAGAGAATAAAATTGATTATGTAAAATTATGTGATATATTCATATGATGCATTTTAGAATATTTATATTAGTGTATTATACACAATGTTAGGGTTCATTTTGACATAATCATAGAATCGAATTTGCTCCATTTCAGTCTCCAATATTTCATCTTTTCATCTCCTCCCTCCTCCATTTTTTCCCTTTTCTAATCCCTAGCCTTCCTTCTATTGACCAATCAAAAAATTTTTAAAATTTTTGCTTTATAGATACACAAATAGATGAAATTCTCAGTGCTATATTCATATATGTATATAGCATAATTTGGCCCATTTCATTCCGCAGTTCCTCCCTTTTCATGTTCCTCTACCCTCCCACTTTGCCCCCTTCCTCTACTCCACTGATCTCTATTTTCATGAGATTATCCTCCACATGTTTCTTTTACCCTTTTTGCTCTAGCTTCAGTATATATAGAGAAAACATTTGACCCTTGACTTTCTGAGGCTGGTTTATTTCACTTGCATGACGTTCTCCAGTACTATTCATGTAGCAGCCAGTGCCATAATTTCATTTTCTTTTAGGCTAATCAAGCTCATATATATATATATATATTTACATATATATATATATATATATATATATATATATTTACATATATATATATTTACATATATATATATATATATGTTATATATGTTACATATAGTTATGCTCACTAGGCAGAAAAACAGGGACAGCAGATAATATGTCATTGTTAGATGCTTAGACTCTCACGTTATTATAGACCACTTACCCCATCATATACCATAATTATAACACAAATGCTAATAAAAAACACCAGGTCACAAAGTTCAACTGGAATTAACTAATTCACTTTTTCTTCAGAGATAATGGAATTCAATTTATGAATTAAGCCAAAATTTGAAAAATAGTTTATTTTTATACCTGAATTATTAGGCTTATTAAAATAATTGAAGTTCTCAGAGTCAAATCTTTGTAAAATGTGATGGACATCATTACCCAAAGTACATGTATGAAGACATGAATTGGTGTGAATATAACTTTATATACAACCAAAGATATGAAAAATTATAATGTATATGCATAATAAGAATTGTAATGCATTCTGCTGTCATTTATTTTTTTTAAAATCAATTAAAATTTAAAAAATAAAAAATAAATTTAAATTTGAGTTTGAGTTTTACCCTTAATTATCACTTAAAAAATCCAAAAATGTAAAATTAAAATGTCTTAAAATATTTACAAATGTAGAGTTTTGTTACAAAAAAGATCCCATAATAAATAGTAACAGAAACATATCCACTGAAACATAAGTGTAATATAAGAAATCAAGGTGGCTTCAATTGTTACATTTTATTTTAGTAAATTAAGTAAATTACTAAGTTAAGAAATTAAAGGCTTTAAATTCTGGGAAACTCAGTAGTTTTGATGACTGAAAGTGGAAGCAGAGCTCACTGAAATGCTTTCTGTAAGATGTGCTTACATTGTACCTAAGGGGAGTTTGGAATCTGTTCTTTTCAGACTGGTTTAAGTAAGTGCTGAAAGAAGTCTAAAAGTGTCCATGCAAGAGGAGTTATGGTGTGTGTATGTGTATGTATATGTGTGTATATATATACAAACATAAATGTTGTATAAATATCCCACAAAGCAACAGCTCCCAGGTCATAAGGCAGTGATTTGTTGAGATGCTTTGCTGGAATACTGCTGGGAGGAAGACTGTTGGGGAAGCTCCTGCATAAGGCACCTTCTGCTCTGTTGTGTCCACATAGAGAAGACCTATGCATTGGTTGTCCTGGCAGGAGGGGGCATTAGGAGAGACCTGAGACTTATCCTTCTTTTTAGAGGTTCCAGGGAGAGGAAGATGCTTCTACTTCAGGGAAATTCTTCTAGTCCTTTTCCCTAGGAAAAGTAATTACAACATTGATCTCTTCAAGTCCTAGCAAGACATTGTGAGATTTTGTTATTGCTGCTAAAGTTGCTCTTGCTATCTTCTTGATACAGTGTATTTATCCTTTGGAGTGAGCTATAAGGTAAAATCTTTAACACCTGTGAGAAAACCAAGCTTTCAATTCTTTTAAGATGGTAAAATTTCCTAATTTAAGGATCCTCTAAAATCAAAGCCACATTCCCCAGTCCAATTTACTAGTAAGATTGTCTTCTTTTTCTTTCATCTTAATGTGTTTCAATTACAGGATTGAAGAAAAGTGTTTTGCTTAATGTCACTCAAAACTGCAACACAAGCCTTGCCCATGTTATCCCCTTATAAGAAACTACATTTTTGATGCAAGTATATTTTCAAGCCTTGCCAAATTGTTTTGTATTTGAAAGGACACTTACAAACTTATTCTGATGTGGGTGTCTTATATGAATTTTAGGATTTGAAAAACATAGTTAATTTCATTTTAGGACTCGTGAATAGGAGAAAATCAAATTTTATCAGTTTTAGGACACTCACAATAAATAATCAATATCAGCTTGGCCCAGAATCAGAAAATGTTAAGGGGGGACTGTAGGGAAATGAACAAATTATACAGAGGAAAAAAAATAAGACCAGATGGAGAAAGAGACAGCAGCTGATAGATCTGTGCATTTAGGACCCTTTCTGCTGGGTTACATTGGCCTTTATTGTGTTTTATCTCATTAGCCTAAACAGCATCATTTTTCCTTCAGTGCAGCTGCACCTGAGGAGTACTGCACACAAGCAGTCCTGACTCCTGCTGCTTATGCTCCTGAGCTTGCCTGAGCTTTGTTATCTATGAGGAACAGAAAGGTAGATGTTCATTTTTCTGATTCCAAGATGGAAGCCAGTTAACTCCTTCATCTTAGTCTTTTAGGTAATGATCTAGTTCTTTCACTTTGACACAAAGTGTATTGAAAATTAAGGAGGAAAAATTTCAAGATGGACAGATTAAAAGAATTAACAAAGTTGAAGGCCTCTTTTTTTCACCCCATCTGTTCTGCTCATTTTCTTCTTTGCTGTTTCTGTTCGCACCGTGCAGCTCCCTTTCTTTTTGCTTTTGCAGGAGTCATTGGGAGTTGTCTCACTATAAACAGTTCTGTAGCAGTTGGCAAGATATACATCATTTTCTATCACTCCTGTCCTGTCTTTTGTTTTACTGTTATCTCCTGTTCCCCATAGGCACCTCCGGTCTCCTGTGAGGATTAAGGATTCTCAGTGCACAACTCACTCTAAAAGGATAGATGTTTTCTACAAACAGAAATAAGAAAACAGCAAATAAAATTAAATAAAATTATAAAATGTCTTTTTAGTAACTAAAAATGCTCTTAATATTATCAGAGGTTATTAGATCTGTTCACTTACATGGCTAAAATCATTTCCCCTAAAACTCATTTAAAACTGAATGCTTTCCTGTATGTCTAACATGTATCCTAAGCCTTTAAGTTTACTTTTTTACTTTCCCTGCTTGCTTCAAACAGGCTAAAAAGCAATGCATTATTATGATCCCAATCACTCTTTTCCAGAAAGTAATTCTTTCATCTTTAGTCTGAATCATTATATGATTCAGGCAATTTTGCATGACTTAAGAGATGGAATGGAATGGTGCTCAGAATGGTGGCATATCTTTTGAAACGAGGCATTGTCTTTGCATATAGTTTGATCCTCCCTCCAAAGAAGATGGATCCTTACCCACAAGATTGTTCATCTCTCACACATAGTCTTATTTAGCCACCTGTCTCCAATAATTCTAAAGTATGCCTGAGCCCCTTCTATGACAATTTGGTTTCTATCTATGAGGGTATCCTTTGATAGGATACATGTGTATCATTTCTCCATGTGTTTCCTTTTATTACATTGATTTAGTTTAATTCTTTTCTAATTTAAAATTTCTTCCCTCCAAAATCTTCTTACTTCCCCTACTTATTACCTACAGAACAATAATTATTGTGGAAAAATGAATGATTCTTATATTCACAAAAACTATCCAAAATAGTTTGTCATTAATTGAGTTTGTTATCTCTGAAACTCTGAAAGTAAATAGAGATAGAGAAAGAGAGAAGACAGAGAGAGACAAAAAAAAAGACAAAATAAATAATAGCAAACATATTCCCTTTTTGACAAGCTGATTGCTTCGTATCTCAATGTATTTCAAGATGTATTTAGTGGAGAAAATAAAGACTCTATCTCCTGTTCCTCTCTCAGAAGTCCATGGGCAGGAAAAGGGGAGGAAGAGAGAAGCAAGAATACTTCATCTATGGCATTCTTTCTCATATCTATAAAGTTTGACCCAAAAAGCACTGATCCTTCACTCCCTGTGCACACACAAACACACTTTACTTCCAGAGTCTCTAACACATATATACTGGGAGGATCTCAGAGTGTCTTGAACCCCAAAACAATAGAGAAGTATTGGAGTGAGAGCACAGAGGGGCTCCCATTGCAAGTGAGGGATGAAATATTATTATTGTGCAGTGTCTACATGCACTATGAAAAATTATCCTTTTGGGTGAATTTCCTAGAATAAAGTCTGAGACAGAAATTCCAGTACACAAGGTTGACCAATCATATCCACCCACACCAGCCAGCATGGGACCCAGGCTCACAATAGGTTCAGGTCCACCCCTCCACCTGCTAAGCAGACACTCAGCAGAGCCCACCTCTGGCACAGGACTGCCTCTTCCAACCAGCAGACTACCACAGAACCCAGGCCCAACCCAGATCTGCCCACATCAGCCCACATGGGACCCAGGCTCTCAGTAGGCCTTGGTCCACCCCTCCACTAGCAGGCACCTAGCTCAAGCCCAGCCTCTGGCACAGGACCATCTCTTCTGACTAGCAGACTACCACAAGAGCCCAGGCCTGGCCCAGATCCATCCACAATGACTTGTGCAGGACCCAGGTCCAGGGTAGGTCCAAGTTTGCTCCCCCTCACCTGGGAGCCTAAGCTTAACTCACTTCTATGTTGGGACACTGCAGTTATTTCCATAGCCTTCCCCACCCAGTAGCCCCTAACTTTTTGAAAACAGACAAGGCCTAGAAGCAGCTGCATCTCAGAGCAGGCATTCCAAAGGGAATATGAGGCCCACCCTTTCAGCCCCATCTCTGTAAGACATTGCTTCCATCTTGGGGCACCTTAACTATTATCTGGAGTTACCTCACCTATTGCTGTCACCACCTTTAGATGCAGTAGCCTATATTGAGGGACACCAGTAGGGTATAGAAGCCCAATATCAAGGAGAGTTACAATCTGCATGAGTACTACAAGAATATAGGGAAGAAACTGTAATATCTCAGATCCACATTGCAAGAAGACACATAGACAACATGAAAAACAAAGGAGGAAAGTTCCCCAAACAAACCAGGACACTATAATAACAGAAATCATGAACAGCAAAGTTGATGAAATGTCAGAGAAGGAGTTCAGAAGGTTCATAATTAAAATGATCTGTGAATTAAAGAATGACCTAAATGAGTAAATACAGGCAAATATTGACCATTCCAAAAAAGAGATAAGAGAGCAAATACAGGTTGAACATCCAAGAATTATGTGACAGGATCAAAAAGACCAAACATAAGAGTTATTGGGATAGAGGAAGGCACAGAGTTTCAAACCAAAGGAATGAACAAGCTATTCAATGAGATAATATCAGAAAATTTCCCAAGCATTAAGAACAAATTTTAAAACCAAATGCAAGAGGCTTATAGGACATCAAATGTACAAAATTACAACAGATCTACACCAAGTCACATTATAATGAAAATGCCTAGCATACATAATGAGGATAGAATCTTAAAAGCTGCAAGAGAAAGGAATCAGATCACATATAGGGAGAGATAAATTTGTATCTCAGCAGATTTTTCAACCCAGACCCTCAAAGCCAGGAGATCGTGGAACAACATATAACAAGTTCTGAAAGAAAATGGATGCCAACCAAGAATCTTATATTCAGTAAAACTAAGCTTTAGATTTGATGATGAAATGAAAACCTTCCATAATAAACAAAAGTTAAAAGAATTTACAGCTAGAAAGCCTGCACTACAGAATATCCTCACCAAAATATTCCACAAAGAGGAGTTGAAAAACAATGATGAAAATCAGCAGAGGGAATTATTACACTAATCAGAGGAGAAACCAAGTCATGTTAAATACCAAAATTAAACAAAAATGGTTTGGAATACAAATCGTGTTTCATTAATAACCTTGAATGTTATTGGCCTAAACTCACCAATCAAAAGACATAGACTAGCCGATTGGATTAAAAAAAATACCCAACAATATGCTGCCTCCACAAGACTCATTTCATAGGAAAAGACATCCACAGTCTGAAGGTGAAATATTGGGAAAAATCACTCCACTCACATGAACTACGGAAGTAAGCAGTGGGTTTCCATCCTCATATCAAATAGACTTCAAGCTAAATTCAATCAAAAAGGATAAATAAGGACACTACATACTACTCAAGGGAACCATACACTAACAAAACTTACAATTATAAATATACATGTCCCAAACAATGGAGAAGCTATATTCATCAAACAAACTCTTCTCAAGTTCAAGACCACAATACAATAACTTTGGGTGACTTTAACACACCTCTTTCAACACTAGATCTTTAAAAAAAAAAAACTGAACAAAGAAACTACAGAACTCAATAATACAGTCAATAACTTAGACTTAACTGACATATATAGAATATTTCATCTTTAAACGAGAGAATACAATTTCTCAGCAGCACATGGATCCTTCTCCTTGTGGCATAGACCAATTCTATGCCACAAAGCAATTCATAGCAAATATAAAAAGTAGAGATACTACTCTATATTCTATCATATAATAATGGATTGAAATTAGAAATCAATGATAAAGTAAGAAATAAAATTCACCTCAACAACTGCAGACTAAATAATATGCTGAAGAATGAACAATGGGTTGCTGAAGACATAGAGGAGGAGATTAAAAAAATATTTTAGAGGTAAATAAGAATACAGATACAACATATCAAAATCTGAAAGCAGTTCTAAGAGGAAAGTTTATTGAATGGAGTGTATTCCTTAAAAGAAGAAAAAAATCAATAAATGTCTTAACATTAAATCTCAAAGCCCTAGAAAAAGAAGAACAAATCAACACCAAAAGCAGCAGAAGACAGGAAATAATTAAAATCAGAGCTGAAATCAATAAAACTGAAACAAAAGAAACAATTGAAAAATTTACAGAACAAAAAGTTGATTCCTTGAAAAAATAAATAAAATTGACAGATCCTTAGCCATGCTAATGAAAAGAAGGAGGAAGAAAATTCAAATTACTCACTTATGTGATGAAAAATGAAATATCACAACAGACACTACATAAATAGAGATGATAATTAGAAATTATTTTGAAAACCTGTACTCCAATAAAATAGAAAATATTGAAGACGTAGATAAATTTCTAGAGTCATATAATTTGCCCAAATTGAATCAGGAGGATATAGATAATTTAAACAGTTCAATTTCAAGTGATGAAATAGAAGACACCATCAGAAGACTACCTACCAAGAGAAGCCCAGAACCACATGGATACACAGCCAAGCTCTACAAGACCTTTAAAGAAGAACTAATACCAATATTCTTTAATTTATTTCAGGAAATAGAAAAAGAGGGAGCACTTTCAAACTCTTTCTATGAGGCCAATATCACCCTGATTCCAAATCCAGGCAAAGACACATAAAAAAAAAGAAAAAAAAAACTTTAGACCTATATCTCTAATGAGCATAGATGCAAAAATTCTCAATAAAATTCTGGCAAATCAAATACAAAAGCATATCAAAAAGATCATGCACCACAATCAAGTGGAATTCATCCCAGGGATGCAAGGTTGGTTCAACATACTGAAAGCAATAAATGTAATTAATCACATCAATTGACTCAAAGATATCAATCTTATGATCCTCTCAATAGATGCAGAAAAAGCATTTGACAAAAGACAGCACCTTTTCATGTTCAAGACACAAGAAATATTGGGGATAACAGGAACATATTTCAACATCATAAAGGCTATATGTGCTATGCCCCAGGCCAACATCATCCTAAATGGAGAAAAATTGAAGGCATTCCCTTTAAAAACTGGAACAAGACAGGGATGCCCTCTTTCACCACTTCTATTTAACATATTTTTTGAAACACTGACAAGAGCAATTAGACAGATGAAAGAAATTAAATGTATACACATAGGAAAAGAAGAACTCAAATTGGCACTATTTGCTGATGATATGAAGACCCTAAAAGTTCCACCAGAAGACATCTAAGACAAGTAGATGAATTCAGCAAAGTAGCAAGATATAAAATTGACACCTATAAATTAAAGGCATTTCTGTATATCAGTGACAAATCCTCAGAAAGGGAAACAGGGAAAACTACCTCATTGACAATAGCCACACACAAAAATAAATAAATAAATAAAATACTTGGGAATCAATGAAAGAGGTGAAAGATCTATATAATTAAAATTACAGAACCCTACAGAAATAAATCAAAGAAGACCTTAGAAGATATAAAGATCTACCTTGCTCTTGGATAGGCAGTATTAATATTATCAAAATGACCATACGAACAAAAGCACTATACAGATTTAACGCAATTCTGATCAAAATCCTAATGACATTCATCATAGAAATGGAAAAAGCAGTCATGAAATTCATCTCGAAAAATAAGAGACCCAGAATAGCTAAAGCAACCCTTAGCAAGAAGAGTGAAACAGGTGGCATCACTATACCAGACCTAAAACTATTCTACTGAGCAATAGTAACAAAAACAGCATAGTATTGGCACCAAAACAGACTGGTAGACCCATGGTACAGAATAGAGGACACAAAGACTAACCCACAGAATTACAATTATCTTATTTTAAACAAAGGCACCAAAAATATGCATTGGAGAAAAGATAGCCTCTTCAACAAGTGGTGCTGGAAAAACTGGAAATCCATTTGCAACAAAATGAAATTAAACCCCTATCTCTCACCATGCACAAAACTCAACTCAAAATGCATCAAGGACCTAGGAATAAAACCAGAGACACTGCATCTAATAGAAGAAAAAGTAGGCCCTAATCTCCATCAAGTATGATTAGGCCCCAACTTCCTTAATAAGACTCTTGTAGATAGAAAATAGAAAAAAATAAAATAAAATCAAGGGGGAAGCTGCATACCTGACTGAAGAGGGCACAGGAATTAAAATCTAGAATCAATAAATGGGATGACTCAAACTAAAACGTATCTTCTCAGCAAAAGAAACAATCTGTGAGGTGAATAGACAGCCTTCATCTTGGGAGCAAATCTTTACTCCTAACACATCAGATAGAGCATCAGTCTCTAAGGTATATAAAGAACTCAAAAGTTAAACACCAAAAAAACCCCAAATAACCCAATCAATAAATAGGCCAAGGACCTGAACAGACACTTCTCAGAAGAGGATATACTATCAATCATCAAATATATGAAAAAATGTTCACCATCTGTAGCAATTAGAGAAATGAAAACAAAACTACTCTTAAGATTTCATTTCACTCCAGGCAGAATGACAGCTATCAACAGCAATAAGTGTTGGCAAGGATGTGGAGAAAAAGGTACACTCATATATTGCTAGTGGGACTGCCAATTTCTGTAGTCAATATGGAAAGCAGTTTGGAGATTTCTTGGAAAATTGAGAATGGAGCCACCATTTGATCCAGTTATCCCTCTCCTAGGTCTACAAAGGACTTAAAAACTGCATACTACAGGGCCACAGCCACATCAATGTTTATAGCAGCACAATTCATAATAGTTAACTTGTGGAACCAACCTAGATGCCCTTCAATAAATGAATGGATTAAAATGTGACATATATACACAATGGAATATTACTTAGCAATAAAAGAGAAAAAAATCATGGCATTTGCAGGTAATGGATGGAGTTAGAGAAGATAATGCTGTTAGCAAATCCCACAATACCAAATGCTGACTGTTTTCTCTGAATTAAGGAGATTCATAATGGAGTAGGAAGGGGCAGCATGGGAGGAATAGACTAACTCTAGATAAGGCAGAGGGTGGGAGGGGAAGGGAAGGAGCATGTGGTTAGAAATTATGGTGGAATGTGATGGACATTATTATCCAAAGTACATGTATGAAGACACGAATTGGTGTGAATATACTTTGTATACAACCACAGATATGAAAATATATGTTCTATATGTGTAATAAGAATTGTAATGTATTCTGTTGTCATAGATGAATAAAAATAAATGAATATAAAAGATTGACCAATCTTCAGTATAAAGATCTAAGTCATGAAATAGAGCAGGTTATGAAAGGAGAAAGAGATAAGAAGTGATGGAGTGTCAGCCTTAGTGTGATCCAAAGGAGAGAGTTTTGATTCTTAACCACTGCACAGTGCCCATCTCCCCGTGAAGCAGGGGAATTGGATTAGTAAATAAATTTTATTTACAAGTCCACATTTAGCAGTAGAATGTCCTAGGAGGTTTGGGATGGGGAAATGAGTTCATAGGTTATTCCCATCAGTTAAAAAAAATGGTCAGGTGCAGCATTTGGGAGCCAATACTCATAGTAGTTGGGAGTCAAGTATATTAACCCAGTAAAATGCAGCTAAGAGCTGTTGCTTCATGAGGTAGCTCTTCTGCTACCTTATACCCCATACCAAAAAAAAAAGTTGCTATAAATTTTATTTTTATTATTTTTTTCCCTAGCTCTGAAGATAGGGCAAATGCATGAGCATTAGGTGAAGCCTAATTTGAATCAAACGATATCAGTGTTCTGTAAGATTTTCTGATGCTTTTCAAATTAGTACAAGTACATCTGTACCTGAGGCTGTTGGGAGAAAATTTGTATTGAAACTATCTTTAATGTATACTCATATTACAAGAGAAAACCACATATTTCATATAAATAAAAACAAATCTAAAGAAAATAATTTGCAAAGTGATTTTCCATAGTAGTAATTCTATTTATTACTGAGTCAAAATTATTCCAGCATGAAGTTTTGTTTTTATTTTTGTTTATCCCTTTGCATCAATACTTTTTAAAGTTATAGAAATTTTTGTTTTTCAGTTATAAACTGTCCCCCAGCAAGGTGTTATGTAATAACCTCTTAATTTCTTCACTGTAATTTTTTTCTTTTAGAATTTTCAAGAGTTCCATAAAAAAATAAGCAACTCATTAAAGCTACTGCTAGCAGTAATATAATCCTATTTTTAATTTACTAATTGTGTTTGAAAGAGAGAATTTGTTTTATTCAATTTTACTCTTTTTTTTTTTTTTTTCCAATTTTTTAATTGTGGGTTGTTCAAAACATTACAAATTTCTTGACATATCATATTCCACACTTTGTATTCAAGTTGGGTTATGAACTCCCTACCTTCACCCCATTACACAGATTGCAGAATCACATCAGTTACACATCATTGATTTACAAATTGCCATCCTAGTGTCTGTTGTGCTCCGCTGCCTTTCCCATCCTCCACCCTCCCCCCTCCTCACCTCTCCCCTCC
>NW_025999968.1:22881917-22926217 GCF_001458135.2 Marmota marmota marmota | reverse complement strand
TCTGCCCCTCAGCAGGTCGCTGGGCCTGCTCTGTGGATGGTCACAGTTCCCTCTACCTTGCCAGTGCAGGGGGAGGGGGCGGCTCTGCCTCTCAGCAGGCCGCTGCTCCTCTTCTGCTGGTGGGTCGCAGGCCCGCCTACCTTGCAGGAGTGATTGGAAGCTCTGTTCAGCCGTGGGCCACTGGGCCTTTTCTGCCGGTGGTCACCGTTCCGCCTACCTCTCAATTTTACTCTTTCAATGAGAATTTTAATGTTTTTCTTTGATCATTAACAAGATTTCTGACTAAATTTTGTCATGGTAAACTATCACATTTTGTAATATCATATTTTATCCATATAAATCTCCAATTTGATGACCCTGCAATTCACAAAATTGCCTTCTTTTAGTACTCTGCATATACCCTTTATTTTAACTATAGAGCTATTAATTGTTTTTTAAGATCTCCCCCCAAGTTTGTCCCTGTCAGTTTGAACAGATATTACCCAAGTCTGAAATATTTCCCATTTGCTACCTCCCTTCTGAGACATTCAAAATCCTCCAACATTTATCTCAAATATACATCCTTCAATCATTTTTTTTTCTGATTCTTCCATTGAAATATCCTTGTGCATACCATTCTTGGAAGCTCTTAAGTGTTATTATTGTCTTTAAGAAATATTAGACTTTCTACCATAGTAAGATTTCTTTATGTGAAATGGTAGACTTGGTTACTTTGGGGACCCTTCTCACAGAAAATAATTTTAAAGTTGTGATATGAAGGTTTTTCGATCAGTATTTGTGGAATATAAAGGAACATTATATTTACTTCTGATGTTTTACTGATTTTCCAATGCCGAATTAAGACAAACTCTTAATGATGAAATTTTTCCTTCTTCTTGTCTGCAGTCAGGGTTGAACTATTAACTACATTTTCATTAAAAGTTTGCCCATTACTTATACCCCAGCTAAATTTAAAAACTTAATATTTTTAGCAAGGCCTCTAAACATTCATGACAAGATTTACTCTCTCATGTCCCTGTCCTAGAACATTTTAACTATCAAAAACAACCTATTTAGTGACAAGTTTAAAATGTCTTTTCTTCATTTATACCTTTATTATTAGCCTTATTCTTGAATAATTCTTTATTTTAAACTACTAATGGATTTTTTTTCATGATGCAAATTACATTCTGACTTTTATTGTTATCAATTCAATATCTATTTTTTTTTAATTTTCACTCTATCATAAGAAATACACATGAATGGAAAGAGCATATTCATTTACAGTAACTTCCCAGAACACAATTCATCATTTTCGATACATGATAGGTATTACATAGTATTTTAAGTATACCTTGAATATGGAAAATCATGTCAATACATGGTAAAGCCATAGTATTGTAACAAAATATTCTGAACAAAAAAATTATTTAAAATATATTATTTAAATTAATTACCTAGACTTTTCTTTTTTCTTTAATAGTTGCTCAAGACAATACAATGATCTTGACATATCATACATTTGATTCAACTAGGGTATGAATTCTCATTTTTCCACGTGTGCAAATTGCAGGATCCCATTGGTTATACATCCGTGTGTATACATACAGCAATCCTAGTGTCAGTTGTATTCTGCTGCCCTCCCTATCCCCCTCTCTTCTCCCCTCCCCTCCCATCACTATTCTCTACCCATTCTACTGTGACACTTATCTCTCTCTCTCTTTTTTTTTCTTCCTTTCCCCCTCACACCATCATATATATATTTTGTAAACCCATGAGGATCTCCTTTCTTCTTCCGTGCAATTCCCCTTCTCCCTCCCTTTCCCTTCCACCTCTTTTCCTTGTTTTGTGGTAATCTTCTTCTCATGCTCTTCCTTCCTACTCTGTTTTGAGTCACCCCTCTTATATCAGAGAAGACATTCGGCATTTGTTTTTTTAGGGATTGGCTAACTTTGCTTAGCATAATCTGCTCTAATACCGTCCATTTAGTGCAAATGCCATGATTTTGTTATTTTTTAGTGCTGAGTAATATTCCATAGTGTATAAATGCCACATTTTTTAATCCATTCATCTGTTGAAGGGCATCTGGGTTGGTTCCACAGCGTAGCTATTGTGAATTGTACTGCTATGAACATTGATGTAGCTGTGTCCCTGTAGTATGCGCTTTTTAGGTCTTTTGGGTATAGTCTGAGAAGGGAAATAGCTGGGCCAAATGATGGTTCCATTCCCAGCATTCCAAGGTATCTCCATCCAGCCCTGTACCAATTTGCAGTCCCAGCAGCAATGTACAAGTGTACCCTTTTCCCCACATCCTCGCCAGCACTTGTTATTGCTTGACTTCATAATGGCTGCCTTTCTTACTGGAGTGAGATGCTATCTTAGAGTGGTTTTAATTTGCATTTCTTTGATTGCTAGAGATGGTGAGCATTTTTTCATGTACTTGTTTATTGATTGTATTTCTTCCTCTGTGAAGTGTCTGTTCAGGTCCTTGGCCCATTTGTTGGTTGGGTTATTTGTTTTATGGTTTTTTAACTTTTTGAGTTCTTTGTATACTCTAGAGATTAGCGCTCTATCTGAAGTGTGAGGGGTAAAAATTTGTTCCCAGGATGTAGGCTCCCTATTTACCTCCCTTATTATTTCTCTTGCCGAGAAAAAACTTGGGGCTGGGGATGTGGCTCAAGCGGTAGCGCGCTCGCCTGGCATGCGTGCGGACCGGGTTCGATCCTCAGCACCACATACAAAGATGTGTGTCTGCTGAAAACTAAAAAATAAATATTAAAAATTCTCTCTCTCTTTCTCTCTCTCTCACACTCTCACTCTCTCTTTAAAAAAAATAGAGAAAACTTTTTAGTTTGAATATGTCCCATTTGTTGATTCTTGATTTTAACTCTTGTGCTATGGGTGTCCTATTAAGGAATTTGGATCCCGACCCCACGAGATGGAGATTAGGGGCAACTTTTTCTTCTATTAGAAGCAGAGTCTCTGGTTTGATTCCTAGCTCCTTGATGCATCTTGAGTTAACTTTTGTGCATGGTGAGAGAAAGGGATTCAATTTCATTTTGTTGCATATGTATTTCCAGTTCTCCCAGCACCATTTGTTGAAGATACTATCCTTTCTCCATTGCATGCTTTTAGCACCTTTGTCTAATATAAGGTAGTTGTAATTTTGTGGATTGATCTCTGTGTCCTCTATTCTGTACCATTGGTCCACCTGCCTGTTTTGGTACCAGTACCATGCTGTTTTTGTTACTATTGCTCTGTAGTATAGTTTGAAATCTGGTATCGATATACCACCTGTTTTGCTCTTCCTGCTTAGAATTGCTTTAGCTATTCATCTGGAGAAATACCTAGAGTTTTAAATAGTGTGATTCATGTTATGTGATCTGCAAAAATGTTTTTATTTTTATAGGTTCATAAACTGTTTTTGTTTTTTCAAGAAGAAAAACTTTTAAATAATCTATAGTATGTCATCTCTAGTAAACTGTAAAATTCTATAAAAAAGTTATGGAAAGCTCTAGTTTCTTTCACAAGTTGTATCTCCCCAAATCTCTGTTTTTAGTACATGTTGTAATGCCACCAACTTTCCATGACATTTACATACCTTTTATGAATCAGTTTGTGGGATGAATCTTATTTAGTTAAAATAATAATTATTGGCTTGGGAAGCTGAGCCAGTAGGATCACAAGTTTTCAGCCAGCCTAAACAACTTTGGGAGTCCCTAAGCAAATTAGCAAAACCCTGTCTCAAAATTGGGTTGGGTATGTGGCTCAGTAGTTAAGCACTCATGAGTTTAATCCCTGGTACAAAAAACAAAACAAAACAAAACTAATAGTTATTTCTATGATTAATCTATCCCATTTTTAAGTTATATTAATTTTTAGGATGATACATACAATTGGAAAATAAAAATCTCCCATTTGTTATAAAAGAATGAGTATCCTAATTATATTCAAATAAGTATGGTCCTCAAAAGAGAAATACTTGCTTTTTCCAATTATCATAAACAACCACAAAACCCTAATGGGGTAAAGGATTAGGTTACTATGGATATAGATAGTTGCTAGTGGCATATCGCATAGTGATGACAAAGACTCAATATAGTAATTATCTCCAATGATTTTATTTGTATATTTTTATATTGCTGATTATCCATACACACTGCCATTTGAAGTACACTAGTCATATATTTTATATTTTTTGGCATTACTATGAATCCCCGAAGTAAACACTTTCCATATAATAGCACTATTTATCTCTGCATGTTCAGATCATGAGTAATATGGAGTTTAAAGTGTTGGAGAGAGTTTTGTGGAGAGTTTTATAATATATGTAGAAGTCTTTACATAAGCTGTCAGTCATCCAGAAGAATTCCATCAACACACCTACATCACAAAGGCACCCACGGATGACAAGTCAAAGAAAGAAAGAATTGAGAGCATACCCACTCTAATTTTGCAGCAAATCTTTATACTTTTGTATATATTTATTTTAACAAACTAAGAAATCTCAAGATAGTAAATGAGGTGTGAAATACCTCAGAAACCATTAGTGTCTTGCAGTTAATTATCTATCAAACACCTATCATAGAGATCACTTTTTAAAATTTACAAAGAAAAAAAAAATCAGGTTTAGTAAATTTCCTAAGTCAGTAGGCTTCCAATTACAATATATTTCAATGTTACATAAAATTCCTGGGAAGTTAGATGATATAGAAACATTTGTAAGAATAAAGTAAGTGTGAATGAAAAGCCAGAAGAGGAGAGTGTATAGAAGAAAAGGATTCAGTCACAACAAACAATACTATTTACCCAGGAGCCAAAGAGGGCATGGAACTCTGCTATTTCATGTTCTTCTAGGACAAACCAACATAAAAACCCTGTATTCAATATAAATTTAAAAATAAAACAAAACTTAGGACTGAAAATAATAAATAGTTATAAAATATCTTCTATAAAAAGTAAGATGATATAAACAATTATTTGTATTACATTTAAAGAATATCATTACATTTAAAAAACAATTTAATATCATTGATTATATTTTGAGAAAATTTCCAAATATGCAAATTGTTGACCCCAAAACCCAACAGTGAATATAAATATATTTATAGCTACTTAATTTCAGAAAGAAAAATATAAAAATTAATTTAATATATTCCAATAAGATTATCATTAATTTGTAATATGGATTTATTTAGCATATCTAATGTTGGGAAATGCTTCTAAATAGTAGTTCCTTGTAGTTACTAAAAGAAACGACTCTCTTATCTTTCAACAAAATATGAAAATATTTTTGTAATACTTTAAAATGTTTAATATTTATGGATTAAACTGGAAAATTACAGAATATTTTAAATTTATTTTACTTATATGCGACAGTAGAAGGCATTGCAATTCTTATTACACAAATAGAGCATAACTTTTCATATCTCTGGTTGTATACAAAGTATATTCACAGCTATTTGAGTTTCATACATGTACTTTGAATAACAATGTCCATCACATTCCACTATCATTTCTAACCCCATGCACCTTCCCTTCCCTTCCCACCCCTCTGCCCTATCTAGAGTTAGTCTATTCCTCCCATGCTCCCCCTCCCTACCCCACTATAAATCAGCTTCTTTATATCAGAGAAAACACACAGCATTTATTTTTTGGGGGGATTGGCTAACTTTACTTAGCATTATCTTCTCTAACTCCATCCATTTACCTGCAAATGCCATGATTTTATTCCTCTTTTATTGCTGAGTAATATTCCATTTTTTTTGTATATATATATATATATATATATATATCACATTTTTTTAATCCATTCATCTATTGAAGGGCATCTAGGTTGGCTCCACAGTTTAGCTATTATGAATTGTGCTGCTATAAACATTGATGTGGGTGTGTCCGTGTATTATGCTGTTTTTAAATCCTTTGTGTATAGACCTAGGAGAGGGAAAGCTGGGTCACATAATGGTTTTCTTCCCAATTTTCTAAGAAATCTCCATACTGCTTTTCATATTGGCTGCAACAATTTGCAGTCCCACCAGCAGAGTACAGTGTACATTTTTCCTCTCATCCTTGCCAGCACTAATTGTTGTTTGTCTTCATAATAGCTGGTATTCTACTGGAGTGAGATTATCACATGGTATCATCCACCTAAGAGCATTTATCACAGAAAAGCCACAAAACAACAAAGTAGACAAAATGATTTAGCCAGCTGATGTTGGCCATCTGTTAATTACATTCCATGCTGGTACATGGTTTCATGGATGCAGTGGTTTGGGTGGTAGAAGAAGAGGGTATGTGTGAACCTCACAGCCTAGTTTTATCTAATTGTTGCTGCTAAAGTAAAATTTACTCACAGCAATGACCAATGGTAGGCCCTCATTTCAGTCTCTCAAAGAAATAGCAATGACATTTGATAATGGGTTAATTATAATGGGTCCTTTCCATACTGAAAGAGACGGTGAGTAACTCTGAAAGAAATTAATACACATTCCAGATATGAAGTTTAATTTCCTTCCCACCATTCCACAGTTCTGACAGTACTGCAATTTGAAAGCCAAGAGTATGTTTACTCCTCTGGCAAGAGCTGCTATATATCATTAGTATATACCAAAGTAATTTTTTAAAGGAGATATGGTACTACATGCATGATTATGAGGTTTTTTTCTATCACTACTGTACTTCTGAGAAGCTGCTATTCTAATAGCGCAGCTGAAGCACCTTTTGGAGACATTGCTGTAGGGCCAACTTCAAGAAGATCCTTGAGAGCAACAGTTACTATCCTCAATGGTAATTGCATGATGCCATGTCCCTCTAGTAGACAGAACTCATAGGTCAGATAACTAGAGGATTGGGAGAGACTATGCTTACTATGGCTCCTTATGATGCACTGGGGGAGTTTGCTTTCCTATCTTTGCATTCGAGTCTAAGAAGTTTCAAAGTTTTTGGTTCTCAGAGGAGGATTTCTTCCTATAGCCAAAACAGAAAGAATCCAACTTTAAGCTATACTTCAATCCAGATATCTGGGCATTGTGTCAAGGGACCAGCAGGAAAGAAAAGAAGACATCATCCTGGCAGATTAATGACTGAGCATGAAGAGGAAATATAGCTGCCATTACACAGCAGGGTTGGGGGGCATATGCTTGGCATATAGCATATCTTGGCAGTGTTATGTTGGTGTCAGCTCTCAAACCTGCTCTGCAGGGCTAGTTATATATATATTTCTTCTTTAGTCTTCATTCATTTGCAATATGTTGGTAATTCTAAATCGATCTCAAATGGATCATCTCACACACACAAAAAAATAGTCAGAAAATACTTCAAATCATGTATTTTCTTTTGTTTCTAAAGAGCTGTTTGTTGCACAGTTAGTAGCACAACACTCATTCAGTCCCACTTCTGGGGCATCTCTTAGTATTCTCATGATAATTTTAAATTTTAAATCAATGCAGCCATAATTTAAATTCTAAATTACAGCATGAGAAGGAGTTGGTGACTATGGGCTCAGAAACTATACAGACAAGAATCTGGGTCACTGCATCATGTAAGCCACTCCCATGAGTGGAGGTGACAGCCTGGGGTCAGGTGAATTTGGAACTGATATGACAGAAGAGAGATACTTAGTACCAGCTCTTCAGGCCATTTACCTAGTGAGGGCTGTAGTTTTTCTAACATTATTTTTTTATGTTTATCAAGAAAAACAGATGAACTAAAATGCATGAGAATGCTTTTCTCAAAATGTTGAACTTCTATTATACAAATAGATTCCAGTGGTACCAAGTGGCTGTAGTGAATGTCATTGTGTTGTACTTGGATTCACCTGCAGATGGAAGGCACTCATTCCCTGTCTTCTAAGATTATTGGCTAATGGAACATGATAAGTAAATCCTTTTCTGGAGATTTTCTTTTGTCTAAAATATACTCTCTTTCCAATCTAAAATATATCTACCTTTTCATGTACAGAGTGCTCATGCCAGACGACATAAAAGCCAAGTGACTTGCCTTAATTCAAGGAAATTCTTGTTTGTCTTTATAAAATCAGTTGAGAACATTGTTATGCCTGAGCGAAGGTTCAACTCCTGTGCAAACTTGATTGCTTTTGTTTCTCATAGATCTTGTTTCTGGGTCATTTTCCCATAATCTTCTTGCACATCAATCTCAGAGGTTCTGAAACATCAAATTTATACTAACTTTTATGAAATGTTTGTATAAGCTTATTTCTGCAACTTCCATAAAGTTTGGAAATTAAAATAATGAATGTTAGAATTGATTTTCCTCAGAAAACCTCATATAATCTAAACACAGTTTTAACTAATAATAATTCACATTTGTCAATGACTTTAAACAAATGTGGTATAACCCCAGTGATCCCTGTGCATGATAGCCTTTAGAATGTCATCCTGACTCAAGAATTTCTTTGCTCCTATATTTAACAAATTATTGGCAATCTAATCACTTGAGTCTAGTGAAGTTTTGGTGAATTAATCTTCTTCCTTCCCAAGAGGATGTAAGCCACCCTAAAACTTAAAGTCTCAAATAATTAGTGAATAACAAAACACAAATAATCAAAAATACATTTATAAAAGTGAAGTTCCTGATAGATATAATCCACATTGGTACTGAAACTAGTTGAAGAAAAGATGGTTCCAGTGGTTTATTTAAGGGGATACATCAAAGGCAGGGATAAGGCTTCAAGGGTGGAGTCTTGCTTAGTGATGACTTGCAGGCAGTAGATTGATTGACATCTTGGCAGATCACACCCATCTCAGGTGCTGTGTAAGTCACGGCCAAGAAGGATAGAAATTCACACTGTCCCTGGGCAATTGACCAGAGAAAATGTCCACTGGTCATTTCCAGACACCAGATATTTTTATCCACTAGGCTTCCATGCACAGTGACCCACATGAAACCCATGGAAAGCTCATGACTGTGAATGTTTCATTAAAATATTCTCCATTTGCTCTGAATGAATCTTTCTTAGCTAGATGCTTGGCAGGGCCTCCAAAGAAAAGCATAATACTTAAAGTAACTTGTGAATGATCTTACACATCTAGTGAATGAATGTATTGCTCTGTATATAAGTATTTTGTACATCATGCCTGCTTTACATTAAATGACTAAATTCACTGAGGAAAAATCTATCAGATATTAATATTATGAGAGATAAACTATCTCTTCCTCACTTTAATTATTGACAATTATCATAGGTTACAAAACTCATATGTGTAAGCATTGTATTGACTTGTTCATTTGGCCACACTTGATTTTTTTTCCAGAAAACTGTTAATCAACCTTCTGTTACAATAGAATATACCTGAGATGAATCAACTTATAAAGAGAAAAGTTTTATTTTTTTCTTGTGGTTTGGAGGTTTTATTCCAGCATAAATCATCTTCATTGTTTTGGGCCTATGGAGAAGCTGCACATCATGGTAGGGAAAGTATGGTGGATCAAAACTACTTACCTCCTGCCTGAAAAGTAAAGAAAGAAGAGGAAAGGTCTAGGGTCCCACATTCCCCTTCAAGGATGCATCCTCAAAGAATTGAAGACCTCCCACTAGGCTCCACATTCTAATGGCTCCACCACCTACCAATGGCACTGTGGTATAGGGAATAAGCCTTTAAAACCTGGATCTTTGGAAGACACTTCAGATCCAAACTACAGTAAGCATACTAAATGAAATCTGAGCATGGCAGCAAAAAAGTCATAGAGACATCACTATCCTGTGGTTGGCATCTATAAATGTAGAGTGTGGAGGATGCTTGGGCCATGTGGATATCCTCCTTTAAAATCAAGAAAAGGAGATTAAGTGGCAACATTATTTCTTTCTTCATAAGTATTACAAAAATCTTGTAACTGAGAATTCAGTTTAATTTGTCATACATGGGAAGTTGAGACACGGAGCTATGGTTTAGATATGGTGTTCCCCAAAAGCTCACTTGTGAGATAATGCAAGAAGGTTTGGAGGAGAAATGATTGGGTTATAGCCTTAATCTAATCAGTGAATTAGTCCCTTATGGGATTGACTGAGTAGTGACTGGAGACATATGGGTGTGGCTAGAGAAAGTGGGTTTTTTTTTGTGTGTGTGGCATGGCTATGGAATATATATTTTATATGTAGAAAGTAGATTCTCTCTCTCTGCTTTTTGATCACCATGTGAGCTGCTTCCCTCTGCCACACTCCTCCACCATGATGTTCAGCCTAACCTCAAGCCCTAAGGAACGGAGCTGGCCTTCTATGGAGTAAGACCTCTGAAACTGTGAGCCCTCAAATAAACATTTCCTCCTCTGCATTTGTTCTGGTTGGGTCTTTTAGTCACAGCAGTGAAAAAGCTGACTAAAACACATGGGATAAACTGTTTCTTCTTTCATTTCCTAGAACTTCAGAAATTATCTGTGTGCCCTCCCTGCTGTATCCTTCACCATAGCTTCAGAGTTCTTCACTGAATTCCTCAAAAAGCAACTGATACATGTTTATAATAATAATACTATAAAGATACTATACAGTTTAGTCACATACAAAATAAAAATGTCTTTTGAAATGTACTGTATTTTATATCAAATTCTAAATTTACATTACCAGAATGCCTACATCGCCATTTTAAAACTTACTATTGGCACATATTGCCCAGGATCCAAGAATAAAGAGAAATTATCAGTATAGTGGAGGAATTTTGTGGACAATAAATTTTACAATGTACGCAGCAAAACAATGTTAGTGGCTATAATTTACTAAGCATGTACTTGGTCCTACATTACTTATAGGTATTTCACATCACGTTAATTTAATCAGTTCAAACAACAATAAGTTATAGTTGGAGTAACTATGATTTAGAGAGGTTAGTAATCTCTTCCAAATCATAAAGTTAAATTCTAATGTATGACCAAGAGTGAATTTCTTTACTAGCTACTTATGATTAAATAAGAAGCAGTATTATAATATAATATACTAGTAAAGAAATATGTGTCAAGTTGAACATTTTAATTCACTTTTTAGAATTATCTGCATAGGTAAACTTGATATATTTTAAATAATCAAAATCAAATATCATTATATGTAGGGATAATTATTTCAATTGTCAAAAATTCAATAAGTCTTTACAAAGCGTAATGTTATTGGATTTATTCAAATATTAAAATATTTGCTATAGACAGGGTGAAAGAAAACTAGAAATGATTTCAAATCTAGACATACTGTGATAATTACTAAAATATATGTAAAACAGTAAAAAATGAGATCATTTTTCTGAGTTATTCCAGTACAATAAAACATAATAAATTCAAATGTAGCTACTTTAAAGTGAGGGTATTAAAGGAAGATGGATGTCAGTTATTTCCCAGGGCAACAGGGGAAGAATTCAATAGAGGCTTTGCTCATCTAACTTTAATGAATGAAGAGTTTGTCAGGAAAATAAGAAGATAGATTATACTAAGAAGCATATGATAGAGTAGTTCCATTTTAAACCCAAATAAATAGTAATTTGGTGACATTTTGAGTTACTACCTATAACAGTTTGGAGGTAGGCGTCTTTCTCATATCCTGTAAAATTTCAGTATTCAAGTTTTGCTTCCAGTGGGTTAGAATATAGTAATTTATGGACAGTGGATCCCCAGGGCTGCTTTCATCATGGTACAGACTGACTTCTTCTTACAGATATAAGGGATGGAATAACTGAGGCAGGAATCGACTTCATTTCAGATAGAAATTGGTAAGGCCACACAGTTATTAACTGCTGACTCCTGCCCTGCTAACCTGGACAACTCCATTGCAACTCAACTGCAGATATATTCCTTCTCCCTGACTCGTACAACTTCCCTCAGACCGCAGTGACTACTACAATCACTTTTCTTTAGATTTGCCATTGCCCTAGCTCTTTTAGGCTTTTGCTTTATGATAATTTTGTGTAGACTTCCAGGAAACAAATTAAGGTCACTTAACTATTTTCTTCCCTCCTCTGATTTAGATTGCTTCATTTAGAAATCTATTTACTTAGATCAAAAACTATATTAAAGTTGGGTGTGGTGGTATAGACCTGTAATCCCAGTGGCTCTGGAGGCTGAGGCAAGAGGATCCCAAAGTCAAAGCCAGCCTCAGCAACTTACTGAGGCCCTAGGTAACCATAGAGAGAACCTGTCTCAAAATAAAATATTTTTTAAAAAGGGCTGGGGATGTTGCTCACTGGCTAAACAACCTTGGGTTCAATCTCTGGTATCAAAGATTATTATTATTCCTGTTATTCTAAATACATTTTTGTCTCTGAGTCTCCTCCTTTTCTGTGAGATACCTGCTTTCCCTCTAAATGAATAAAATAGCATGTTCTCAAAAATAAGAAATATCTAATATGTCAACTAACATTTTAAGATGAAGTTTATACAGCTTAATTTGGAACATACAGAGATGGAAGTAGAGTCATTCTTTGTGGTCCAGAACATTCTGTTTCTGCAGAGGCTCAGACAGACAGAAGTCCAGGATGGCATCAGGGTTACGCTATTCTGCTTTTAGCAGTATCACTTATAAGCTGTACATACTTGGGGATTTTATTTGTTTGAAGCTCTTTCTTTACTTATCTGATGAAAAGGTTGCAATATTTTTTTATTGTGAATTATATTCCTCTGATTAAGGTTTATTTAAAATCACCAGAACAAGCATTTGTAGCACTGTTAATTTGGGTCAAGCAAATAACCCCAGACAATAGTCAGGAAGTGGAGATAATAAAGAGCTCTGAAGAAAACGTAATGGGAGAAGGAGCAGCAGAAAGAGTCTGAAAGAAAAAAAAAATTCAAGTTAAATCTTGTTTTTTAAAAAATTTTCTTAAGAAAATTAACAACTTATTCATAAATTAACTCATTAAATATTTAGGTGAACACTTGGTATTCACATGTTGTTACATTATCTATGTTCCATTCTTCATTTTTTCACACATATTAGTTGCACAAATGAAGTAATTTTACTGTAACATTTCCATATACGCATTGATCACTTCCACCCTCCCTTCTACTCTCTCTAGTCCCCACTCCTGCCCTCCACATCCCTTTCTGAATCCTTAATAGTCCTTCAAGAAGACAAGATTTTTAGTTATGAGTAAATAGCCACAAAGAAGTGATGTTCGAAAACCACAACTTAAGGCACAGAATTCTTGACTTTAAAGGATGTTTAGAAAGCACTGCTGTCCTAGTCACAGGTTGTAGACACAAAGTGGAAGATGCATTATGATAGGCCTTTAGAGGCTCTTTCCAGCATTTTTGGTGAGCAGAATTTCTAAACTTAGTATTCCCTGCTCCATTGTCCAGTTGATTTGATCATCTACATTGCAGGCAGCATCTCCCAGGGAAGGTGTCTTAGAATCCCAGCTTGTGCCAGGTTCTCCTCCTCTTGGCTCTGCATCTTCCAGAACACTATTCCTTCATATCTTCAACCATATAACATTGAAACCATCAATAAAATTTTCAATTATTTTCACTGAATGGGCAAGGCATCTTCTTCTTTGGCTTCATAAAGCCTGGCTGTCTGGCTTATATTAGTCTTTTTCCAATACAAATGTTGCTGGAATTAATACCCCTAAAATTTAGCCCATATTTAAATGCCAACCTTTTACTCTTCAACTCCTCAAATGGTAACATCTTATTGTTCTAATTCTACTTCCATTGAATTAATACACGCTGATTTTTCACATTTTTTCTATTAATACTCAACTGTTGGTTCCCTTCTTTGGAATATTCTCTAACCATCTGTCAAAGTCCTTGCCTCTTTGTAGACTTCATTCAGATCTTATCTACAAAGGATCTATCTATAAGAAACCCATACTGATCCTTCACTAGCAGAGTTTTTCCTTTCCTCATTGCTATTCCCCTCCACATTTCAATTTATTAGCTCATCTCTTATCTGACAGGCATAAAAACAGTTTACTTTTGTTTTACAGCTTTAAGGTACTGAAAAGACAAGAAGTTACAAATTTAAAGAATTTGGAATTAGTCCTAGCTCTACTGTTGGTTAGTTTATGACTTAGCTGAGCCATATACATTTTATTAAATGGTTTCCTCTTATGGTGAAAGTATACAAACACTCAAGGGTATTATTTTATGTTATAGATAATAAGTTTTTATGTTAAGCTATTTACACATACATGACATGAAAATAACTGGAATTCAAAGAAGCTTTCTTATTGATTCCCCTTTAGTAAGAATGGGGATTAGAACCAATATTCAAGAGAGTAAAAAGAAATTGAAAATATGTGTTCTACTACTATAGAAAAATCTGTTATACCATCTAGTGCCTCCTTATGTCAGAAGAATATCTGATGTATTTGTAAGAATGCATAGCATAATTAAGTATTTACAGTCTATAAATTTCAAACTATAAGCATAAAAAATGTATTGCAACAAAAGATTTATTAGTAAAATGATCTTTTTATATCAGTTCTTGAGGAACAGATTATGCTTGCTAGCTATATAAATCCAGACTAATTATGAATGATGACACCCTTGCAATGCTAAGTAATAACATTAGAGAAAGGGACCTACAAAATATGTAGCTCAATCTAGGATAATTTCCTTAATTCTCATCCCACCCTTCCACTTTCTGTGGTTTAGTCAAAGGTGTTTTTATGATCACATATAATTTTCTTCACCTGTTTTTTAATATATATTCATAACATAAAACACATAACTATGAAAAGTAATTGGAAATCAATCAAAGTCAGATAAAAATGTAATTTATTAGTGATTTTTTCATTTTTCTTATGTCTACTAGATGTGACATGTCAGTATTGCTGTGTTATTATTGCTTTTTAATGAGTAGTTATAGGTTTTAGCTAATCTTCAAGTTCACATGGAAAAATAGTGCTATAAACTTGAAATAAAATATCTTTGACAATATTAAAAATTCTATATTTTTTAAAATGTGGTTCAATATCATAACTTTCACATGTCATAATTAAATACATTAAGATACCAAAGTCAATAAACTATTTAAAACCAATGTTTATTTATATATTTATTTATTTTTGTACCAGAAATTGAACCCAGTGGTTCTTGACCAATGAGCCACATCCCCAGCCCTTTTTATTTTTTTTTTATTTTGAGCAGGGTCTTGCTTAGTACTTCCCTAAGTTGCTGAAGTTGGCTTCGAATTTGCAATCCTCCTATCTCAGCCTCCTATTATAGGCATGGTGTATACTTAAAAAAACAAAACAAAAACAAAACACCTAAACATGTGTATGCACATGTTTGTTTTGACAATATGATAAAAACTTAATTTAAAAATTGGAGAAAATCTTTTTCTGAGTTAATATAAATCCTGAATTATAGACTTCTTAAAAATATACATTTTTCACCTATACTATTAAATTGATATTGTACATCTAGGAGGAAACCTTACTTAGAAGAATCCCTTGAGAGAATTATTTCATAGCTTAGCTAAGAACTATTTAAATTAGCATTTCAATTATTTGACAGCAAATGGGGGCTTCAAAATTACTATAAGTGCCCAAAACACTTATTATCTTAAGTAGTGTGAAATAGTCTTTCTCTTTATATATACTATTAATTTGATTAACAAACTCTTTCCTTGTAGAGCTTATAGAAATAAATGTCAGCCTAAAATGAGGCTGAAGTATAGCAATTTCTGAATTAGATAAAGGCAATCTAATGAGACCTTAGTGTCATTTTTTTTTTGCAAATCACATGGATTCCAGTGACCTGGGTGTTCAGCTATCTTCAGATGTTTTAGGGGAAATACCAGATTATTTTCATATTATATATCTGTACAATATCTCTTTAATATTTTTAAGTGTTTGTATAATGCAATAAGAGATTTATAAACATTGTTAAATAGAATGGCATTCCTACAATTATAATGTTAGGAAGAAAAAGAAAAAAAAATTCACTTATTAAACATCAACACAGCAGGAACTCTCATGCTCACTTTGCATTAAAAGCAAAGGCAAAAACTCCTGTACTCAAATGAAGCTGTAAGAGTTCAAATACACTCACTAGGGTTTTAAATTATGATTGCCATTTACAATAAAACTCAGTTAACTAGTGATATCATGGGAAAAGATTAATAGGCCTCTAGAAATAAAATGTATTTATCAATTCCTATTTGTTGACTGGTATTCCCAAACCTCTTAATATAGGTGAGAATGTTGCTTTCAGCAGAGGATGTTTCGGATTGGCCTGATCTCAGGCAAATGCATGCATCATGTCAGGAGAGTGGGACTTTTCTATCACAGGGTTTGCCCAAACGTCCTAATCAACTAATTTGTAAGTAATGAGTATCTAAAAGATTATTCACTCTCCAGAATATAGTCAGTGGGAGAAGTGAGACTAGCAGAAGTAATAGGTCTCCTGGTCTTCATATGTTCTTTTATTAGTGTGCTTATCTATCCATCATTTTACATAAACAAATATTTTTTTTTTCTCTTTTGACTTGTCTGTGTTCTTGGGATTGGGAGAAATGTGTACCATCCAGTGTAGCCCCATGGTGCTGGTTACCTCTATACAAGTGGTGCTGTTTATCTCTGTGCCAAAACATGCACACAAAACCCATTTCCTTGTATTGTTAGGGAACAGACAAGGATGTTGGGGACATGAAGTTAAAAAAAAATAATTCTATAAAATGAGTCCACTGTTCTGACCACCACATGTTTTATTTTGCAAGAAGCCTTTACCTATATCCCTGCCTGGCCTCAGTGAACAGGATATGTCACATTCCTCAGCAAACTACCTGTTCACTGAAGGAGAGAAGCAGACTCAAAATAATGTTGAAAAGGGAACCCAAGTTACTTTGAAGGAGGAGGATTTTGTGATCAGAACCTGAAACTCTGGGAGATAAGGATACTTCCTCCTAACCATAAAATCTGTAAGAATGCATGGTTAAGAATCCAATTAGAACTGCTCAGCATGGGCCAAGGTGACCTAGAGTTTCCATGACAGTGGGGTTTTGAAAGTCTAATATTACCCTGATGTCTGTCAAAAGTCAAGAGTGGACCTGGGCTGGACTCTCTGGGAACTTCTCTGGATCCCCAATAAAATCGGAATGCAGGAAAGGCACATTGTTCCTCTCCTCTGTGAGAGGACCCACTCTCTCCCTTGAGAGGTCCCTTTCCTTTTTTCTATCTCTACAATAAACTCATTCCTGTTACTCTGAGTGACATGTCTGAAATCTTTCTGACCTGTTCACAAGAATCAGGGTTTGAAGAAAGTGTGTTCACATTTCCTCAGTTTCTTGGAAGGTCCCAGCTCTGTAATAGTATTACCCAGGTCCTTGTTTGATAATGAAACCTAATGACTTATTTCTTAAATAGTATTTGAACCTGAACATGATAATATCTTTTATTGTTAGTTTTATTTCTCATTGTTTTATACACCACTGGGTTTCATATGATTATTGAATTTTGAGAGGTATTATTGGATTCACATTTCATCTGAATCAGTACACTAATGTTCTCTGTTAAAAACCAGATGACTTTTTAATCTTTCTCTTTCAGAAGAGGCTGCTGTTGTGATTAACCTATACACCTGCCACTGTTCCGTAGGATGTGTTCTTTTTTTCATATTAAATTATGAAAATCTTTAAACTGTGTGCTGGAAAAAATTGAGAGAATTACCTCTGAACTTACAATTAAGAAAGTGACAGTTAACTTGAGCATCTTTTCAGCAGAAGGGCTCATAGGTGATGCTCTATGACTGACTCATCTAAGTAGATATGTTACAGATTAAGTGTGATTACACAATTTTCAAAACCATAAATTCCTCTATTAAAAGTAAATAGCTTGTTTTTTTAAAAGAAATAAGATTCCCTTAAGTTTTAAGTATTGCTAGCTGTGGTGTCACTGACTACATTGATAAACATGTGACACCTTGTAATATGAACATTTCCAAATAGATATAATCTTTATTTAAAGTTAAATTAGACCAAATAAACCAGAATACTTATAAATCTTGTAGAAGTTTTCCATGACATCCAAAATGTGCTTGTATAGGTATCACAGTGTTGTATATTTGACATGCTTAAAACAGTGCCATGACACTATGGTTCTATATAATTGGCAAATCTATTTGACCAGCAGATACCAATTTGTATAATACATATTCTTATGCCTGCAACATTCTATTTAGAATAAATAAGATTAATAATAATATTAATAATTATAATGATGAATAAAATATTTCAAAATACAAGACAAACATACTTTATCAAAAAATAAATAAATCTTATCAAATAAGTTTGCCATCAATTTGTTTTTTGAAAGATTTCAATGATAATGGTATGACAAAAGATTGCTTTCAGACAGCATTTTTTTCTATCTCTAAGAATTGAAATACTATTTTGAATTTTAATTTATAGAATGCTGAGTGATGATTTCTAACTAGTATTTTTTAGTTTAAGTGTCAGATTCAGTATATATATATTATATTATAGTCCTATAAATGACCATTTGGAGTATGGGAAAAGTGACTATTGTGACAAGAAAATCCACTAAAATTTAACAGTTTGCTGTAACATGCTCAAAATGTCCATTCTCAGTAAGAACAGTAGATTTACTAGTGTTGAGAATGATTTTTTGATTGCGGAAGCAAGAGGCAGGGTTCCACCAAGTCATAGGAAGTGATGAATTAAGACTTTAAGGCATTAAAGTCTTGAGAAAGAATTAAGTCTACAGACACTTTGATTTTTGAGTTCTGTCTTCTATATCTGTGAGACAATTGTTTTGTTGTTTAAGGTAACCTAGCTTGTGCTACTAGGTTACAGCAGACCTAAAATTGCTAATACAAAAAAGGAAAAATAAATATATTTCAGATAAATCCATAATAGCGGATTTTCCATAGATTCTCATGAAAAGAAAATCTGATGTGGAAATAAAATGATCAAAGAAGATCTTAGATGCAAAAAAAGAAGAAAGTACCAAAAAGCAATAAGTATAATGTATTCCAAAAAATAATAATATTAAAAAGAGAGAATTAAATTGAATGTCATGTAATCAAAGAATGTTAAATAACAGTTAATGGGCTCAAAATGTCTCATATCAAAATGTATAAAAAAGAATGACTAAATTTAAGTCCAAAAATTAAGTTTGAAAAATGTAAACTCTAGATCAATCAAAAAAAAATTAAATGAGAACATTTTTTAGATACCTAAAAAGAGTATTAAGTACAAGAAGCTACAAGAAGGAGGAATAATAAAATCAATTAAAGAAAACATAAAACATCACAAAAGAAAAAGGAATAGAGAAAAAATAAAATACATATTAAAAGCTGATAGATAAATGTTTAAAAATATAGTAAATATAAAAGGGTTAAATGATCCAGTATCCAGTTAAAAGACAATAGTTTAATATTTGCTTTTTAAAAATTTCAATGATATGTTTTCACCTGAGATATATATATATATACATATATATATATATATATATACATATATATATATATGACTTATATTTATAAAATGTTAAATAAAAAATTTAAAAGATGCATTTTTCCAGCAAAGATAATTGCAAAAAAAATTATAGCTGCAAAAAAAAATTAAAGCTATATTGTTGTATAAGAGAAGGTATTTTCACATTATAATTGAACAGTGATTTCAATTTCCCAGAAAGCAGTATTTATTGTACATTTGTGGGCAATTAATAATAAAATCTAAAAATACGTAAAGACAGATTTACATAAAGCAATTCTAAATATTGATAACAATGACCTTAATGCAAAGTAAGTTCTTATGAATATCAGGTAATCTAAGCATTTTCTGTTACTGCTTAGGGACCCTTTTAGTGCTTACTCTCAATTTTATCAATTTTTAATTGATAATTAAGTATATTATTTTTTCCTTGCCATCTAATTCAAGCCCCTTGTTTTACAAATGAATGTATTGAGGTCCATAGATTTCAAAGGAGAATTACTTGAATAACATTTAATGAAAGAGCTAGAGATTAAACTTTTGACATCCTTTCCAAAGCTCTTGGTACTGTTTTACACCATCTGCAGACTCATTGCTAAAGGAAGGAGGCAGTGCAAACATTTTATTCTCTTAGTATAACAATTTCAGAGCAACTATTTAATTTTGGATTCTCAGTCTAGGTTAACTTTTATGCACTTGAGAACTGGTCTTACAAGATAGTTCATATTGACTCCTCCATAATACCACTGTGTTTCTTATTCTTACATGTCCATAACTCAGTGAGCATAATGAAAAAAGCTAATAATGGACTAAGTGAAACAAAAATAATCTATGACAAAAGAATAGACATCTGGGTAATGTCAAATTACCACCATGCTTTAGTTTGGATATGAGGTGTTTCTCAAAGTCTCCTGGGTTAATGTTGTAATATTCAGAGTTGAAATTCTTAGATTATAAAAGGTGTACACTAATCAGTCCATCCAAATTGAATGGACTAACTTACTATTTAAGAAGAAAGCTAATATCTTTTTTTAAAGTTTATTTTTTTCCTTAGGATGGATGATAATCTTTCTGCTTCACAGATTTTATGATACCGCCAGTTATCAGTGATGAGTCCTGCTTTCTCACATGTTGAAGTTTGAACATTAGAGAAGCACACCAAGGCAAGCATATCAAGCAAGGTTTAATTTATTAAGGGGTAACATAGACTTCTCCCAGGAGGTAGAAGGGGGTCATAGCTGGTATCCTGGTACTGAGGGTGTTCTGCCTTTTTATAGGTCTTAGGTTTCCTTAGTTCTCCTGCTCTCTTCTCCTTATCTTTTTACTTTCTGAGTATGTGAGTAGGCCTAGGAAATGCTTTTCTGTGGGCTGGCCAAATGGTGAAACAGGTGGGCTGAAGGGGGAAGGGCAGGTTAGAGCAGCCAAGGATACATTAATTAACAACCTTTTGGCTCCCTGTAGGGAGGGGCAATTCCTGGGACAAGTTACCTTGGCAACAGGATGTAGCAGTGGCAGGTTCTTGATAAGGGTGGAGGAAGGGCTCTGAAGAAATTAACATTTCAATCTTTCAGAGCACTGTGTCCAACTTCCTGGACTCAACTCAAAATTGGCCTTCTTGATCTGACCTGACTCAATTTACCTATCTATATTGACTGCTTGTCTAATTCTGGCTTCAATAGTACAAGTTCTAAATTTAACTAAATAAATTTATTTTATGTGCTTTTATTCTTTATAACACAAAGACATCAAATGTTTGAAGATTTAGATTAACAGTAATTCTTATTTCCACATAATAAGAAATGTTTAAAAGTTTTTAAGCAATTCCTCTACTTACTCATCCCTCATATCCCTATTAGTTAAGCATGTTGTTATAAAAAAAAAAAAAAAAGAGAGAGAGAGAGAGAGATACTGGGTAAGTTAAAAAAAAAAGAGATTCAGGAAAATTAACAGATATAGAAATTTAACTTCTACAAAATGATAAAGCATAGAACAAACTATTTGGCACTGAACTGATTATTTCCAGAACTTTAACTGTGAACTCTTCTGAGCTGAGGACATTCAAAACTGGGAGAATAGGACCTCAGCCTGGGAATTAAAATTATCACTTGCCCAGATGAATGCTGTCTTCCCTGGCAAGCTTGACCTAGCATGGTCTTTGTCACAATGTACTAGCACCCGAGATTTCAGTATGGGCTTAGAAGAAAAGCATGAAAACAAAATAAGCCAAAAATTCTACTTTTTTGTTCTGCCACTTATCTTCTAAATTCCATGACTTAGCTGTATGTTAAATCTGCCAATTTGTCTCCTTCATGCCCATCACCCTATTCTATATCATCATCAACTTTTGCTAAGACCATTGCAATAGAACTCTAATTACATTCTCCACATCCATTTTTCTTATTATCAGTTCTCTAAAAATAATTTGAGAAATATTTTTGAAGCTAAATGGGTTTGTTATGCTCCTTGTATACATATTCAGCACTCTCTCTTGTACTTACAGAATTCTCAAAATGTTTATCCCTACATAATAAACCCATTATTTCTGTAACAACATCCATCATGAACCTGATCCCCTTCCCCACCATCGCCCAGTCACCCTGGCTTATTTTCAGTACTTTCAAAATATTTTTCTTAGTGTCAACGTTTTGTTTGTACTCTTCTCTCTGCCTGAAAAGCATCATCACCCCAGATATCAGAATAAAGTTACTTTCTTCAGAAACAATCCCCCCCAAAAAAAAAATCCAAATTAATTCCTTGTATCAGTTCGACTTCTTTATAAGGAGTATTCAATCAGATGGACCTTGAGCAATAACTCCCAGAACAATCAGAGGCAGCCATAACATACAACTTCTGCTATAACTAGAAATGTGGGGAACCAGAAGGCTCTGCATTCCATGAACTGCACTTACCACGTCTTCTCAATTTTCACAAAATAAGTGACTTGATGGGATTTTAGCAACAATAACAACAACAACAAAACCATTGAATTCGATAGTCATTTTTTCTAGGAGCAATAAGCCCCCCCAAAATCTCACTTTTTTGTTTCCAACACACCATTTTGGGCCTTCTAACTTGTGAACTTCTAGCATTCAAAATCTGACTGTTGGTTGTCTAGACTCTATGTAACTGATAGCATAAAAGAAGACTGAGATAGATGCTGAGTATCAATTGATATATCTATTTAAAAATCTTCTTAAATTACTATAGTACACTCTTCTTAGAATTATTTAAAAGCCACTATCTATAAAAAAGACCATTTGCTTCCTGATTTCTTTTGCTTCATTGTCTGCTCTATACCATTATAAGCTTCATGAGGATGTGAAGCAGTTGTGTTTACTATTACACTAGTGCCTGTCCTACAGAGGTCTATGGTAAATTTTTGTTGAGGGAATCAATCCTTTTCATCAGCCCCATTTTTAAGTGTGTTCAACACTTAGCTTATTTATTAACTTGTTAAACCATGTAGAAACTTATGAACATAGAACTGAGTTTCTCAACCTACATTAGCTTGTCTGACAGGTTAATAAAAGACATGCATAGACTGCATCTACTTCTGTTCTTCCATGTTAGCCAGCATCAGTCATGTGTAAGTATTTTCATTCTTGTAACAAACCAAGATCTTGCTGAGTGTGTGGTACCTACAACCAGCCTAGAAATCCAATGGCCTCTGTATACGATAAGGTTTATTTCAACATTTATCAATTATGTCATCATCTTCACTCTCACAATGTCACTGCTCAAGTAATCCTGATCCTGAAGTGCAGGGAGGACTCAGGGTTATAGTGTCATTTAGAGCATTACTTATTCTGAATTCTTACCTACCACAGCCCAAGGATACATGTGAGTGAGTAAATTCTCTCAGTTATTGATTTCCCTGATGTTCCTTGGCCAATGGCAAGTTCCAATCAGTGCAATAGAAGCTACTCCCACCATAACTGACTATCTGCACTCTTCCTCTGCTTAATATCCTGCACCCCAATCTACTCTTAGGTCCTTCAAAAGAATTGCCCACAGTGGCATGTTTGTGGGGTGCAGGTGTGTTGGTGGTGAGCAATAGGCAAGAAGCCCCTGGTGGCAACAGCAGCACCAGCAGTAGGAGAAGCAGCTAAAAGTATCCCACCCCCCAGCTCATTATGTAGAAGTAGTACCTGACACAGCATTAGTTGTTCTCTGGTCCAGAGGGTCTTAGGCTAAGTTCACATTGCTTTCCATGATACCATTAAAGATATATTCTCACCTTCTGGCATGCTCCCTGGCATATATTTCCAGCTACTTGAGATCATCTAAATTGTCTACAGATGTTTCTAGTGGAAACAACACTGTGTTTCAAGAAAATATAATCACTACCAAAATGAAGGCTTTTAAGGGGAAAGAAGAGAGCATTTTGTATTCTCAAACTGTGGTTTCAAATAAAAACAGAAGATGAGAAAAATACTGAGAGGATAAGTCTTCCCTCTTCTGGGCAAGGTAGACCAAAGATAGCTTAATTCTTCCTTCTCCCATGAGGAGCTTGGTACCCTATCTGTAAGTGTCCTGTTTATCATTCCTTTACCCTATTCATCCCCTGCTCCTTTTCACTCCCCAGATGTGCTATTGTAGCTCCCTTTATTAACACTGGGACTCAAACAGGTGACCCTTTTTGGTGAAACTCTCTGAAGTTTCCTGAAGGTAGTATTCAAGAAGGAAAGCCCCCATGTCTGGTCCAGGAAAGCCCTTCAGGTCTTCCAAGCCTCACTGGTCATGTAGGCTGAGGAAGGATGGGGAAAACATAATTCTTTAACCTGAGGAATAACTGTCTGTCCAAGAAAGAGATATTGACTATAAGGCTAATTAGTTGGGATGGAACAAGATGATTATTCTCATTAGGATATGTACATTGAATCTTCTCCTTACTACAGCAAATGTCTCCCCAGAATAACTACTTGTCTTCTTCATTAAACATTACATTGCATTTTCAACTTCAGAAGAAAAATGAAACAAAAGAGAATTGTGTATATGGTATTTGGGGACATTATTTGTATTTATGTTAAACCTGAATATGATTTTAAAATCTTGGTATCACAACTTGTTATCATTTATTTATTATAAAGATTGTCTGGAGTTACCATATTTATGCACATTTTAAAAAAAGAATATCCATAGATCTTTTGTTGTTTTTGTCATTGTTGTTTTTGTTTTGTTTTGTTTTCTATGACTGGGCCATGGAATACCATAGGTAGACTTGACCTATATAAGTTTTATATTGTCTAACTTTACTGTTGCCCATGTCCTTAAAAATTTCCAAATAAACCCTCCAAATAACCTTACAAAACATCCTTTGATTACATTGGGTTCTGTTCACAATAGTTTTTCATTGACTTTAGCCCACAGACTGCAGAGAAGAAAGTCTTCTCATTTCTGAGGTCCTATATCATCTCTGCACAATTGCCCTGTTCCTAGCTCAGTATGGCTCTTTATTTACACTTGGGGTTTCAAGTCCATTATAGTCTCATATGAAAATTTTTATTACTGTCTATCTTCTAAAGCTAACTGCTCACTAAATGAATCCCTATGCTATGGACAGCATCTCTCCCGGAAAGACCTTGCTCTTGTATTTATGCCTTCTTTCCAGCATCATTAATCTTAATATTTTCCTAGTCTAGCTCCTCTACTGTTTTATATATTACTGCCTATGTTAGGCTTTAAACATCATTTTTATCATGGCGTTTCCTCTTCAAAACCTTTCAAAGTATGTTTCTTTCAAAAGCTTCTACTCTTTCAGGACCTTCTTTAGTTTAATTTTCCCATTAATTTAACTGTATTTACAAAATTGCCCCATAGTCTCCAAGGCAGTATCTACACTAATTCAAACCCATGTTATTTATACTACTTGACTGGTGATGGGCAATCTGTACATGGTTGAAAAGTAGCTGTATGCAAGATTATTTCTGCTGTCCTAAATTCAAGTTGCCTCTGACAACTGAACTGACATTTTCTTATCTATTAAACAATCAAATCTTAGCCTTATGCGAGTCTAAGTTTAGATCAGCTTCCTGTATAAAGTTTTCTTTTAGTATTGAAGTCTTAATTCATACCCTTTTTCATTTGAATATTTTATTAAACAAAGATATGCCAATTTTGTGTTAGTCAGAATTCAGGTTTATGTAACAAAACACACACAGACTATTTCAAGCAGAAAAAAAGAAATGAATTCATAAATGAAAACGTGTTTCTCTAAATTTTTGAACTTTAAAAGGGAGACTTTTCATTGTTTAATATTGCAGGAATTATGTACAGAAAAATATAACTAAGTTATAAAGCTAGAGAAACTAATTCTGCCACAATCAAGGGGAATCAAGAAGCCACTGCACCAATGACTACATGAACACTTCAGCTTTAAAATTGGAATGAGAAAGCTTCTCCAAATTATTGACTGCACTGATACCATGCCACATATCATTGAAGCCTGCTTCACAATACCCATGGATAGTTAAGAAGACCTTGGTTAATGGGACCAAAGAAAAAATAAGGGCTTCCTTGGTATTGCTTGCAAGAATGGGACACTTGCCTTACTGTAAACTTCCAAAACATATATGAATAAATCCATTTGAATGAGCTTTAATATGTATGGAAGGGGCAAGAGATGCTAGGAAATTGAATTTTTAGTCTTCAGATTATACAGTATAAGAAAAGAATTGTTGAATATTGGTTATAAATTTAATGTATTTTCTACAAGTTTATTGTATTGTATGAATCTGTTGTTGCTATATAAAATGTTAATATATTCCTAAAATTATAATTACCTGATAAGTGGCTAATTGGGATGGCAACATATTGTAGAAGTAGAATAAAATAATAAATTAAGGATTTGAATAAAATATATGCCTTAGTCTTCCAAGAGCGTTTTGTTGTTTGTGTTTAATCACGGAAGCAGTCACTTAGCTTCTCTAGGTCACATTTAATTTGAGAAGATTTTACTAGATATTATCATAGATACCCTTCAGAGATAATAGCCTATGATTCCGTTATTGATTGAACTATATCCTGTTCAAGTAGACAACCCATCTGCTTGATGGGAGAAGATTGTGTTTGAGTATTAAATGCTCACTTGTGTGTTTCATCTCAAAAGACAGGAGAGATTTGGGAGTCCTACAACATTGACATTTTTCTTTTTCTCTGAAGAGTGGTTGAATGGACATATTTTTATTCTTTTTAATGATAGGGACTGACTTGAAGTGTCTTGTCTAACTGCTGCTTGAATGACTTTAACAAGGTACAGGGAGCACTCACAGTGGAAAGTGTGTCCCCTAAATCCAATTCTACATGACTTAGTGAGGGTCAATATCATTCTGACTTTTCCCCAATACAAAATAACACTCTTGACTTGCTTTCTCACAATGTGCTCTCAGCCATTGATCCCTCACTTAGAATGAAGGATCTTCCCTATCTTTTGCTATCACTGGCAGCCAGTGCTTAAACAGATGGGACTCCAATCACTCCCTGTGGATGGTCTCCCTAAATAACTACCTGTCTGCTGAGTGTAACTAGATTTGGAGACTGATGCCTATATTATTGCACAATAAGATAGTTTGGTTTGAGCCCTACAGTGATACTAAGAATAAACTTGGCAATACAGAGAACCACAGTTAAAGTGGCAGTTTCTAATATGCATCAATTCTGATTTCATCTAGAAAGTGTGATTGGAATTTTTTTGTGTGTGTTAGATCTTGTTTAATTATACCACTAGATCCTCTAAGAAAGTAGACTAAAATTCTCTACCAAAGATGATAATTTTTTCCTTAAAATCATGAAAAATAACTAAATTGTCAGAAAATCATGTTTAAAATAAAATTCCAATGAAAATATTACACACATGTTCACAAATTTAAATGGGGATTCTTGACAACTTTCTCAGCATGTACACTGTCAACTTTTTGTTTTGAAATATTTAATGCGTAAAAATATTGAACTAAATTATTCCAATTCAGGTTTTATATCTGGGCTTATCAAATAATATTATAGCAACAAAAGAAATTTATATATTTGATGATTAAAGACAAAGTTTCTAAGAAACTAAGATAATCAATTTCCTATAGAAAATTAGTAAATATTCCAATTTGCAAAGAAAAAATATTGAACCCATGCTCCATTAGAACAGAGAATCTTATAATGATCCCTTTGTAAGATTTTAAAACAAAGTATTATAAGGTATATGAATTTCTCATGAAATTCAGTGCATGTCAATGACTCAATAAAATCAAGTAATAGCATAATGGCTTTAATTCTTTCTTAATAGTATTTCAAGCCTAGTATTTCAGGTAACTGCATTCAGAAGAAATATTTTAAAAAATTGCCAGTAAAGCATTTGGCACTTTGTGAGTTGCATTGATTCTAGTGGCCTGGAATAATAAATCTGAGCCAAAAAGAGTTAGTTAAATAGGAAGAATACAAAATTATTCCTCATAGTAAGTTCATCAACAGGCTGCTTTGGGTTTCTACTCTCCCATCCTCAATTGTCATATTTTCAGATGTCACATATACATAAGGTTAGGTTAGCAGCTTTCCTTTCCCCCCTCCCCTTTCATGGTGGCTGTGGGCGGGGACTTTCCACTAACCACCTTTGGTTCCCACTGGCTGAAACATTTGCCCTGTCATCTCACATCAGCCCTGACCAACCTGCGACCGACAGCAGACAGGATCCCCCTAAACTCAGCTCAGCCAACCTACTGTAAGTAGCTGCAATTTAGATGGCCTCTTCCCTCCTACCTCCAATTTCCCTTATTAGCATTGTTCTTGCTTTTCCAGCTCCGTGGTTCCTGATCTTGAATGCCCCTTTGTGCTTTACACATAGGACCATATCCAACTAGAGAAAGCTGGAATTTTCCTTATACATCTCTTTTCTAAAAAACAAACAAACAAACAAACAAAAAGTATGATTTCTTTGTTTTTGTTTTTGTCTCTATGTGTGTCTCTGTGTGTGTATGTGTGTGTGTGTGCGTTGCTGAGGATGGTGCCAGGGCATTACCATACTAGGCAAGTACTCACCACTGAGCTACCCCCAGTATTAGAATAATTGTTATTCTGACTTTATTTCTTAAACCTCATTGATCAGAAAAGGGTCACACATTCCAATACTAGCTCTAAAAGCTTACATAATATCAAATATGTTGGAAGGTTAGAAGGATGGTGGAATGAGATGGACTTTATTATCTTATATACATGTATGACTATAGTAGTCGTGTGAATTTGCACCTTATACAGCCAGAGGAATGAGAAGTTGTGCTCCATTTGTGTACAATGTCTCAAAATGCATTCTATTGTCATGTATAACTAATTAGAACATTTTTTTTTAAAGCTGGGAGAAAACATTTTTAAGAATGAAAGAGTGAAAGAAGGGTAAGGAAATTCGGTTTTATAATTTCGATCTAAAAATTAGAGGTTTAAATAAATACAATAATATGATTTTATAGTTATGGAATTATAAATGTGAAATGGATATACCTGGGCTAAAAATCAAGGCATCCACCTTGTATATTTCATTCTGGAGGCAGTTGGAAAAAACCTGCTCTCCTGAACTTTCCAGCTGCTCAGATGCTGTACAGAGTCACTGGTTGTGAACTTGTTGCATCTTTACAGTCAGTAAAGGCCAATAAAATATTTTTATATCATATCACTGTGATACTTACACCTTTTTTCCCTTCATCTTCCATATTACAGACTCTTGTGAATTCACTGGAATAACCTAGATAAAAAAGGAGAATCTCCTATCCCAAGACTACTTGACTCCATATACATATTTGCACATTCTGAGAATTGGGGTAGAGACATTTGATATGACATTATTCTGTCTAACCCAGTAAACTAGTAATAATTCTGAAGAAAGTAAAGTAATATTAATATATGACTGGAATTTATCTTGATCTTGGCCTTTTCTATTCTTATTTCAAATAATGTTAAAATTGTTATTATGACAATACCTAAATAAATTTTATCTAGCCTAAAATTATTGAACTCCAAAATATCATTCCCAAAACTATCCTGATAAAATAGTATAATAATTTATTAAATTTAGTTTTCTAGGTTGTGCTTTACTTAGTTTTCTTGTCTCTCACATTCAGTACTATGCCAAGGAGGTATAACTTTTAAAAAATTTGTTTTATTTATATATAACAGCGGAATGCATTGTAATCCTTATTACACATATAGAGCACAATTTTTCATACCTCTGGTTGTATACAAAGTATATTCACACCAATTTGTGTTTTATACATGTATTTTGGAAATAATGTCCATCATATTCCACCATCATTTCTAACCCCATGCCCCCTCCCTTACCCTCCCACCCCTCTGCCCTATCTAGAATTCATCTATTCCTCCCACGCTCTCCCTCCCTACCCCACAATGAATCAGCCTCCTTATATCAGAGAAAACATTCAGCATTTGGTTCATCATTGCTTGCAATTAGAGAAATGCAAATCAAAACTAAGATTTCATCTCACTCCAGGCAGAATGGCAGCTATTATGAAGACAAACAAGAAGTGTTGGCGAGGATGTGGGGAAAAAGGTACACTCATACATTGCTGATGTGATTGCAAATTGTTGCAGCCAGTATGGAAAGCAGTATGGAGATTTCTTGGAAAATTGGGAATGGGACCACCATTTGACCCAGCTATCCCTCTCCTTGGGCTATACCCAAAGGACTTAAAAACAGCATACTACAGGGACACAGCCACATCAATGTTTATAGCAAGACAATAGCTAAGCTGTGGAACCAACCTAGATGTCCTTCAATATATGAATGGATTAAAAATGTGGCATATATACAGGATGGAATATTACTCAGCAGTTAAAGAGACTAAAATCATGGCATTTACAGGTAAATGGATGGAGTTAGAGAACATATGCTAAGGAGGTATAACTTTTAAGTCAAAATGCTCTTTTTTTGGTCACTTAAGTAATTTGAACACAATTTATTGTATTCTAGGCATGGATTTTTAGTGTTTTTAATTAGTATTTTGCTTCAATACCTTATGTTCAAATTATTTTACATATGTTACTTATTTTAAATATAATTCATTACAAAGATTGAAAATTTAGGAAAAAAATCTTAACAGTTTTCGATGGGATTCTATGTTCCATAAAATAATTTTTTATGTTACTTTGATCACGTCCATGTAATAGTCATACTTAGGATATGAAAAGTTAGAAATGGCAATCTTATTTCATCTCACTGTAGTCAGAATGAAATTATCAAGAATACATGTAACAATAAATATTGGCAAGGATATAGGGAAAAGGGTACACTCAGACAATGCTGGTGGGACTGCAAATTGGTGCAACCAGTATGGAAAGCCCTATGTAGATTTCTCAGAAAACTTGAAATGGAGCCACCATTTGACTCAGTTATCTCACTGGTTAGCATCTACCTAAGGGACTTAAGTATACTACAGTGACACAGCCACATCAATGTTTATAGCAACTCAACTCACAAGAGCTAAACTATGAAACCAAAAATCCAAAGGTCCATTTTTTATATGTATATGCTAATTCACAGTAAGGATGAGAGGTTAAGAAAGAAAAGAAGTACTTTGGATTAAACATAGAGGAATGAAAGGAAGGGAAAAGAAATGGAAATAGGAAAGACAGTACAATGAATGGGACATTACTATCGTATGTGAATATGTGATTAAACAATCCAGGTAATTCTACATCATGAACAACCAGAACAATGAGAAGTTATACTCTCTCTATATATAATATGCCAAAATACATTCTACTGGTATGTATAACTAATTTAAAAAAACAACAACAAAAAAAACCAAACAACAAAAAGGAATAATAATCTTATCATGTATTTGTGGATTTCAAATTTCAACTATACAGGGACGTTACCTATTAAAGTTTAATATATAAGTAATTCAGAAATTAGAGCCTAATTTACTATTTGTGTATGGGTGAAATTTTATTGCTTTTTTTTAAACCTGAAAACGTATTCCCCTAATTCTTGTCATATAAGCTAGTAAAATAAAAGTTGATTTGTTCTTTCAATATAGCTACAAAATAAGACAAACAATAAAATAAAAACTAAAACATAAATTGTTCTGCAGAAATTCAACTTACAAAATGTGTAACTTCAAAACAAAAAAAAAATGCTCTAAATTGCAAACATGGTGCCAAATTTACTCATATCTTTAATCTAAAAATTAAAAATAAAGCAATAATGACTCCATTATTATGTTCAGAGATTGGCATAGAATAAAAGTGTAAAAATAAATAAAAATTCAAAATGTGAGCAGAAAAAAATACAGTGTTTTACTATCTTTTTGTGTCTTGTTTTTATAATCACATTATGATTTAAAAATAGCTCATTGTGACCCAAAGAAGATTTCATAAGCCTCATAGTAACAATAAATCAAAAATCTGCAATAGACAAACCACAAGTAATAAACAAGGAGACAAAACACACTTTTAAGATCAATCATTTAATTGAAAAGAAAGACTATAATAGAAAAAGAAAGGAACTACAACAAACTAAAAAATTAGAAACCAAGTTACAAGATGGGTATAGTAGGACCATATGAATCATTAATTACCTTAAATATAAATGGATTAATTACTACAATAAAAATACATACAGTGACTGAATAGATAAGAAATAATAAGATTCAACTAAATATTATTACAAAAACTTTTTCAACTCTAGTGATATGCATAGACAAATTGAAGGGATGAATAAGATGTCATGTAAATAGAATCCAAATGAAGCAGGAGTAGCCACATTTATCAAAGTAGACTTTAAATGAAAAGAGTTAAAAAAATTACTATATAATAATAAAAGAATCACTTCAATAAGAGGACATAACAATTATAGATATGTCTACATCAAATATCAAAGCATCCAATTATATAAAACAAAAATTAATGTATCTAAATAAGGGAGATATTTCAATACACTAATGTTACTGTGTTAATGGACTTTATTAAGTACATTTAGCAGTGAGCAGATTGCTCAAAGAGAAAATCAACAAAGAAACAGTAGTCAAATTACCCTCTAGACCGAATGGATGTTAATAATGTAATTGACATCTACAGAACATGCTTTTAACAACGACAAATATCCATTTCTCTCAATATCACATGGAATATTCTCCAGGTTAGACGATTTGGTGGGTCACAAGAGACATCTCAGCCAATTTTCAATAATTGAGATCTTATTGAAGATCTCTTGTATTATATTGTACAGCTTTCCTGATCACTACTCTATATCAGTTTTTCTGGTCATAATTAGAAATCAGTAACAAAATAAATGTATGCATGAATATTAAGAAATTTACTCCAGAACAACCAATGAATAAAGGATGAAAACAAAAAGAATATTTAAAAAAATGGGAATATGAAAGGCAAAGAACCATGCGAGGCAGCAAAAGAAGAGTTAAGAGGAAGTTTTTAGCAATCAATATTTAAATTTTTTTAAAAAGCTCTAAAACAAAACAAACAAACAAAAAACCGGTCATGGCATCTCAAGAAACAAACAAACAGAAAAAGACTAAACTCAAAATTTGTACAAAGAATTAATAAAGATCACACTAAAAATGTATGAAATAGAGTCTAACAAAACAGTAAAAAGAATCCAAACAAAAGAGCTAGTTCTTCAAATGATAAAGTTGACAGATTCTTACAAAGATTAAAAAAAAAGGAAAAAGAAGAGTCAAATAAATAAAATCAGAGATAAGAAGAAAAACTTTACAAGTGACATCACAGAATATAAAATATCATTAGACAACCTTGTGAAAAATTATATGCCAACATATTTTAAAATCTATAAGAAATGAACAAATTTGTGAGCACATACACCTTACCAAGTTTAAAAACTGAAGAAATAGAAAACTGGGACAGACCAATAATAAGTGGGAGACTGTATCAATTATAAAAATCAACCTATCAAAGGAAAACCCAGGTCCTGATATCTTCACTACTTAGTCTTACTAATAGTGAAGAATTACTACTAATTGCTCTAAAATTATTCCAAAAACTTGAAGAGGAGGAAACTCTCCCAAACACATTTTAGAATGCCAGCACTATACTGATATCAAAATGAGACAAATCTATAACAGCAATAAAATCTACAAGCATGTTGAACATGAATGCAAAAATCCTCAACAAAATAATATGAAACCGAATCAAACATATTCACCATGGTCAGTTGAGATTTATCTGAGGGATGCAAAATAGTTCAACATACAAAAATCAATAAATGTGATATATCATATGAACAGAATATATGGGGGGGAAATGTGATTATCTCAATCAATGCAGTAAAGATGTTTGGTAAAATTCACCAACTTTCATGGAAAAACCTGCACATATAAGGTATAGAAGGTGCATATGTCAACATAATAAAGCCTATTGATAATTTTAAAATAAAATTACAAATAATTTTACTTTTTTAAAAAAGAATTAACACTAGAGAGAAATTTTGTATTGGAAAATTAGATGTAAAATATATTTACAACAGGAAAAAAAAAACCTAATAGAAAATGAACCAAGGAATTGAGTAGACATTTCCCCAAATATGATATATAAAGGCTAATAAGCTAACATCAACAATTACTCCATAGAAATAAATCAAGACTACAATGTGATATCACCTCACACATGTTAGAATGGTTACTATTAAACACACAGAAAATTAAAATTTTGACAAAAACAACAACAAAAATAAAAATTGATGATGAGGATGTGGATAAATTAGAACCTTGTTCAGTGTTGATGAGACTAAACTGACATAAGCACTGTGGAAATTTTATAGAGGCTTATCAATAAATTTAAAATACAGTTGACAGAAATATCACATGTGAATACTTTTCCAAAATAATCCTAACCAGGGTCTTGAAAAGAAGTACACATACCCATTTTTATTGAAGCATTATCTACAGGAGGCAAAAAGTAAAAGCAACCCTAATATCTATCAATGGATAAATGAATAAACATAACAGTGAAGTCACTCATAACAGAGTACAGCTTATCCTTCAAAAGGAACAAGATCCTGTCACAAACCATAACATGAATGAACATGCAGGACATTACACTAAGTGAAATGTGTCAGCCCCACACCCAGAAACATACACACTGTTTAATTCCACTTTTGTGAGGCATTCAAAGTAATCAAATTCACAGGCACAAAGAGTTAGAATGATGGTGACCAATGTTGGGAGAATGGGTGAGGGGCAGTTTTTAATAAAAGGTGTAGAGGTTTAATTTTACAAAAAGCTCTGGAGATCAGTATCACAGAAGAGTGAATAGAATGAATGCTATTGCTAAATGATTAAAAATGCTTAAGATAAAAAATTAATAAAAATATCTAAAAGTGATACTCTCAGAAAAAAATAAGAACATTCTTATGTATTTACCTTTAAAAGAATTATAGCTAAAATTAATCTAAAAATGCTTTCCAGCAGATAGAGCATAATTCATGGGCATTTTTATGTTTTTAAATAGAAAAAAAGAATGACTGAATCAAATGCTTTTTCTTCTATTGTTAACTTAAATATATGGTTTTGACAACTTACTAAAAAATCAGTCCTCTTCATTTAAATAATGAGGATTTTAATAGAATATTTGCCATTTGATTTAATTACTTCTCAGTATTTATAGATTTTAAATAGTAATCAGTGAATCTGAGAAAAGTGCTCTGCTTGCCTAATTTTATGATAAAAACATTTATAAAATTTATTTATTTTTACTTTCAAGAGCCAGGAATTTTGGAAAAGCAAATTTTCTCTTGATAAATTTGACTTGCAGCCTTCAATGCATCTAGTTTGAATATTTTCACATTTCTTCATACATTGATTTCCTGCAATGGATATATTTAAGTAATATACCACATTCTTCCAGGGAAGACTCACTCAATAGCACATTTATGAAAAAGAAACATGGGACTAAAATGTCATATGCCGTCTTCCAAAAGGTAATTCTGTGTTTACAACAACAAATTTCTTTGATATTTTTCCAAAATTATTCCCTTGTACCACCTTGTAACTTCCATGCTCTTATTCCATATTCCTTCCTTTTTCTGGAACTCCATTCTCCTCCTTTTCTATCATTTTGCAAGACAAATCTTCTGTGAATGACTTTGTACTAGTATATTTTTTTTCACAAGAATTAGCTCTTTCAGACAGTTCTTTACTCTCTTGCTCTCTCATTGTCTCTTGCTATATTTGGGAGTGTAAAAAAGAATATCTTAAGATCATCCAATCAATTATAAATTTTTATATTAATTTTTTATATTCTCACCTACTAGAAGAATCCTAAGCACATAAGAGAGTAAATATTTATTGAAAAAATAGATAATATGGAATTTCATAGATATTTAAAATGCATGAAGAATGTGATTAGACAAGAACATTTATGTTTTGTTTGTTATAAATGCCTGTTTTAACCTACATATTACTTAAGATAATACTTAACATTATTCATATTTTTAAAGAAATTATTGAGATTTACTTCACATGAAAAAAATTATGAAAGTGCAAATATGCATCAATCTCTTTGCTGATAAGTTCAAAATATGAATTTATGAAAAGCCTTAGACATAAAGAAGCTCCCATAAATATAAAGTTACAGCAGGAACATAATATACAATACTGTTGTCTAAGACAAACTTTTTAGACACTGATTAAATTTTATGTCATAAATTATGGATATATGTTAACACAAAAATGCTATTTTTAAAACCTTCAATGGTGTAAAAATGATGAAAAACTAGACCAGTGAATAACATTTCTATGAAACCCTGTATTAAAAAAAGTCAAAGTTGGCACCAGTTAGGTAAGTAACCCAGAGACTGAGGCAAGAACAGTTGTTAAGCTCATCAGTTTTGTCAATGAAAGAAATAATATACCAATTTTGATTTGCCCAGTGAAAAAAGAATAGCAAAAACAAAAGCGTACATAAAAATAATAATTTTGCTGAATAATTATTAATTTTAGTAAAACTCATTTTTATGAAAGTCATAAAAGGTAACAGCACCTGTAGCTATGGTGGCAAACACCTGGGAGCCTGCAGGAAGAGAACCACAAGTTAGAGGCCAATCTCAGAAATTTAACAAAATGCTGTCTCAAGTATATATTAGTAAATATAAAATATTTGAAATGTATTGCTATTATCAAGTTATCTCAGAATAATTGTTTAAAAATAGCAATATATTTGATGACCGCTAAAAAAACTTAGAGCACAATTGATAGGATTTATTTCAATTATGAGTTATTAAAGTACTAAGAAAAATATTTTGAACTCTATTTCATATACATATTCATAAGGAGGAAATTGAAAGAAAACAATATTATGTGATACCAAATCAAATAACTAGATTTATTCAACAATAACAGATCAATGTTTGGAGGAAAATGATCAATTAGTGTAAAATGTATTTTGTTTGCAGAAGAAATAGAGATCATCCTACAAATTTGTCAAAATATCAAAGCATCTTTGAGAAAATAACTGTATCTTTAAAAAACTGCGTGGAACTTGAGAATTAAATGTATTTGATGCATTTTTTCTGCTTTGACTGCTGCTTGGCATAAGTAATGGTTGATGGATTAATTATATCCTTGAAATTAGGACAAAATTAAATCTAATTGGCAAGCTAGCTTTTCTGTGTTCTTCAATGCCGAAATGGCATGATTTGAAAAACCCAAAATGAGTCTGCTAAGAAAATAGTGTCAGTGTCTAATTTGAAGATGATGTACATTTTGATATCTAGATTTTTCTGTAGATTATAATAAGAAATTTAAAACATATTATATATATATATATATATATATATATATCTACATAATGTATATAAATATAAATTTATGTCTCTCTACAGAGAGAAGTAACTCATAAAAAATGTAATATTTTTTCACGCTTTCTCCATTTTTCACAGTAGATATTGCACTCTTACTGATTCTAATCTATTTTCCACACTATTGACTGAGAGCTATGACTGATCCAAGCCTGATCACATCTGTTCCATCTATGACACCACACTGCTTTTGTGACAAAATCAAAATGCCTACATACTTCTTACTTCATTTACTATTTGAACCTAAAATGATTTCTTGTACTTTCTCCACACTTTTTGCTTCAGTTTTACTGCCTATATTTATCATATTGTTTCAGTTTATCTGATATTTCTCCCTTTATTATTGGCCTTTGCTAGCTTTTTCCTCTTGACTGAGAGGGAATAAAAGACTCTTCTCTCTCTCTTCTAAAAATCTCCTGTATTTGTATTTCTCTCATCCCTATAGCAAGAGTCCTGCTCACCTCCACACTAAATAGTGGTCTTTCCTATATAGGTACACCCTTCCATTTGAACTCTGTATTTCATATTAAGATTCATAAGGAGGAAATTGAAAGAAAACATGTACATATTTTAAAATTATTTTTTAAATTAAAATTTTAATTTTTAGTTGACCCATAATAATCATACATATTTATGGGTGCAGGGTGATAATTTGATACATGTGCACAATGTGCAATGATTAGATGAGGACAACTGTCACACCAAACACTTCAAATATTTATAAGATTCAGTGTTTGCCTAGTTCCCTAAATTTTATGCTTCATAGTCATGTATGTTTTGGTCACTACTTTATTTCCAAGAGCTACCACAATGCTCATTTTCCATAAATATTTAATATAATGAATAATGAAAAAAATGAGTCAACAAATAAAGCAAAAACATAGAAGTCAAAGAAATCCATATTCAGTTCCAAGGTTATATCATCAAGCTTTGTGGTAAGTAAAGAAATAGGCCACTGGAGATTTTGAGAGGACAGGAATTTAAAAATATAAAACTAAATTAGTTCATTGATTAAAGTAATATCTTTAAGTTTTACAAATTTAATTTGAATTCTCAATGATTTTATCTCCACTTTTAAACTTATTTTTTATAGTCCTGGAGACTGAACACAGGGGTGCTTCCCACTGAGCAATAACCTCAGTCCTTTTTATTTTTATTTTTTATTTTTGAGACAGGTCTTGCTAAATTTCCCAGAATGTCCTCAAACTTGTGACCTTCCTGCCTCAGTGGAATTACCAGTGTGTACTACCATGTTTGGATTTCCCACTTTTGAAAAGTTGAATTTTATTACTTATTTTAATTTATGCTCATATTATTTATTTCTTTTTATATAAAAATCTAATAGAGGGTATTTAAAGGAATACTAAGGAGGGGTGGAGAGAGATGAGAGAAAATTTAGTAAATTTAACATACCTGAAACAAATACTATGAAATTGAAAGAAACTATTTGGAAACAATGGGCTTATGATTCCCTAATCACATTCTATATTATCAGTGTTACTAGGTATCTTTAAAATTGAATGTGTACATACACATGCATACACACAAAACACACATTTATATGTGCATTTTAGGTCCACCTCAGATTTTTTTCTTTAAAAATTTATTTGTCTTAGCAAGGTGCAGTGATACATAACTGTAACCTCAGCAATTTCAGAAGCTGAGGCATGAGGATTACAAGTCTGAAGTTGACTTCAGTAATTTAGTGAGGTCCTAAGCAGTGTAAAGAGACCCTGTCTCAAAATAAAATAAATAAATAAATAAATAAAAAGACTTGGGGATGTAAGTCAGTGGTAAAGTGTCCTTAGGTTCAATCCTCAGTCCACCCAAATAATTAATAATTTTAAAAAATCATTTTTCTTGATGGCAATATAAATAGATCCTTTAATTTAAATTATTAATACTGAAATCAGAAAACAAAAAAAAAACAGTTTAAAAGACTAATTCAGAATATTTTACCATAAAAAAGTTTTCCTTCACATTTTTGTTGATTTATTAAAGCATTAAGCACAAATTACTTCTATAAGGTTTTTACTTTATGCATAATCAGCTCAAGGTGATTTTTCCATTAATAAAATGAGGCTGGCAATAATTATTTGTAGAAATCTAGAAAATTAAAAAACAAGGTATGTAAGAAATAAATTTTAAAAAACAAGGCATGAAAACAAAGTGGTATCTTTTGATTTTGAAGAGAAAGGGAATCAAGACATATTAAGTCTGAAATATATTGATAACAAATTTATCAATGGCATATTAAATTGGTTATAGATGTATAAATTGATTTCTTGCTAAAGAAATTGAATCCAGTGAAGTAAACCAATTGCAAGTTTTAGTTTTATTTATTTGAAGACTTATATTTGGCATTGAAGGCTAAATTAAATTTCCAAGGTGAATAAGTGAAATAGCATTAACAAAGAAAAAATGTACATTTCTTATAAGGGTTTAGTGATTTGCATACCTAACAATTACCAATTTTTACCACCAGAAAAAAATTACACATAAGTATTAATTATAGAATTTCCCTATGTGTTGTAAAAATGTAATTAATTGCTTCAAGAATGCAAAAATGGAATTTATTGATTTGAAGGATAAAGTAGGATGAAATATAAAACAGATGCCATAATTTTGACAAGGAATTTCTGGAAAGTATAAATATTACATAGGAGCTAAGTTTCCTAGTGTCAGAAAAATTTATAGTGCTTACTAATTAAAAGAATATCACAAAGGAATCAATATTGTAAAACTTTGTAGGAATAGGATAGAGGGTTTCTACTTAAATTTCAATTTATCTTTATATTTATATTACAAACACAGTTCTGTTCATTGGAAATATACAGATTAGTTACTGAAATGTGCTTTCTAAAAAAGGGTATCTGTTAAAAAATGAAAAAAAAAGTTCACATTATTTTATAAATTGTGAATATTAGTTATAATTTGTTGTTCTACCCTCTTGAAGGACAATAATTATTTCAAAAACATCAAACTGTTTTTCTGAAAATTTCTCGAATTTCTTTAAAATGCCATTGCTATGTGATAAGTTCTATAGTACTAAACTTGCAGAAAAATTACATATGATTTCTTTTGCAGAGTCATTGGACTTTGTATAATTGGTGAGGCCAGATTTATTGCTCTTAGTGCTCCATTCCATATTGATGCAATTTTAAAAGAATCAGATGTGTTCCCAGACATGTTATTGATTATGACAGCCAGCCATACTCTTAATTTTGATAAATGTAAAGGTGTTAAATTTTTCACAATTGGTCTGCCTTTTAAGGACATTCTTTATCAACTCCATCTTGGTCTTTGACACACCAATGTTTGTAGCATTTAGTTAAGCATTGCATTACCCAAGGGAGGACTAATCAAGCAATGACTCTAAATTGAATATTTGCTTTTCATAGAGGGCAAGTCTTTGTGCTTGTCTTTGCATTGTGATGACAGAAAAATTAAGGCTGCTTGATTTATTAACAAATAATTTATGTGATGTTTAAATTATATGCCTGAGATAATCCATTAGAGGTAATAAGTTCTTTGTGCATTTGATTAAATTTATAGAAACTAATATCTATTTTAGTTAGAAGAATACCATATTAGTCTCATTTTCTATAGATTTTCAAGATTAGAAAGGACATATTTATATTTTATTGGAACCTAGTATCTGATGAGATTTCTTCAAAACACCAATTTTAACTACATTTTTTGTTGATATTTTACTAGAAAACAGAATGTTTCAAAATAAGTAAAATAACATTAAATTAAATATACTATAGTCAATTAAGCCATATTTACATGAAAATATCAGAACATATAAAAGTATTCCTAAACATAAATTTCAAGCATAACAAATAGTGTTAGTTTTTATAGATGTCAATCATCTAATCAGGTATCCAAACATCATTTATGTGTCAAGGAAATTGGCACTAATAATTTTGAAATTATTATTATTTTTTACTTTTTTTTAAATTACAGATGGAAACAGTACCTTTATTTTATTTGTTTATTATTATGTGGTGCTGAGGATTGAAGCCAGTACCAGGCACATGCAGAGTAAATGCTCCACCACTGAGCCATAACCATAGCTCCTTGGGAATTATTTTTTAATTTCTTTCTATTTCATCTTATTACACTAATACAATTTAATAGTATGTATAATTCATTTGAATTTTTATCCCTAAATTTTACTCTGTAACATTTAAAAATTATTTTTAAATTCATGCACTTCCCCTATGGAGGGTCTGATTAAGTTGTCAACTGCTATTCAGATTCTAGTTTACTCTTAATTTAGTTGCTATTAAAATTCATCTGTCAGGGCTGGGGATGTGGCTCAAGCGGTAGCGCACTTGCCTGGCATGCGTGCGGCCCGGGTTGGATCTTCAGCACCACATACAAACAAAGATGTTGTGTCCACCGAAAACTAAAAAATAAATATTAATAAAAAAATTAAAAAAATTAAAAATAAATAAAATTCGTCTGTAAAAAATGATCTTCAGTATGCCTAAATATCTTTAAATAAACCTTCCTTTTCCCAATTGTATAACAACAATACTCAATATAGAATAAATGTCACACACTTTAACTCAGAGATAAAAGATAGGAAAATGGTTAACAAATATTATTTGGGGTACATTCTTATGTAAATTTATGTATTTTAAGCCATCCTTGTTAGAATTTTAGGAAATGCATAGGATAAGACATAAGTGTTCTTTTGTTTCTGAAATGGTTGATTTAGTTGTGATTTAGCAACTCAGAAAAATGCTTTTCAAGGAAACTCATTTAGTTATGTGAACCGAGGACCTCAATTTTCACAGGTAAATAGTAAAGCAGTTTGACTAATCTTCTAAAGCCAATCCACTTGTATTTGACATGGCAATGCTTGTTAGGAAATGTTTCATGGCTAAAGTCTTCATAGCAGAGTTATTTGTTTTCTCTTCTTGTAAAATGTGAAACTAGTAATATTAAATAACCCAAAACTGATTTAAAACAAAGGAAGCAAATGTACACATGGAATAGCATCATTATAAAGAAACATCTTGAAAACGGCATACATTTTTAGATGTTTCTGAGGCAGAAGGATTGCAAGCTCAAATCAGCCTCAGCAAAAGTGTGGCACTAACCAACTCAGTGAAACCCTGTCCCTAAATAAAATACAAAATAGGGTTGGGGATGTGGCTCAGTGGTTGAGTGCCTCTGAGTTCAATCCCCAGTGCCAAATAAATAAATAAATATTTTAAAATACTTTCTAAGGAGCAATGATTTCAACCTAAAAGAGATAAAGTAATTTCATTCTTGTTTTTCATGCATCATGCATTATAGCATATTGGATAAAATTTCTGCTAACACTGTCATGTATACATTGATATTATGTGAAGCAAATGATTTGAATTAAAGTGAAAATTCTTCTTTCATGCTGTGCTGAAAATAATTAAACTGGCTTGGAAAGCATGTGAATCAAAACTAGCATGACTGAATGATTCAACATGTTAAATTATAGTACTAAACTCAGATGCAAACACATAATAAGTAGATTTAAAATGTAAACAAATTTTTAATTATATTGAAGTCTAATTTCTTTTAAAAATTAGTTGAGTAAAAATATATTAAGAATTAATTTTTAATAATCAGTGTCTAGTCTTATGTTTTTGATATCTGTTCTTATTAAAGTATTTAATATATGTTTAAACAAATTAGTCATTCAGTTTTCCACTAAACAAAATTTAAAAAGTCTGTTGTATTTTTAGCCAAAATATACACTAAAACATTTTCAGATTTAATAAAATATTAGGGCAACTTTATAATTCAAAATACTATTTCAATGATTTATGTAGAGAAAATTTTTTTGTGTCTCTTTTTTTCTTTTCTCTATCCCCTTACCACCTGGTTAAGGAAACTTAATTAACAGCCTTGCAGGTCCTAGTAGAGCTGCATCTTTAAATTTCTCCAGCTGAATTTGTAAAAAGAGTTTCATAATCAAATATTCCCTTGATTTATCAATGTCTTTTGGTGTTGGCTAAATGCTAAGCTATATATAACCTAAAGAGAATAATATCATTATTACTATTACTACTTTCATTGTTCTTTTTACCAAGAAAAATAGTACAATTAAGGACATAGACAATTACTTAAAAAAATGAATATATTTTTCTTTTCTTTTCTTTCTTTTTTTTTTTTTGTGAAAGCTAAGGAATACAAGAACTCTCCAGCTAGAATATCATGTTTGTATTAGCTTTAAGGTAGAGTTAAGAGCTTGGAAATATAGAAATCATTAGGTTGACCCTGAAACTAATTGTTTGTGGTTAAATATGAAGATAATAGCTCCTCATTTGAAAAAAACAAACAAGCAAAAAATCTCTTGCAGAATGTGTTCATCTAAGTTAAGAAAGTACTTGGACAATTTAAATTACTCTTTGAGAAAAAAATTATTTTGCCATTATTATTAAAAAGAAAATGGAAAGACACTTGTTCTAAAATAATTTTTGTATTTGAAATATTTTACCATTTCTCACTATACCAATTGAGAATATCCTTATTTGTGATTTTCGATCTTGAAGCACATATCTATGAATTCTCCTAAATATTATAGACCCAAGGATCCTTTACTTTTGTTATTAATTTGAAAAGAGGCATGAATGTTTGATATTTGCTTATACTGCTACTAATTTAAATGTGTTTAAGGATAAATAGTTTTCACTTCTGTAATTCTTGGCTATCTAGCAAGAATACATAACTCTAGTTAACTGAATGTAGAAGTTAGACAATAGCAGCTTCCATTCTCATAGTAGTTAGAGTTAAGTTGTGTGTGGTTAGACAAAATGCCATGCACATTAAATTGGGATGTTCAGCAGAAAAAACAAAAACAAAAAACTGACACTTAACATCACAATCACTCTTGGTTTGCTGTCTCAGTTTGATATTTTAAATGTCTATCTTCCTTTCCAAGCTTCAACCTCCAGATATAAAACATCTCCATCTAGTATGGCAAAGACAGTCTAACCTGAATTTTTACATCCAAAGTATGTTGAAGAAATTTCTGCTATTAGAAATACTGTGTTTTCTTTATGAATACATATATATATATATATATATATATATATATATATATATATATAT
>NW_025999968.1:22807059-22881160 GCF_001458135.2 Marmota marmota marmota | reverse complement strand
ATATATATATATATATATATATATATATATATATATATATATATATATATATATATATATATATATTATAAAATATGTATATGATTTTACTTTCATTTTGAGTGCTTTATTCATCCATTATTTGCCTTGGTTTGTGTTTTAGTTAGGTTTTATGCATATATGACTAAATGACCCCAACAGCACAACTGTAGAGGAGGAAAAGTTTATTTGAGGGCTCACATATTCAGAGTTCTCAATCCACAAACAGCAGGCTCCATTCCTTAGGACTTGAGGTGAGGCAGAGCATCCTGGCCCAAGAGTGTGGCAAAGGAAAATAGGTCATATGATGACAGAAAATGGAGCACGAGGTCTCCACTGCAGGCATATATATACCCCAAACCACTCACTCAATTCCACCTCTTCCAGCCACACCCTACCCCTTCAGTTACCACTCAGTTAATCCTTATCAGTGGATTAATTACTGATTTGGTTAAGACTCTAACAACCCAATCATTTCTCCTCTGAACCTTTTGGCAGAGTCTCATACTTGAGCTTTACCTCACATCTAAACCATAACAGTATCAATCAAGTGGTATAAAGTTATACGTGTATTTGAGTTATTTTGATATTACATTTATTGATTCATATTGTGGATTTCTTCCCTCTTGTTGATCCTTAGTCACTCTCTTTTCTCACTAATAGTCAACTTTTTCTGTTCCTTCTTCCTCTTTTGTTTTTTTCATCATTTCTAATTATTTTTTATTCCTTCTATATAGCTATCATCTGCTACCTGTATCTTGCCTCTCCTCTGTTCACTTTTCAAATATTTCAAAATTTCTTTGTTTTCCTACCTTATTTTAACTTCATTTAAGAAATGCAAACACCATCTTTAGTAAAATTATTTATAACATGCAATTACAACCCCATTCATGTTGTGATTACTAATTCATTGAATGACATAGTAGAAACCTGGCATTAAATGCCTGGCCTAGATACCAGTTTCTTATTGTTATTGATGATATTAAATGTTTACACCACCATTCCTATAGAGGTGGCAGCTAGTGTTAGAGGTGCCAAAGTAGATAACAGACATTTATCTTAAGGCTGTACATCTGTTGCCAACATTAGCGCTATACTTGCCACTCCTTCTTCTAGTGGGGCTGGAAAAGAATTGAGACACTTCAAATTTACAAAGTAGAAATCCTGCTGCTGAGCAATGCTGCCAACTCAGGCAGGTATTCAGATCCCATCTCTTGTGCAATCTAGTTTCACCTGAATCCCAGCATTATTGGAACATGTAGAGAAGACCAAAATCTAAATCAAAATCAACCAGAGGTCCCACTCCCGGATGGTGAACTCATACATCAAACAGAGAAGTCAAGAATGAAAAAAATAACCACACACAAATGAACACATATAAAATAGGAAGGGGAACCCATCTCATTTGATGTAAGAGTCTAAGACCTGTGAAAACCTGTAAAAACAAGAAAACAAATCTCTCTCCAAAATTAATAATGTGCCAATAAAGGATTTCAAAGTTATGAAATGGGGTAAAATTTTAGAGAAAGATTATTAAAAAAAATTGATGATTAAAATGTTCAATGAGCTAAAAGAAGACCAAAGGATCAAATTAAGAGGATAAATACATGAGATGAAAAAATATTTCGGTAAGAAACAATGAAAAAGAAACCAATTAGAACTCCTGGAAATGAAGTTGAAATTGAGTAAAATTAAAATTCTCTTAAAAGCAACAGATTAGATTCAGTAAAAAATGGAATTTCAGGCTCTGAAGACAAGCCTTGAGGTCTTCATGATAGAGTATATGAACTTGAGTATTCAGTATGCAATAAAAGGAAAAAATAAATTAAAATGATCAGATAACACAAGAAATCCTGGTCAGAATCAAGAAAATAAACCTAAGAGTCATTGGGATAGAAGAGAACACAGAGATACAGACTAAAGGCATTAAGAAAACCTTCAATGAGTCATTAACAAAATATCAACACACCTAATTAAATTAAAAAAAACAAAACTCTTGGCATTAAACCCAAGATATATTCCCCCCAAATGAAACATAACTTTATACCACTAACAGACAGATCATCCAAACATAAAATCAATAAAGGTAATTTGTGTAAGTGTATATTATAATTCAAGTGGAACTAATAGATACCTATACAACATTTCATTCCAAAATAATTGAATTTACCTTCTTTTCAGCATCTCATAAAATCTTTTTTCACAATAAATCATTTTCTAGGTCACTATGAATTTCATAGTAAATACGGAACATTAATAAAATTCCATGCACTTTATCAGATCACAATGGAATAAAATAAGACCACAAGAAAAAAAATAATAGAAACCACAAACATATAGAAATTAAATAGTACTCTTAAATTAATAATGGATTATAAAAGAAATGGAAGAAGAAACTCAGAAATTCTTCAAAACAAATGAAAAAAGAGATACAACATATCAAAATCTGAGGCAGTCTGAAAGAAGTTCTAACTGAAGAAACATATAGCATTGAGTGCCTATATTTTAAAAAAGAGAGAGGTCCCAAATAAATAAGACTATGATCCACCTTAAGTCCTTAACACAGGAAATAATATGAATCAGAGTCAAAATTAATTAAATTGAGAAATTTTTTTTAAAAAATACAGAAGTTCTATAAAAAAAAAAAACTTGGCTTTTTGAAAAGATAGTCAAAATTTATAAATCTTTAGCCAAACTAATCAAAGAATTGAGAAGACCCAAATAAACAAAATTGGAGATGAAAAATGAGATATCACCATGGGCACTTCTGAAATTGACGATCATTAGAAACTATTTTGAAAATTTATTCCCCAATAAACTTGAAAACATATCAACATTGACAAATTTCTAGACACATATGATCTACCCTAATTTAACCAGGAAAATATAGAAAGTCTAGACCAACCAATGTAAAGTAATGACACTGAAGTAGCAAATAAAAAATTTCCAACAGAGTGGAGCCGCAGGGACCCCAGGCCGATTGTAGATGGAGCAGGAGAGACCCAGCCCAGGAGACCTGGTTTAGGCAGCTCGGCTCTGCCTGGTTGTTAGATCTAGCCAGAGCCATCTCTCTGGTTTCCATTTTCCTACGTGTCCAGTTGGCCATTTAGGACAGATGGCCTCCGAGGACCCCTTGAGTCCTGTGAGTAGAGGTCATGGGTTTCGTCTTGGGCTGTGGGGCCAGGGGGCTGGACCCCGGGACCACCCTGTCTCCTTGTCACCTCTGCCCATGTGGTATTTGCAGGTGACAAGGGTCTCTCAACATCCCAACAGACCCCGAGGGCCTCTCCTGTTTTCCCCACGAAAAACCGAGGCTTGGAGAGACCAAGAGAGCTGCCCAACCAGGCGGACGCGGGCTCCATGTGACACCGGGTGACCCCACGCATTTGCTTTGCCTCCTGCCGCCGCCAACTCTTCCTCCTTTATTGTTTTTGGTGGAGGCAGAGAAGGGCCATTGCCACCCAAATGGGGACAGGTGGTTCCCTCCTACAGACGGTGCAACTGGGGGGGATTTGAGCTCTGTGACGTGTGCACCGCTCCCCTCTGTCCCCCTTTAGTCGGGTGCTCAGTCAGCTGCAGGAGGCACTCAATACTTGGTTATGAAGGTAGCTTTGCCGCGGGCTGACGGTCGCCTGGGCACGTTTAGGACACCTGGGCCCAGCAGGGACGTTCAGCAGGAGACCGGCATTGAGGGCTTTTCCAATGTATGATATTCTGACTGTCCATGGGGGTGAACCCTCCCGAGCTGAGGAGCTTCTGCACGTGGCCTCCCCCCTCTCCCTAGTTGCAGGGCTTGTGTGTGGGGAGGGGCTGGCCCCCTCCACCCCGGACCCCAAGCCCATCCTTCTTCCCCTGGAGATGTCATGGAGGCCTCAGGATCCCTACACTGGCTTCAGCCTGACGAGGCCAGCTCTAGGGTTTGGGTGAAAGGTTCTGGTTTCTGTCTATCTGAGAAGTCCCTCCTCCTGTCACAGGAGGCCACCCTCTTCCCTTGCCGGCCACGTTCAGGACAACCAGCAGCTCCCAGCGGGCAGGGAGGGGAGGGTGAGGGGGGCAGATGGGGCAGGTCACCTGTCCAGGTCCCTGGCTGAGGAGCCACCTGCGTCGTCTGAGGCCTCACAGTGGAAGGTCAAGGTCGGAACCTGAGACACAGGGCAGCAGGCCGCTGCCTCGGCCAGGGCCCGAGCTAGCCCTGGCAGGCAAACTGACCTCAGATAGGTCCCTTGACGTCTCTGAGCTTGTCCCTGGTGGAGTCAGGGACTCAGAGGGGGCCTTCAAGGAAAATAAGTGACCTGGTGAACACTAACGCTTTGTGGTTAAGCATGTGCATTTCAAGGGCCCAAATGGCGGGTTTGAATTCCAGCCCTCTCGAGTAACCTTGGCCAAGGGCCCTTTCTGTGCCCTGTGCTTTTCCTGGGCTTCTAGCACCCAGAGCTCGCAGCCTGGTGGCCCAGACACGTGTGGTTCTCGAGGCAGCTGCTGCATTGGTGATCAGCGGGGCTGCTGGGGTCTGGACGAGGCCTGATGACCTTGTCTGGGCTCCCTCTAGCGTCTGCCATCGGTGGTGGACTCCCAGGGGACAGGCTGGTTCATGTGGCCCTCTCTGGGGTGGACGGCAGTGCGGGCCTCCTCTGGGTGGGCTTGAGCCCCCAGCAGATGAGCCTGGCTTCTTCCGGGGGCCGCAGGGGGCCCAGAGGCAACAAGGGAACAAGCCAGAAGGGCACCCCTCCGGTCTCTGGGCACCCGGCTTGCTTCTTTCTCATTGGCCAGAGTATGTCCCACTGCTGAGGCCCGAGCCACCATGGGAGGGCTGCGTAAACAGATTGGGGACAATTCAGGCAACCATCTGTCACAATGTCTCAGGGCCTCGGTTTCCTCATCTGTGAATTGAGCATCCTCTTGCACTTTCCTTGTTCATGGGTTGAAATGAAAGGAGCAGAGGTCTGGTCTTGGCTCAGGGCAAGGAAATCAAGCTTCCCTCAGCCTGCGCTGCTGTGGGTCACTGTGGTTACCAGCTAGGGCCTCTAGAGGTGACATAAAATCCAATCCTGTGCCACAGGCTCTGGGGTCGTGAGCTGGTTGTGCCCTGGGAGACCCTGCGCTCAGGGAAGTGGGTGGTGCCAGGGGGAGCAAGTCCTACAGAGGAGCCCACGGTTTCCCCTGAGTCGCTGGATAGGGGGAAGAGGGTCTTTGTAGTCCCTGGTGGAGATCTGGGTGCTGCACTTGGGGCCAGGTCCGCTGGGATGGCTGTCCCCCCCACTTCCCTTTCTCTTCCTCTTGCTCTGTGGACATTTCTTGGTTGAGAAGAAGGTGATCAGGGCATGTGCCCACTTGTGCAGTGTGGTACTGGAGGGACCCTGAGACCATGTGAGCTGGTTCCCCCCATCTCCCTACCAGGGCTCACTTGGGTCATTAGGGAACCCTCCGCGTTGAGCTTTCTGCCACATCAGGCCACATTTGAAGGTGAATGGCCTTCACACCCTGTGAGTCCGGTGCACTGACTGGCAGTCCTGGGCACGTGATCTGAATGTCATCTTGCTGTCACCCACAGCCATCAGAGTCCCTGGACAGTTGTGATGACCCTGGACATAATTGAAAGGCTGCAAACTGTCCCTGGGGAGGGGGCACTTACTTCACTAGATTTTGAATCTTGACATCAGGCCTTTATAGACCCTAGCTGGGTGACCACGGGACTGGCCTCACAGCCTCTAGTCCCCAGCTCCAGGGGTCCTTCCTGAGCTCCCCCAGAGCGTTCAGGGAAGGCGAGTGGCCGCTGTTGTGCCTTCTCATCCTCATTCCTCTCTGGTTCTGGCACAACCTGGCCCGTCTTGGACCAGAGGCAGGGCGCTGATATCAGGACGGTCCTGCCCTCGTGGGATTTATGGTCCAAGGGAAACAGAGATTAATTGGTCATAAGAATAAATGTAAAATTATATGGCCTAAAAATTTTTTTTCCAACAAACAAAGACCGAGGATCTGATGAATTCTCAGGTGAGTTCTAATAGATTTTTAAAGAATAAGTAACACTAGTCTTTATCAAATTATTCCATGAAATTAAAAGGGAGTTTACACTGTCAAATATGCTCTATGAAAAGCAGTACAACCCTGATGCCAAAAATCATACAAAGACTCATCAGGAAAAGAAAACTCATACAAATGTCTGTTAAACATACAAACAAAATCTTTGTTAAAACATTTGAAAACCACATTCAAAAACACGGCTAGAATATCATGCTCCATGATCAAGTGTACAATGATAAACTTGCAGGGTTTTATGGTTGGTTCAACATATGCAAATCAATAACTACAATTCAACACATAAATAGAATCAAGGACAAGAATCTCATGATCATCATCTCAATATATGTAGACAAGTCTTTGATAAAATCCATGTTAAAAGTCAATCAGCCATGTTAAAATTGCTAGAGAAACTAGGGATGACAGGAACTTACTTCAACATTAAAAAGTCTGTATATGACAAATCTAAAGCCAACATCATACTGAATGGAGAAAAAGTCAAAGGATTCCCTATAAAATCAGGAACAAGACAAGGATGTCCACTTTTACCAGTTTATTCAATATAAATCTTAAAAATGTAGCCAGGCCAATCAGACAAGAGAAGAAAATTTAAGTATACAAATACAAAAATAAGGCAAATTATCTCTGTTTGCTGATGACATGATCTTATTTCTAAAAATACCAAATTACTTCACCAGAAGATTTCTAGAGCTGATGAATAAATTCATCAAATTAGCAGGATCCAAGATTAGCATACATAAGTCAATAGATTTCCTATACTCCAACAATGATTGTGGGGAGGAAGAAATTAGGGAACTTATCCCATTCACAATAAACTAAAAAAATAAAATAAAATAAAATACTTGGAAATTAATCTCACCAAAAAGTTAAAAGAGCTCTATAATGAAAATCATAGAACATTGAAGAAAGAAATTGAAGAAAATCTTAAAAGATGGAAAGAACTTCCATGGTCTTGGATAGGCAGAATTAATGTTATCAAAATGGCCATATCAAAGCAAAATGCCAATGAAATTCTTAATAGAACTAGAAAAAAATAGTCCTAAAGTTCATTTGGAATAATTAAGAACCAGAATAGCCAACACAATTCTGAGCAATGCTTGATCTCTCATAATACCTGATCTTAAATCACATTACAGAGTTATAGTAACAAAACAACATGATATTAGCACTATAACAGACAAGAAGAAAAATGGAATAGACAACACTAAGATAAATCCACATAGATATAGTCATTTGATATTCCACAAATATGCCAAAAATTTATGTTGGAGAAAAAAGAGTCTTCTTAACAAATGATATTGAGAAAACTGTATGTCTATATATAGAAGAATGAAGCTAGAACTATTTTGTACACTCTGCACACAATTCAATTCAAAATGAATCAAAGACCTAGGAATTAGACAAGAAACTTTGCAACTTCTAGAAGAAAATATAGGGTCAGCACTGCATCATATTAGTGCAGGCATTGGCTTGCATAATAAGACCCTTATAAAATGCAAGAAATAAAACTAAGAATAAGTAAAATGTCATCAAACTAAAAAGCTTCAACATAGCAAAGGATATGATTATATTATATGTGTGTGTGTAATATCCTTTATTATATCCTTTATATATCTATATCTATCTCTCTATATATATATCCCAAAGTGAATTCTACCTTTAATTATATGCAGAAAGCACCAATCAAAAATAAACAAATAAATAAGTGAAGTGAATATGGATAGAAGAGGGGAGGGGAAGGGAAATGTGGGGAGTGGGGAGTGAAGTTGAGTAAATCAAATTCCATGCAAATATGATTTTGTCAAAATGAAACCAACTACTATGTATAATTCTCTAATTAAAAAATAAAATGTATAGGAAAAAAATAAAGGTGATATTTTATATGTAGCACTCTAAGAAAGAAAAAGGTCAAAAAAAAAAAAAAACTATTCAGGAACTGTTGCATTGGGAGAAGAGACCATGGTCATTCTGAATGGGAAAGTCAGAGTATATATCTATGTGTAGAATTAGAGGAATCAATGGATAAAATATTACTAAGAGGAGAGATCAAGGGTAGAGGTGTAAGTAACATCAATAATGACTGCCATTGTCTTATGTCATCTTATTCTAGATTATCTCTATTTTGTAAACTGCCCCTTTTAAAAGTATTCTCTCTTTTCCAAACATTGTAAATTCTAAAGAAATTGACTTTAAATGACTGAGACAGAAACAACTGGAGTCAGCTCTTACGTGAAAGAGAACCAGTAAAACAATGGTTCTAGACTAATTAGTTATCTTTCTTTAACTTTTTGGAATCCAGAATGTCTGATAGTCTTCAGATAACATCAAAGTGTAGACCAAGGACTTGCTAATCCTGTTTTTTTGGTTCAAAGTGGAATAATGTTTACATTACAGGAAACTAATGTAGATTCGTAACCAATTATAGTGACTGGACTAGGATATGAAGGTTGGTTGTTATTGCAAGAATATCCCAGCAGAAAAGAAAAGAAAACATCCCCTGAATGGCAGAGATAGTTATTGAGCCTGGATGCATGACTCAGTATAGCCTTCCTGTCCTTTACCCCACTATCTTCTTTTCCTCCCTATAAAATACTCTTTATGTACCTCAGTTTCCTAAAATAGTTGTTGTTTTGTTGATGATAGCTCCCTTATTTCAAGGGGCCAGCTCTTGAATAAACTTGATTTTCTTTTCATATATAAACATAAATATATATATATATATATATATATGTGTGTGTGTGTGTGTGTGTGTGTGTGTGTGTGTACACATATATGTTAATTTTATATATATGGATGGGCTCTCTTTTGTCCTGCAAAGAGGTCCATGGAACAGGGTAAAGGAGAGTGTGGCTGCTAATCAAGACCTCCAAAGACTAAGCAGGAAGCAAGGCTGATTTTATGGCACAGTTACCATTATATATATACTCAGGCAGTAGCTAAGCAGATTACAGGCATCCACCAATGCAATTTCTACTAACTGTCCTTGCAGCGACCAATCGAGGAGTGGGCCATGGAGCAAGCTCAGGGACTAAAACACATGGCCTCATGCCCAGGACTGTGCCTATGGAGTAAGTGGCCTGCCCTTCTCACGCCCAGCACGAGGGGATTGCCCTGCCACTCAGATACCCTTAACATATGCCATGTATGTATGCAGTACTCCATATACTTGTCCTAATTATATAATATATATATATATATATATATATATATATATGTATATATATAGTGTATGTGCATATATACACACACATACATTTTTTTAGAGTTATATATATAGATAGTATTATATATATGTATACACACATATATAAAATTGGTAGTATTCAGTTATAAATTTTAAAAATGGACTTTCATTTTAGAGTTCTTTTTTCCCTTGTTTAAAATGTCTGATCTGACAACTGCAACTATGTTTCCTGTGAACTCTGGTTCACTTTAACAGGAGCAGAATGAAAGGGAAAACTATCATATGGCTAACATGATTGCCAGGAAGGCCAAGGGACCAGGTAAGAATAAAAATAGAAATCAATAAGGCTAATTGCAAAGGAACAAAACATATTGTCAATCTTAGCATGGATGTTAGGACCACAGGATTTTATCAAGTTACCAGTGTTAGTACTGCTTACTTATAACCTTTACTGGGTGAAGTTAGACTCTCAGTTTTAATGTTACCATCATGATTGATTTTCAACTGTCTGTTGTCAGGATGCCATTCCTCCCTCCAAGCTTCATATGCCATTGCAGGCAAGAATGAGGACTGAGAATATATGTGTGTATTTGTGTGTGTGTGTGTGTGTGTGTGTGTATTCTATTGCCTCCTAAGGTTGAATCAGTGTTGCTGAGTTGTAGTTCTTTCCATAGAAACATAAAACCATTTTTTGTTTTTTGATTTTTGATCTGGTTTGGAATATATCATAAGAAGAGCAGTTGTCATGAATATCCCAAAGATGAAGACAGATGTAGAGCTGTTGTTCATTTAGTACCTACCAGATATAGAGTAGAAGATTGAAAAAAAATTTAAAGAAACAAGTAAAGATAGAAAAAAGAGATGAGATAGATAAAAAAAAAACAAGAAAGAAATGTCAAAGAAAAAAGATAGAAATAGTGCTAATTTTGCAATATGGTATAGTTAAGACAATGAAGAATATGAGGAATATTAGAGAATAGAGCTTTTGGATTTCTTATTAGTTTTTAATATTTTTCAAGATTTTTACAAAAATTATCAAACTGTTTCTATATCTGTTGTAATAAATGACATATGCCTTTTGGACAAAGACGTACAAAAATGTTAATTGATAATGGCAAAATTATGTGACAAGAATCAAAGTGTTATGAACAAACGTTACTTAACAACTTCATCAGAGAGGATATTATATCAACATGTTCCTTAATTTGATGAATCACTTTTCTATAGATTGTAGTTTATTATCTCCACACCAAATTGTTATGCTCTATTTACAGTGAGCTAGGAAACATTAAGAGAATTTTAATATTGTTTTCCAATTAGGATGATCTTTTCCAGTTAGCCTCCACTTAAAGCTTGTAAATGAAATATAGTTGCTATTTTTTTCAAAGCTATTATTAAACAGAAAGCTATAGACCTTTTATTGTTTTCCTTTATATTTAACTTTCCAAAAGTGCTTGTAATGTTTCCTTTTTCTGTTGGATATTTTATAAATTCTGCCCACATACCCCAAACTGCAAACTGGGAATAAAAAAGGCTTTATCACTTGTTAGGGAGATCCTTTTCCAGTTAAACTTCCTTGCAGCCAATCAATTTGTCAGATCAGAGGCCTATCTTTTGTGAGAGTTCCTCTGAACTAAAGCTGACAGGGTTAGGCCAGGGTCAGCTGTCTGATAAATCAAAGTGAAAGACAACTTAAGGCTCTATAGTAGAGGGGGTTAGGGATTAGCACAGATGGCATTATCTTGGAGTTGACATTGATAAAAAACATATTTGTAAGAGTTAGCCTGCAAGACTATTTTTTTTTCTTCAACTCTTCTATTCCCTGTCCTCTCAAATGACATTCAGATTAATTAGAAAAGTTAGAAAAGAAAGGGACTCATAAGCCATTTATCTACCAAGTGGTAAGATTTAAAAAAATTAAATCTTGATGGTCTTCAATAAAGAAGCTTAACAATGATTAAGGGTTATCAATCTTTGCTGTAAGCTATCAAAACTGAGTGACCTTAAATTGTATTGAAGTGAGATGCAGTGACATAGTGACAGAGGCTTTATTGGATGTATATACATTCTAATGCTAGATAAATTCAGATATTTACTTAGGTTTGCAAATTTAATAAATGAAAACTAACTTTTAGAATGTTAATCTTTATCAAAACAAACTTATTCCAGGTGTAGTTCATGATTTAATCTAAAGTTTAAATTTAGATAAAAATATTGCTATTTTATTCTCATAAATTGTAATATTAAAGTCAGTAACTTAAAGCAACTTGTATTAATGTTTAAAATCAATAGATATTTATAGTGTGCCAAATTGCATCAAAATGATACAACAGAGCTAGTAATGCAAAATATTTTTTTCACTTGTAAAACATTACAATCATTCTATGTGAATCAAATGAAAAGATAATGGTAAGCCAATCACCAACCATCTAAAAAATTGGCACAAACTTTACCAAAAAAAAAAAAATACACTAATACACTACTTCTTGGGGTTCTCTGATTTCAAAGAAGTAATCAAACAAAATAGAAATTGTTTTCCTCATATTACAAAAATATTTTCAATAAAAGGAGCTTATCTAGTAAATAACAAAGATTTATCTTTACAAATTAAAGTGCTTATTCTGTAGGATTTTTGAGTTTTTAATTGGCTGACACTTGATTTCTGCCCATGATTATGTAAATAAATATTCTGTAATATTGTCTAAGCATATATTTATTATATGAAAAAGAATGACAATATAATGAAAGACAAAAAAAAGACAATGGAATCAAATAAAAATGTGTTATGGATATTTTAAGGAGTTCAGTGAATTTATTTAGTAAATTTCTTCAGAGTTAAAAATAATAATTTTGTAACTCTAAAAGCTGCAGTGTGTTTATGAAATTCAAGGTTTTACAAATGGTTGTTTCTGATGGAAGTTTCAAAATTATTTCATATAAATTTAGGAAAAATGTAGGGATTAATCATTCATATGTAAGCTCTTTTATAACCATTTATGAAGAAATATTATGACCTATAACATTCCATATAAAGAAATAAACTTAATAAATGTACTAAATAAAGACTGTAAAGATTGTAAATAAAATTTAATTTTATTTATTCTTCAGTAGTTTATAAGATATTTGTGTTTATGTTTTATATACCCAGTGAAGATACAAAGTGATTTTCTGCTTTCATGGAAAGTATCTTTTTTAAAAATGGATCATCATGGAGGAACTCCATTAGGTAATTGTCATAAATCCGAAACTGAAATGTACAATAGGAAAGGCTGCTGTGTGGGATGATTTGAATGTTTTTGATACATAATCCTGTTATCTAATCTTGAATTCTTCCTCTTCCTTTTCTCTATCTTCTTTTCCCCTACAACTTTTTAATTTAAGAATTAAGGGGACAATTAACACATATTTAAAGAAAGTGAAGCAATTAATAATATGCAAACAGGTGTGTATGTGTGTGTGTGTGTGTGTGTATGCGTGCACGCATATATTTCTAGAGACATTTAATATATCGCTGAAAGCAGAAAAGATAAACATCAGAATTTTAACTTACATCATGGTACTCATCCATGGGAAGGAGCAGAAACAGAATTATGGAAACCATAATATGTACCATGATGATTTATATCAATAATATTTTTCTAGGTAAATCAAGCATTCCCACATCAATCAAAGGTTTATATAATATAACAATATCTCTCCTTTTGTTCAATAATGCATTCAATTGGACTTGATAGCCTGCTGTATCAATGATAAGAAATGGGAAGTTATAGGGTATGGCCTCAAAGAAGAACTCTGGTCAGTGCTCATTTGTGAGACTTCCCTTCCTTAGAAAATGCTCCCCTCACCTTAGAATGAAGAATGAGATGTATCAAAACTTCTGAACCCCTCTGGAAATTTATTTTAAATAAATCATTGGAGTGGAATTGAAATTTAATGAATTATGGTATAGTCTTCCAAAAAGAGTGGAACAAAACAGATATTTTGGCACTATTCATCAAAAAAGCATAAAAATGTCACACATCAAAGGTTATTTTGATTCCAAGTACCTCTAGATCTTAGGATATAGGAGAAGCCTCCTGAATTGTTTTGATCAATTCTTCATTTACCTTTTCAATTAAAGTGAAATTGTAATGTCATAATTGCATTCATATACAATAAAGATTTAATATTTGGTCCCAATCAAGATTTAAATGGCACAAAGCCTTAAATTAGGAAGAAAGTTTTTACATATACTGCAGAATAAATTTCTTTTTCTTCCTCTTCCCCCTCCTGTTCCTCTTTTCTTATCTTTTCTTTGGCACATCTTTTTCAGTGTAAGAAATAGGAAAATAAAATTAACATTTTGAATTAAGTAAAGTCCTATTTGCTCTTATCACATAATTTAGTAATAAGATGCCTCCTATTTATGTCTAGATCAAGAAAGAGATGAATTACTCTAAATGTCATGAAGGATAAGCTCAAAAACCTACTAGGGTAGTATTTTCCCCCACAAGTACTGGCAAGTAATACCAGGTTTGTTTTACCACTGAGCTACTATAGCCATAGCCCCTTTCTGAAATTTTTGTTTTGAGAAAGCATCTTGCTAAGTTGCTGAGGGTGGCCTCAAACATGGTATCCTTCACCATAGCCTAACAAGTCACTTGGATCACAATCATGTACCAGAGCCTGGCCTAGCCTAGGGTGCATTTTAAAAATAGAAGTCACTAGAAAAAAAGTAGATTCACTGATTCTCCCAAAATGGATAAATAAGAATTCCACTTGCATATTTATTTATTTATTTGCTTACTTATTTTTATTTATTCTGGGATAGGTTTCAAAGTCTTTGGTTTATAAAAAGTATCATGTATGAATATAAGATTTATTGGAATTTCTCAATCTTATGTAGTATATGTTTAAGTTTCCTATGATCCTTTCTTCACAAGGGTTTAATGGCCAACCCTGCTGACTTGTGGATTACTGAGCAAAGTATCTCTAGAAGATTGGTTTCTCCCTCAAATGTGAAAAGATCTGCATTTCTTCATCTGCTACTGCATTGAATTCTGACAACCTCTGAATTTTGTTTTACCTCAATGAATATGATAGATTTCTTTCATAACAGTGTTGAACAAGATACTACTCAATAAAGGAGATAAAAAATTAAAACAGACAGCTTTCTTTTGTTCATACATCTCCTATTTTAATTAGATAATGAATCAATGAACTAGTTCTCCCATGTAAAATCCAGGCTCCTGTCCAGTTAGGTGTACTGCTTAAAGTATGTAGTGCCTGGTCCTGCATAGAATAAGCTGGGCAACTATTGGCATTGATTCCCAAGAAATTTCTTCTCTTGTATTAAAGCCCAGTAATTTTATAAGAACTTCTTTTGTTAGTCTTTCTTTCCAAGAGTATGGTGAGGTATTTTAATACTAATTTTATATCTCTACAATTCAGGACAGGCTGTTCGAATACAGTTCCAGAATTTGTTCTGTTTCCTTGTATTGGTTTGTTTCTTCAGTTCTTAACATTGGAGTAATGTATACTCTTTACTAATCTTCAATGTTTCTTGCGTTTACATCCCCTTTTCTTTTGTTTCATTATAATATTTTAAACAGTAATCCCTTTCTTCGTTTATTCAGATACAAAATTATTGCCTGTTGTTTATAGCTATCTTTGTGTTCACTAAAGTCTGAATTACCTTTTTTGTTATTAATATTTTCTTTAGTTCTGTAATCTTATGAGTCTTGTTATAATGTTCTTTAACTGATTTCTTCTAGCTCACACTAGTTTATCCTTTTTTAATTTTTATGTTTTTGTGTACACATCTTGCTGATATGTTTTTGGTGTTTTCAGGGATGCCATTCTGTTCTGCTTTATTCTGCAACTCCAACAGATAGAGTTTTTTTTTTCCTCATTCTTTTTTTTTCCTGATAAAAGTATTGCATGGAATTTCACAATTTTCATTTTTGTAATTCATTTTTCATGAACTTTGGTTTCTTGAATTTTTAGAAAAATGTTTTTCAAGATACTTTTTCTGATTTTACAGAGCTTCCTCTTCTACTATTATCTATAATAGGAAAAACTGTGGAAGGGTCCTGTGAGCTCTGGCCTTGTCCTTTCCCTTTTATTCTTTGATCTTCTTTTTTTTTTCTCTCTCTCTCTATTGTTCTTTTAACACAATTTGGATCCTGTTCCCAATAATTTCTCCTAAATGTGGAGATATTTCTGGAATTGTTCTCTGGTTGGTTAATTTTCATAGTAAAATTAAACTAAGTTGCACAAATTTATGTTCCTGACATTTGTGCAGCCTTTTAATCTGATGCACTCATTTAGACAAAATGCTTCCAAGTTTCAGATTCTATTCTCAAATTCTTCTTCCATGTTTCCAAGTGAGTATGTGTTCTTTTTCTTATGTTTATACATGAGATAACATTGCTATTTCTTCTCCCCCCACCAGAGAGAGGGTGATATGTTGAAAGTCTTTTTCCTTTTGGTGGCTTTTCTTAACACTTACATTTTAGTATGATAACATAACTCCTTGCCTAGGATTTTTGGAAATGTTGCCCACGTGATATTTGGTTTTGTTATCCAGTTATTTTGTCTAGCTTCATAAAAAGATTCAGATTCAAAATTGTATTCACCTCCATGAGGTTCCTTATAAACTTCTTTACATACAAATTTGTGACCTAATATCTTTATTAATAACTAGAGAACAATAAGTTGAAGGCAATCATTTAATTTTAGTACACTTACTGGCTAAAGAAAAGTAAAATATTTTACTGTGTCTTTTAGGGACATCATGAAAAATATCAATTTATCACTCTCAAATCAACTGAGAGAAATTAAGGTCTATTATAACATAGATAAATAAAGATAAAAATATATTTACATACAGGATATTTACTAGAATAAAGAAAATTTTGATGTACCTGGAGGTTACAGCTTTTAACACAGAAAGAAATAAATAAAAAATGTATGGCAGAAATTCTGATTGCATATTTCATAGTTAGTTGTCTTTATTGGACTCATTAGTAAATCTTGAACTTAGTTGTTATGAACTCATTGTATTTTATTCCTATTTTGCAAGTTTTTGGATCTTCTGATAATTATTTACATTAATTAAAATTATTTTTCAATTGATAGATGTGTATTTCTTTGCTTTAGTTTTATACACTGTTCAATTCTAAAAAAACAAACGTGTGCAACTATTAATAGAGTTTACTATGATATCAATGTTTTTAGAAATTTTACCATATTCAAAATGTTAAATATTCCACAAATCTTATCAATTAATAAGTAGTCTAATATAACTATTTATATCATCATATTTTACTTTAAAAGTAAATGCGACTTTCTAAAGATGACCTGGTTATAGTAATAAAGGTTCTTTCATTTTTTATTTACAGAATATCATATTTTTTTTACCTTTTTATACATTGAGCCACAACCAATTTATCATTTTCTGTACTATATTCTAAAAGAGAACCAACCATTTTTATTCATTCATGGAGCACTTTTGTAACATTTTAAAATTAAGTCTTAGTTACATTCTTATAAATAAGGATTCAAAGGGATGTAGAAACAAGTTTCTCTACTTCAATTTATAAAATTATCAGTGGTTAAATTGATAAGGTACCTACATCTCATGTATATTTGTCCGCACTACATATTTTCTCTCTTTTAGTTGTCAAACAGTTCTTGTTATGGTTACTTAATTGCATTAAATATTTCTAATTTAAAAGTGTCCTTGGCAAATACTAAAGCAACAACTCTTAATACTGAACCATAGTCCTTTTAGACAAAGTCCTTGTTTATTTCCTTTCTTTATTCTTTATCTCAGTGTTCAGAAATTACAATTTGTGGACCAAAAAGTAACTCCCACCTGCTTCTTTACAACTCAAAAACTAAGAAAAAACAATCACATTTTTAATAATAATTTTAAAAATCAAAAGAAGAATTTTTTAAGATGATGAAAATCTTATAAAATATAATGTCTATAAAAATATAATGGATTAAATGTTATTGGAATAAAATGAGAATCAGTCACTTACATATTTTCTGTGTTTTTGTCACCTGAAAGTCAAAACTATTCTCTGACTCTTCACAGGAAAAACAAACAAACAAAAAACCAAAAAAACCATGGAGTGCTGCCATATCTTATTTTTCCTAATGTGGATAAAGAGGGTATAGGACTCACTGGATTCATAAATAGGAAAAGTGAAAGCACACAAAAAAATGGTATTTATAGTGGAATGATGACAAGCCAATCAAAAGAAAAGACTACATTGATTGTTTAGTGCTATTAAACACATTTATTCTGCTGTATTGAATGACTGAGCAGATCATGGCTGTGTTCATAGTTAATTGAGCAACCAAGATCAGTGAATTGAAACTAGACAAACTAAATACCAAGCACTTTTTAACTTGCAGATTCTTTTTCTCCTTTTTGTAGTATGGAAACAGGGCAGAAAAATCAGCATTTTTAAAATGATGCTGAAGTGAACATCACATTAGACCATGAGGTCAGAAAATAGATTGATCTCCTGTTCTTTGGATCATATGCTGTGAAATCCCTTTATCTTATTGCCATAAGGTTTGTAAATACACTAGGAATACAAAGGATACCTCTGAAAAGGAAAAGGAATTAGAACAATATAGAGTTACAGGTTACTGTGTATGTTTGTGGTAGGGTAGGATTTTTTCTCTACTATGGCTATGCTAACGGGATCATTATCTCCTTGTACATGCTCCTGCTAAGAGGTTATCCAACATCCTGTCTGTAGGGTGATTGTTCTCCGGGCAACATGAAGGCAAAACAGTGTGTGGGATAACTACACCTATATGAATTATCCATACATTGGCAGAGTGGTAAAAGGTAAAGCAATTGGAATCTTTTCTCATCTGCTTAATAGAATTTTGACTCTCAGTAACTTACTTTATGAATTTTATACCCTTTGTCTTTAAAAATGTAGAAAATACTCAATAGGATTGAGAAAGGAGAGTTATATATTATATACCTGGCATATAATATTGTAGCTATTTCTTACATGTAATTGATGTGCTAGGAATATAACAAAATCAAAATCTATATTATTATTTATATAAAAATATTTTATCATATTACAGTATCATATTCCAGTAAAAACTAACATATTTTCTGGTATTGACTTTGCCATAAATAAATATCTATAAAGCATAACTGTGAGCACAAGGTCTAAGTTTGATTTCCTGTGTTGAAATTTTTCTCCAACACTTTCTAGCTGTTTGAATTTGGACAGGGTCCTTTATATAGCTGAACTATTTTTTTTTGGCATTGATAAAAATAGGGAAATATCATCTAACATATGCATTTGTTGAGAGAATTAAGTAAAATATGTTATGGAAAATGCAATAAGTGCTCCAGAAATGTGAGATATACTAATATAAAAATTAAAAACTTAAAACATTTAACAATTTGTTAGACAGTGTTAGGTTTAAATATTTGGTAACTGTGTTGGGTACTTGATATGCTAACATAGTAAATTATCCAGAAAAATGTTATCCTATAGCAAGACCATAGGCTTCATGGAGTACCTGATCTTTCAGTCTGCATTAACCTGTTGGCATGTGCAAGCTCCAACAGAGAGCACCATAATCCGTTTCATAACCTAAAAGTCAACTTCCAGGAAGAAATGCTTTTGCAAGTCTGAGATTCAATATTGAGAATGTGACATGGATCCAATTTTTTTGTTCCCAGAACTGGCCACCTCCAATCCAAATGAATATGTTTATAGCTTCTAATCAACCCCATTCTTGCCTGGCCATACCTTTGGCTTCCAGAGCACTGAATCATTTACTTGTTCTTTGTCTGGTTGGCACTTGTGGTACTATATGGTACACTGTAGTTTTCTCAGCTAGAGAGTCTGTCTTCCAATTTTTTGCCAAGCTGTTCGGACTCACTATCACTTGCTTATGATTTACTAAATGAATAAACCATCTGGCTAAAGTGAGCTTTCATACATTCACTTTATGACTTATCATTGCTCTTTAACACTCCACTAGACCTGTGTTTTTATTTGGCTCAGTATTTTTGTGTAAAAAAACTTCCCTAGTTTAATGTTAATAGTCTCAATGAAGATACAACACCAAATATAGAGCTTATCACAATATACAAACACAGAGAGAGAATATTGAAATAAGGAATGATTTTTTAAAATAACATTTAAAAATACGCTTATCCCTAGGAAAAGGCACAAATACTATATGTTTGGAACAAAGATATTATAATGAATTAAATATATATTAAGGGCAAAGATATAGCATACAAAATTTTAGAAACTCAGCTTAAATGATTTGGGTAATTTTTACTAGATATTATATTTTTTAAAATATGCTATTTGTTTCCCAAGTTTTCTTGCATTAGTCTTTCATAGAATTTTCAAATATCTGCCCTCTGAAGAGTTGGAGATGGATTTAACTCAACTAAGGTTAGGTGGTGATGGCAGATATGGGGCATGAGAAATGTGAACACAGCAGTGGGCTACACAGACCACGTTTGCATTGCTTCACCTGTTCTTGGCCTCATCTACTGATGTATCATCTGATTCCAACCTCATTTTTAGAAAATATTTTTGTGCAGATTTGCTCCCATTTGGAGCTTAAATTACCTCACTACCAAGATGTGTTATGTGTATTTTGTTTTCTTTTTATGTCGTTTATGATTCCAGACATGTGAATATCTGTAGGAATCCACTCAACATGGGACATAGGCTCCAAATGGAAACAAGAGAGATTCATCTCACCCACCCCAGAGTAATCCTTAACCCTACAGGAGTTCAGAACAATAGACAAATGCTTCTCTCTTTCATTGTTCAGGCAGAAAATTCTAAAATGTATCCTATAAAACTACTTAGATATTCAGTAGGATTGAACAGCTATTACCCTCAGTGGTGGCAAACGTTATTATAATATTTGTTGGTTTTTCCTAATTCCCTTCTCTTCCTTTTTTGTTTCACTTGTCCTGGTTATTCATGCCTGATGCCTATCCTTGATTTTCAGATAAACTCCCTTTAGTTGATTCTTTCCTTAGCTCTGATTTTGTGGAACCCAGACATGGTTAATTGAATGTGATTCTTCTCTCCTGATGGTGGAAAACTTCAGCATGCAATTGTGAACAGAAACATGGCAATCTTTGTCTTCGTGATGCCTATTATGTAGTTTTGATGAGGTCATCTAACTTTATTCATAGTTCAGGTATACAGTATAGATAAAAATAATCACAATAATTATTTAATCTAACTATAATACAGTCATATTACATATATAAATCTTTTTATTTCTTACAAAAAGAAATTATTTTCCTTTTGAGAAATGTTTTATCTTGCTTGAATTTGCAAATTAAATTTCCTGTCTGATTTTTCCTCTTTAATTATATACCATTTCTTTTATTTCGAATAGAAAGTAAAAGTGATATTTAATAAAATTCTATCCTTTATCATATATGCTACCCTGTCCCCACACACAATATTCTTCTTATCCTCTCATGCAAAGCTTGTTTTCCTTTTCTCTTTAGAGCGTTTAAAATATTCTCTTTCATGCATTTTCTCATAAACAACATCCCAAACTCAGAATAATAATAGTAACAATGCCTGTGAGTAATAAACTATTGGAGAAGTTCAACTTTCCTTTAATTGGACAATGAAATGCTAAACTTTACATTGGCAAATATTTTATACTTATAGATAAAAAATTAAAATTTATTTTTCTTTTATGAAATAGTTAGGAATATTTTGCAGTTATATTTTCCAGTCCAAAATATTTCTTCATGCATATTTTACCAGTACTCTAATAGTCACTATAGTAAACACATCTTAGTAAACACAAATTAGTCTGTCCTATGTTTACAAAAGTAAAATAAAAAATTTTAATTACCACCACCATCATCCGATGTTAGAAATCCAGTAAAACAATTCAGAAACATACATTCCAGTGAAAAAAGTAGATTTTCAAAGCAAGCAAATACATTAACATATAGTTGTCATTAGCATATAAAACTCTATACATAGTCTTAATTTATCAGAATTCCCTGTTATTGAGAACAAATTGAATGTTTCCTATGAAGAGTCCTCTTTCCTCTCTACTTATCAACTTGACAAGTATCTATGCATCTCTTTAGTGTCAGATAGATTGTAAAGCTTTCTTTAACATTCTCAGCAGAATTATTTTATTTTGTTTTTCTTTTTAACATAATTCTAGCGAAGTTTGTAAATAGCTCCATTATAGCAATGTATATGGACTGTGTATGTTAAATATCTAGGTTGTTCTCTTTGCCCTGCATACTGTGTGGCCTTGTTCCACAAGCACAACATCTTTCCTTAGGATATCCTAAGTGCTTTCCTCCTTTCTTATCTCCAGATTTATTTCTGTAAAACAAATATATTATGTAAGTATCAACACTATTACACTGTTTTAAAGTTCTTAATTTGGAACTAAGATTACTTTACAAATAGAACAACTGGATTAGATTGTTTTCTTAACCATTTAGTAGTTTTAAAGCTTTGTTTTCTTAGGACCTTTTTTAAAAAACTCTCAAGTGGAGATATATACCTTTCATGATTTTTTGAAGATTAAATTAAACAACATTTATTAAATAGCTGGCATACTATGTGACACATTTTAGGCAGTGAAATATGGTAGATTCTGTTATTATTTATTGTCCTTTTCCACTTATAAAGCACAGACTCTTTATCATGCATAGCAGTCCCTGGGAAGTTTTGCCACTGTCTACCAGATTCATTTCCCTTCCCTAAATTTTACTTCCTGAATCCCAGCCAATGTGTATTATATATAGCTTTTCACTAAGTCATTCTTCTAGATGCTTCCTTTTTTGTCTAAATATATGCATTGAAGGCCATGGACTTCATAGAGTTCAATTTAGATATTAGTTCCTCAGTGAAGCCTTTGTTGAACATTTCTTGTATTCTTCCATTAGAGTTTAACTCAGTGTTTCTTCCTGCTATCACTACAGCTTCCAACACTGTTTATATATACCTCCTTATTAGTACATTAAAAATATTTTTATTTATATGTTTTCTTCCTTTGGCTTTGGAAATCTCTTAATACTCAATTTAAACCCTAAATCCTTGCCTGGAATATTATGGGTACCTACAACACTAAATCCTGATAAATAGATTCTTGTACATGTCAAACAGTATTCTAATTAATATTAAAAAGATTATCAAAATATTGAGAATGATAATGTTTTTACCAGCGGGTATCTTTCAAGTTTCTAGAGTATTTTATTTCTTAAAAAAATTGTTAAGACCAGATATGAATGTCAGAGTTGTCATCAAAGTCAGTGTAACATGCTCCCGAATAAGGGTAGAAAAGAAGTCAACCAGAGAAGAGCAGCAGGTTGAGTGATGAAGATGGAGTGTAGTGTGTTGTATGTGCTGATAGTAAGGAATGCAAAAGTCAATTTTGCTTCTGTTCTAAATGAGCATATGGGTCATCGTAAGAAAAAAACTTTATGGTATGAGACATAGCTGAGGCTCTGATTAAAGATACATAAGATAAGAAAACATCTATTATTAACTATTCATGGACTCTTTGGGTCTGCAGGTCAGAAAAAAAGACCACTTAGAGAAGAAAGTTCAGCATCTACTAACAGTATGAACAAAGGATAGTTATGTTAATCAATCTCTCTGAAAAAGGAAAACAGAAATTAATAGTCATGATAACTTTGAGGTACCAACTCAATGTTAAAATCCAGAACTTAAAGTCACCTATATTTAAAAAGTTGTGTTTCCCAGGAAGTTAATGGTTCCACACTTCCAATTAATCTTTTCTATGCTTTTTGTATTTTTTCACTTGTTTTGTTATAGTTGAACCCTCAAATTTTAAAACCTCCACAAAAAATGAGATTTTCTCCTATAAATATTTCTAATATACTAAGAAGCTAAAGATTAGACTCAAAAAGTCACCTAAACAGCATTTATCTGGGCTGCACTATTACACATAGTACATAGATATTTAGTATACTGAGTATAGGCCTCATCTACTATATAGCTGGTATGATGTTTAATCTTGCAGCATAGATATTGACAAAATGTTACTGTAAGAAGAAAGAAGGACATTTAATTCTGTACTGTAATATTCTGATAAAGATACATGCAGGGGTTAAGGCAGTCCAAAGGAAGAGCATTTAATACATCAATTAAAGCAAAAGCATCAATCAAAGCAATTGAGACATTTGGTCTACACCCTGAGGCACAAACAGAATTAATCAGATAAAATTGTGGATGGATGACTTCATGACAGGGTCTACAACTGGAAAAAAACTTAGGAAAAAACTGTTTCACATGCATAGTGATATACATGTAGTATGCCATATGAAACTTAGCTGATAATATAAATCAATACTTATTGAACATTACTCCTAAGACTGAGATTTTGCCATGTTTGAAGAAAATTGATGGAAATACAAAGCTTTAATATAAAAGTGTGTACTTTACAGAGAGAGACAGAGGAGATACAGAAAGATTTTATCAAATGGAGTTACATTATAAATAATAACAAGACTGTTCAAAACACTTGGGTGGCACTAGGAGAAAATGGTATGTTGTTCTAAAGGAATCATGATGGTTTTCCCAGTGATAGAATCTAAAGAAATTTAAGCAAAGAGAAGTGTCACCCAATGTCCAGAAGAAAAAAGTTCCTTGCAACAGTATGTTTTATAACAGGAGGGTAGAAAACAAGGTGACCTGTTTCAGGCAACCACAAGTGACTAAGATGGGAACAATGTAATCTCCAAGTTGATGGCATGTGAAAATGGAGGTGAGTGGGTAGGACCATATTATACCCAGCCTCAAGGTCAGGGTAGGGAAAGAGGAATATATTGGCTAAGACTAAGGACCAGTGGTTTCTGTTAGAGAGTAAGATTATAGTTAAGGTCTGGATGGGAGGTGTCCCCCAAAAGCTCACTGTGTGAAACAATGTGAGAGGGTTCAGAAAGGAAAAGATTGGGTTGTGAGATACTTAACCCAGTCAGTGAATTAATCCTTTGATGTAATTAACTGATTGGAAACTGGAGGAAGGTAGGGTGTGGCTGGAGAAGGCGAGTCGCTGGGGGCGTGGCTTTAGGATATATGTTTGTATCTGGCAAGTGGAAATCTCTCTCTGCTTCATGATTATCATAAGAGCTGCTTCCCTCCACTACACTCTTTTTGGTTAGATCTTCTAGTCACAGGGATGAAAAGGTTGACTAAAACACTTAACAAATGTCTTTTTCAGAAAGATAACTTGAGAATAAGGTGGAGAGTGAAATCTATCATTCTGCCAGAGTATTCAACAAAGTATATATTAAATGATTAGGAATATTTTCAGAAAGGAGTGATGTTGATGAGATTCTTGTGGGAAAAGAAGTAACACAGGCAAAAATGGTGAATAATAGAAAGTAGGGTGAGGGGAAACTGAAAAGCCCTGAGTCACACCAGGATGTTTCCTTTGGTATGCTAAGAGTGGCAATTATAGCACTTGGTTACTTATCATATTTTTCTATTATTCTTATTGTTTTAAGAAGATAATTAAAAGTGATGGGGAAGATAATATTTTAAATCAGAAAGAAAAAAAGCAAAGAATTGGATAATAGTGGCGATCTAAACAATACTATTCTATGATTTAAGGGGTAGCAAAAATATTAAATATAAAGTAACCAAACTTTTGTGAATTACTAGATGTGTATGTAGAAGTTAGACAGGAAAGGGTGAAAATTTCATTGTTTTAACTTGTGTAACAATAGCTGGCTATCTTATTACATAATTAAGAAAGTGAATTTGTGGGTTGTACCCTATGAGTGTGATATGATATAGAAGAAGTTTTATGAATTTCCTGTAGTGAAATAGAAGTAATGTCTCTTGCTAGTCAAAGATAAGACTTAGCTTTCATCCTAACAGTGAATTTTCTCTTAAGTTTGGTCACAATGTTTATTTTTTAAATTATTCTTCTCACCGTGGACATTTCTAATACAGGTAACTAAGACAATTTATTGTCCCCTACTTTTCATTCTAGTTTCTCCTGAGGGGCATTTATTCATGCTGGGTTTCTATTTGTTTACTTTTGTTTCCCTAGTTAATTTGCCCCCAGTCTATTGTATCTACTTTCAGAAATCACACTCATTTTACAAGCCATTTAATTTCTTCATTCTCTTGGGTTGCATTTCTTGTTTTTCAAATCTTATTTCCAATAATAAATACAAATGTGATCTCTTTCTTCCCTACAGCCTACAACTTGATGGCTCAATCACTGGTGACTTTTCTCATCTTTATATACTAATTTCTTTTGTCTCTCCTGAATCTCCAAAATTTTGAAATGGTTAACTTTCAATATATAATCTTATATATCATTTTACTATATTATTTTTTTAATGTCATTCATGTAGTGTTACTTTGCATTGCCTAACAGAAATAATGAATGCTATCATATTAAACTTTTTCTGATAATATTCTAAATCATTAATGCCAGATTCTCAAAACAAGGTCTCAAAACTTTTGTTTCTCTTTATTCCTCCTCATAGTTTATTTTTTAAAAATATATACTTGTATGTTTATATTTATGGAAAGAATAAATGCTTGCTAACAAAGCTGGTAGAGGTAATATCATGTATTTTTTTTTTCTTTTTCTATTTGTTATATAATTTCTGATTGGTACTCATAAATTTCTGATTAAATAAATTCTCTTCTACTTAGTAAATTAGGTTATTTTTCTACTAGTAAAAAATTTTATTATGGGTACATTCTATCAAACTAACAAGTATTTGTGTGAATGTGAATGTAGTTGTATTTCATAAAGGAAAAGAAAAATTTACACATTTACTCTGACATATTGTTTCTTCTAATGTAGAGAATCATATTGGTGATTTCTATGAGTCCTCTTTTTTGGAGAGGAAAGAGCAAGGAGAGCCATTGAAGTATATATTATGCAATAATTTTAAATTAGAAAACCATTTCAGTAGAGAAAAAAAAATGGGGCTTCATAACTGCAAAATTAGAATCAAAAGGTGTTTTTCCTAATTTGCTCTAACTTATGTTGTACATGCCCCTTAAATAAGGAGGGCTCTGGATTGCTTAAAATCTAAGACATTATTAGACCTTGGTGACATAGAAATGTGTCAGCAATGATTATTTTATAGCATGATAAAGATACTTTTCCAGAGAAACAGAACCAAAGCAATTTGTTATCTATCCTCTGTGCCACCACATCTGACTCTATGGGATAGTTTATATGGTTTACACAGAGAGGAAAAACACGCTTTTAAGATCATTTGTCAATTTTTAAAAGCAAAATGAACTAAAGATTTGCAGTTGTAATAAAGTGTTGCTATAAAACTGCAGCAATAAATGTTCAAGTAATTGCTCCTTATTTTTCACACAACAATAGAAATTAACCAAAGACCCATGAGAAGATTGATTAAGCAAAAAGTCAATTATTTGGTAAGTGGAATAAGAAAGACCAAGAAATAGTTTATGTCATTTTACTTTCCATGAAGCAGTAAAATACTGGCAAAACAATTAAATATGCTCAAATTCATTGGAGAGCCAAGGCTTAAGAGAGGAGCACTGAACAAAACTATTCATAATTATAACATTTTCAACAATACTTCATCAAGAGTACACGATTTTTCAATTAGTAAATGAACAATATTACCCTTTATATAAATTAGCATCCATGAGTGTATTCAAAAGTGTAAAACACTGACACATATTTCATTTGCTTTGAAATGGGACATGTTTGAAAGACATTTTGGGAAAGCATATCTGCAAAGAATAGTTTACAAACTAAAGATGCAGTAGTATCCCAAGAACAGTAAGCTATCTGTGGTAGCATAAGAATGTACTGTTGAGATCCACCTTCATGAGAAGACTTCATGCTCAGCTGCTAGAAATAGCTCTTTGCTTCCTCTGGCCTTACATCAGTTTCAAGGAAATGCCAGGTTTCTCTCGGACCCTGCTTCCAGGAAATGACACAGCAAGGAGTCTGTAGTTGAGAGATCACTCTTGTTACTACCAATTATGTTAGCCATAGTTAAACAAGTACTGGCCTGGGGATGTAGCTCAGTTGGTAGAAAGCTGGCGTTGCACACGTACAAGGCCCTGGTTCAATTCCCAGCACCACAAAAATGAAAAACAAATAAACAAAAGTTAAACAAGTCCCAACAAAGGGACTTCCCTGAAAGGCAATCTTTTCTCCAGAGCTCAGCACTGGCTGACAGAAACTTCTTTCAGATCTGCACTGAAACTTATTGGTCCTCTACCCAATCCTAATTTCCCTCTTTTCTTCCACAAGTTTCACTTGTCTAATACTAATAACCATCTTGTGCTCCTAATTACATCTCATCTTCTAATTATTGAAGAACCCCAAATGGCATATATTATGCCAAGAATGACCTGATGAAACAAGTGATAAGAAAGAGGTGTAAAATAGAGGCACTGACTGCCTTTTCACATCAAGGACACAATCCTGCTGGTTACTGGTAAACCCTGTGCAGGAATCATCTGGTACAGATAAACATTCAATTGTTAAAACTGGGACCCACTGTACAGTGAGAAGACATGACAATAGAGCAAAATCCTTGGCCTCTCTGATAATTAGGGGATTTAAAATTACAGGGGAAATGATAAATAATGACAATGGAATTCACAACTTTTACTAAGAGGGAGTGATGCCTACTGGAAGGTAGTGAAAATTCTGATCTCAGTGTTTTTGTATAAATACCCAGAAGTGGGACTGGTGAATGATATGGTAGCTTTTAAAAAATTTTTTCCATGAAACTCCATTCTTTCTTCCACAAAAGGCTGCATTGTTACTACAAAGGGCTGCATTGTTGCATTTCCAACAGTGTTGCACAAAGTTCAAAGCTCTCCATATTCTATCATTTGTGTGTGTGTGTGTGTGTGTGTGTATGTGTGCTTATTTGACAATGGCCATCCTAATAGATATGATGTAATATCGCATTATGATTTTTAATGGTATTTCTCTGATGATTAATGACATTGAGTCATTTTGTTTTACCTATTCTATTGCAGGTACCAAATCTAGCCTGCACCTGCAACTGTCGATAACACCTTATTAATTTGATATTAACTCATCACAATCTGCCATTATCCATCTTCTTCAGGGGTTAGAATAATGAATTATATAGGAAGATTATTGAGAAAACACTTCCTAAATCATTTAAGTCAAAGCTACCATCACTAACCTCTATCCTTCATTTATACCCCCAGTTTGTATCTGATTTTCAATTTTCTATAGAATCAGAATCTAATTCCAGAGTTTTCACTTGTCTACCTGAGCTTCCAACCATTATGGCTTTTACTAAATACAGGTTAACAAAGTAAGGTGAAGGCTGGGGATGTGGCTCAAGCAGTAGCGCGCTCGCCTGGCATGCGGCATGCGTGGGGCCCGGGTTCGATCCTCAGCACCACATACAAACAAAGATGTTGTGTCCGCCGAAAACTGAAAAATAAATATTAAAAAAAATTCTCTCTCTCTCTTATCTCTCTCTCTAAAAAAAAAGTAAAGTGATGCTTAAGCCAGCACATAAACTATCTTTATATCTCACATACTCAGAAACTGGGGAAATATCTCAGTATATAACATATATGAGGAGACTATATTCTGCAGACTCATTGGAGCCACTGTTCCAGACTTGGTCTGGAACTTCCTATGTTTTAAATGTTTGTGTCCCTCAAGGGTATTTCATGAGTAAAAACATGATCCCCATGGTGACACTGTTAGGAAGTGTTTGAATGGTAGGGATGTGGGCCCCAGTGGGAGGTCCTAAGATCATTGGGGCATAAAGTAATATTCAATCAATCTTTAATGGTTTTTATAGGAACCCCTAGAGTCTCCCTGAGTACTGTTATAAAAGGAACAATCTTGGTCCTACCCATTTCTCTCCATTCATGGCTGAAGTTTTGACCACTTACTCCAACATGAACTTCTATCATTGCCATCTGTCACTTGTTATGAAGTCATACAGTGAACAACTAGCCTTTGCTGAGATTGTGATAAACTATTAGGACTTAGAGACTCCAAAACTATGAGCCACATAAACATTTTTCTCTTTATAAAGTTACCTGACTCAGATGTTTCATTGTGGTAATGTAAAGCTATCTAATATATCATTATTTACCTTTTTAGGACAGTGCTTCCTGAACATTAATTGTGAACCTATGTCACTCTTTTTATAAAGAATTAGCCCTACTTTCTTTGATCATCATTGCCATGCTACTCATTTTCATGACATTAGATAGCTCTGCTCCTTAAAATCTCTACCACTGTCAATCCTGATCTAGAGTAGACCATCACCACTGTCTACATTATTCTCCTTTTCCCATTCCAAATAGGCTATTCCTCATTGTTTAATGAATAAGCAACCTCATTCCCCTCCAAAGAAATGAACCTTCTATAGGTTGATTCAGGACTTGACACATGCTGATAAGGGATCAACACTTTCAATAAGCAGTATTGTATAAAATTTATATCTCACAGAAAAATACTGGTCTTTATGTTATCCTCCTTTATAACTAGCCTACTTTTAAAAATAAGTCCTTATAAATTTTAAGTTAGTTTGTCTTCAACTATGGTAGGCTATCTCTTAAAAGTCCTCCACTGATGCCTGATGTATCTACTAACTTTTTTATCAAGACATAAATTGGCAACTGGCTAAGATGAGCCTGTAAATTCTCTTTCTTCATTACTCATATTACAGAGAACAAACCCTTCCATCATCCTTCAAACTACTATGGTTGCTCTGTATTTCAAAACTGGAGGTGATGCACAAACCAATGTATCCCTTGTCACTTGCATCCATCCTAACTCATCTATTTATGGAAATCTCAGAAAGTTTGATGCTATAGCATATCACTGACAATGATTTCCTTGTTGTTATTTAAAAATCTTTTTCTGGATATTTTTTTTCTAGAATTTCTTCTAGAAAATAATGATATTAGAATGAGGTCCTCCAAATGCCAATGTTTGAGATAAATCCGAACTAAATTTAGGTAAAGGGGAAAATGACAGGAAAGAGAGGGAGACATGAATTATAGTAAGCTAGTTTTCTCTGTAAACTACAGGTTATTTACTTCTTATAACTACTGAAAACAGCACAGAAGAATGAGAGTACCAGGATCTTTAAACACCCAATTCTGTGAGTCAATGTGAAGGGCTGTTCCTGCAGGGTATTTATTCCTGGCACATACACTCTGTCACACAGGAAGGGTAGTAGATTCAAGTAACCATTGAAAGCCCTTAAGGAGAAACAGAGGTGTTAACATTGGAAATCAAGTTGGTGTGTGGTGAGCAGAGGTGATAGGAAGGACTGAATGATAAAGGAGCTCAAACAGAATTAGCTATGAGGTGCTCTGTAATTTTATTTTTCATGTAAACCTAACAAGAACCCAAGGACATAGAATCTTCTTTCTTATTTAGAAGAACATAAAACTAAAAATAGTCTAAAACTTTCCCAAAAGCTTTCAGTAAATAGTGAGGGCATGATTTATAAAGTCAAAGCTTCAGGTCACATTTCCCCACTTCATCTCTGGAACTAGTATTTTTTCTATAGATTTCTATTATACAAATTTTTTTTCTCCATTAATTATAAATTAAATAAATTAAATAGTGCAATGCCACAGAGTAAATGTTAGCATGTATTGTTTTTAATGACAGAACAAGTTGATCAGAGTTTGCTTTTGGATAAAGTATTTACATAACATCTAAGACCAATAGGAATGATTTATTTTTCTTCTTTAATGGTTATTTGAATATTCTTTAAAAAATATCAGGCAACAGATATATACAAAACATGCATCACTCTTCACGAATGGAGACAATCTCTCCTGTTTTAGAGAAATCCCTATGGCAGAATTGGAGTATTTAAGATGTTTCACTGAAAGAAATTGCTTTATTTTTACTGTCCTCATTATGGAGGGATAGTTTTCTTTTGGTTGAAAAATTGCATACCTCATTGAAAGTACATCTGAGAGCACATCAATAATTGAGCTGCAATTTACGCATTCTCAGTATATGGCCATCTAATGAACCAGCCATGAAATGGCAATATTTTAGGAATATTAAATGGCTAAGGTGAATGAGATTTATTTTTCTGATTCTAATGAAACTAATCTTAAAACAAATTAGGTTATTTCCATGTTTACAATCCGCTTTTGCTAATACTCATTGATTTGACATTACTTTATTAGCTAAAATACAAATTTTTTGGAGAATACAAATATATGAGTTTTTTTGGAATAATTACATTTGTTCAGGTAAAAATTCTTCATAACTAGAATTTTCAAAATATCCATTCTTAATAGCCTTATTTCTTCTTCTCTAAGCATCTTGGTTCACAGAACGGTTTTAATTTTAATTATCTTGGCTTTCATTTACTAAATAGATTGCTATTTGCATCATCCAGAGCCAACTGGATTTACTCTATAGCATTTCTGGCTATACTTAAATTTCTGCCAATACTAATAAAAAAATAGTCTTAAAATTTAACTTCTAGGATTTTGTAGACTAGAACTTGCATTTTCTTATTATTTACATTGGGATAACTAATAGAAAAAAAGTGCTAATTTTTAATATCATCCTAAGGTGCCACTTTGATTAAAAGGCAACAGATTTTTTTAAATCAGCTACCTTGATTTTGATTGATACTCAACATGTAATTTTACAGTTGCCTTTACATATACTTCTTTGCATTGTTTCTAATAACAGTGAGGATCAGTTTACAAGTCTAAAAGAGTGAAATAATGTAGTTCAATTGGATTCTTTTTTTTATTTATTAATGCAAAACAACTCTGCTTTAGAATTCAGGTTTATTATTATAGAGTATGATGACACCAACAGATCAGGAGATAATTACCATTGAAAACATAGTTTAATACTCATAATTCCAAAAAAGAGTTGATCATGCTATATATTATACTAGGCCATACAACAGAACACTCACGTAATTCTTAAGAATGTCAAAAAGTCTTTATTACATTTCCTGTAAGAAGAAATGAGCAAATCAGAAAAAGGAATCTAAGCAGGTTCATATTAGGCAAATATGAATAATTTCAGTAAGCTCTAGAGTATAGAGATTGTGCATAGTTCTCCAATACAGGAGCATGTGGTATTAGGGCAGGGAAATGTGTTCCAAAATGTAAGATCCCCCTAATGGAGGAGGATAAAAGTATGAGTCACTGGTTTTCATATAAAAAAAATGCTCACAGACGGGTCTTTTCCTATGGCTGAGGCAGTTCATCCCTGATCAGAAAATCTCCAGAAAACAAAGCATCAAATGAAATAGAAGATCTGGTAAATACAAGGCTATAGTTTCTATATTTTAGCATGTGATATGCAATATTCATCCAGAAAAAAATCAAATGAAAACATTATACAAAGTCTGAAGACCAATACCTCTCAGGAACATAAATACAAAGCATCAACAAAACATTAATAACTTACATAAAATAGTGTTTAAAAAGAACTATACACCACAATGAAGGATTTATTCTAGGCATGCAAACTTTTTAAATATTTGAAAATCAATTAATCCATCAAATATGCCAAGTAAAGAGAAAAATCACATAATTATGTCAATATCCATAGAAGAAAACATTTGACATATCCAACCAAACCAAATAATCCCATGCATGACACAAACTCATTACACGAGGAATAAAAAGGAATTCTACTCAATTTGAAGAATGAAGAATATCATCAGAAAACCAACAGTCAACATCATACTTAATGGTAAGACACTAGAAACGTTCCCACCATGGTGAGGACAAAGGTAAGGATCCCTTTCAGCAGCTTTTAAGCATTCTACTAGAAATCCAATTAAATGAGATGAGAAAAGGAAATAGAGTGTGTACATGACTGGAGAGAAGGAATAAAACTTTTTTTTTTATAGTTGACATAAACTTGTATATAAAAAATCTGAAGAATCAACAACAACAAAATATCTGGAACTAATAAGTGAGTGGAGCTAGACTGCAGAATACCAGACTAACATGCAAAATCACTTTCCTATATACCAGCAAGGAGCAAGATAAATTTTATATTAATATGATAGCATTTGCACTAGCACCCCAAAGAATAAAATACTTGGGCATAAATAAAATATTTATAAGACTTATATGAGGAAAGCTGTAAACCTCTGATGAAAGACATCTAAGAGGAAGAAAATTAATGGAGAGATATTATATATTCATGGGAAAACTCAATATTGTCAAGATGTCAGTTCTTCCTAATTTGATCTAGATTCAATGTAATTTCAATCAATAGCCTGTCAAGTTAATTTATAGATATTGACAAACTGATTTTGAAATTTATATGGAGGAGCAAAAATCCTAAAGAGCCAACATAATATCAGAAAATAATGAAGCTGGAAAATAGACAGTGTCTGATTTCAGTGTCTACTATAAAGCTACATTAACGAAGGCTGGGATGTAACTCATTGGTAGAGAACTTGCCTAGCATGTTTGGGGCATTAGGTTCTATCTGTAGCACTTCAAAAGATAAAAGAAGGGGGAAGAAAGCAATAATAATCAAGAAAGTGCCTTCCTTCAGGCTATTATAAAGCTACATTAATCTAGAAGGTGGTATTCATGAAAGAAAAGACAGATCAATGGAACAGAATGAAGAACCCATAAATAGACCCACACATATATAGTCAAATGATAATTGACAAAAGATCAAAGTCAATACAATGAAGCAAAAAATAACACTTTCAAGAAGTGGAGTGGTAAGAACTAGACACTCATTTGAAAATCTGTAAATAAATTAACAGGAATCTAGACACAGATTTTATACACTTCACATAAATTAATTCAAAATGAATAAAAGATCTAAACATAAAATTCAAACTACAAGACTCCTAGATGATAATATAGAAGAAAATATAGATGACATCTATTTGTTGAAGATTTTATTTACAACATCAAAAGCATGATCTATTAAAAAAGAATGATTAGGTGGATTTCATTAGAACTAAAAGTATGTACTCTTCAAAAGGCACTGTCAAGAAAATGCAAAGATGAGACACAGACTGGACAAAAATATTTGCAAAAGACATATCAGATAAAGTCTGCTATACAAAATATGGGGGCAGGGTACTTAAAACACAATAAAAAGATTAAAATACAATAATAAGAACACAAACAATTTGATTAAAAAATGGATCAAAGACTTTAGCAGACACCTCACCAAAGCACAAATACAGATATTAAATAAGCATATAAAAGATGATCCATTTTATATTATATTTATATTTCATCAAGTAAATGCAAATTAAAACAACAAAAAACTATTTCACTATACACTCGTGAGAATGCCTAATATTGAAAACACTGACAACAGCTAATTTTGCCATAATGTGAATCAAGAATTCATTCATTATTGGTAGGAATGCAGAATGATACAGTCAGTCAGTGTCATTTTCCAAGGTGAAAGACAGTTTGGACATTTCTTTAAAAACTACATTTAGTTTTATCATAAATCCAACTTCCAGGATGGTTGACATTTGCCCAAAGACCTAAAAATTTACCTTTGCTCAAAAACTTACACATAAATGCTTACAGCAGCTTATTTCTTTTTTTTTAATATTTATTTATTTATTTTAGTTTTCCGCGGACACAACATCTTTGTTTGTATGTGGTGCTGAGGATCGAACCCGGGCCGCACGCATGCCAGGCGAGCACACTACCGCTTGAGCCACATCCCCAGCCCAGCAGCTTATTTCTAATTGTCAAAACTTGGGAGCAACCAAGATATTCTTCAATAGACGAATGGATAAATAAAACTGAAGTACATCTGAACAATGAAATATTATAGAGCACTAAAACAAAATTAACTAATAAGCTATAGAAAGACATTGAAGAAATAAAAATTCATACTGATAAGTAGGTCAATTTGAATAATTTACACGTCTTGTAATTTCAACTATACAACATAATATAAAAAGCAAAAACATACTGACAGTAAAAAAAAATAATGGTTGTTGTGGGTAAGAGGGGCAGCAAAAATGAATAGGCACAGAGGATTTATATAAACTATAAATAGTAAAATCATCACCAAAATAGTGTATGCATGTCATCATACATTTGTCATAATTACTTAATTTTGCCAAAGCTTTTGAAGAAATCTATTTTATTTTAATATGCCTATCGGTGTGTATGCATGTGTCTACATGTGCATGCTTTAAGACCTCTGTCCCACTGGACAATGAAATACTTGTATTACATGGTGTCTTTTATATTATGCTTATTCCTGGAATGTTTCTATATTAATAAATCATTTTTTGGAATTAAGTAAATACTTTTAATTTTATCTATAATTTAGTCAAGTTCCTTCTAGAGTGAAAATCATTATAAGAATTTTATATCTATTGACATATTGACAAAGATATAGATATAGATATGTCAGAGGAGACTTATTAGGGGGATTATCTTGCTCAATTGTACACGTTGAGAGTTTCATGATAGATTGTCTGTACATTGGAAACCCTGGGATACAATCTAAGTCTAAAAAAGTCAAACAAGAAAGCTGATGTTGTAACCATCAGCCCAATGCCAAAAGTCTGAGCACATAGGGACCTCTGCATAAATTCTGCAGTTCAAGGACAAAAAGTGTAGGGAAATTCTGATGTTCAGAGGCAAGGGAAGAAGACTGTATCTCAATTCCAAGAGAAAAAGAGAGGAAATCTTTTCCTTTACTTTCTTTTTCTGTTCAGACCCCTAGAAAATTGGATGGTACCTGCCCACGAAAATGGTCTCCACGAAGTAAACCAACACAAAGACCAATCCCTACTAGAGACATCCTCACACACATGTAAATAATGCTTTATCAACTTTTTGAATATTCCTCAATCCTTACCAATGGCACCTACCATTAACTATACCCCATCTTTATCTCTAATAATTTATTTCCCATTCTCATCTCCTCCTTACTTTTTAAAGTTAGGGGACAAGGGCATTATGGCTCCAGATCACCTTTCTCACCAAGAGCTGCTAATCTGACTATTTTCTAGGTGTGAACAAGTGTTCACTATTTTATCTCTCATTATCCTAAACAAGAGCTATATAGCATTCATCATAGTTTTTACTGAAGTAAAGCTGCTACACAGGGTAAAGTACTGCCCATGATCCAGAATGACTTTGGGTTGCAAAACAGATATCTCAGATTTTCAAAATTAACTAGTCAGCCATCACCACTAGGCACCCTCAAACACCTCTCCTTTCTAAACTTATTGTCAATTTCTTCAAATTCTAATCCCTCGTCTCTTATACTCTGGTTAGCTTGCCTTGGAAACAAAATATTCCATTACTTCCTTAGCAGATCAAATTAAACCTTATTCTTTTTTAATTTGTTCTAATTAGTTATACATGACAGTAGAATGCACATTGTACACAAATGGAGTACAACTTCTCATTCCTCTGGCTGTCCATGGTGCAGACTCACACAGGTAGTGTAATCATACAACATACATGTATATATGGTAAAATAATGTCTGGCCAAGGGAGTCTGAAGGCTTTTTGTTTTTTGTTTTGTTTTTTGGTCTAAAACCTTACCCATAGAAATTTGATATGTAAACTCACTGCCAAAATTAAGACTGAAAACAGCATCACTAGAACAAAAGCAGAAAACAAATCAGTGTTATTATGAAACCAAAATCTGTCTCTTCCAATCCAATGATCATAAACAGCTAACTGAAAATCCAGCCAACTTCTTTTCGACTTTTTGTTCTTTTCCTTTAAATAATTTTTAATTAATTCATTATAGTTACACGTAATTGTGTGGCTCGTTTTTACATATTCATAAATGCATAATATGCATTTATGACATAATTTGTTTCATTTCAATCCTAAGCACTACCCAATTCTCTCCCTGACTTCCTCCCACTGACACCCTTCTTCCATTCTATTGGTTTTCCTTCTATTAATTCATTTCTAATCATTGCAGTATGGTTATACATAAAAGTGGAATTTATTATAATATATTCATACATGCACATAGTTTAGTTTGTTCTATTTCATTCCACAATTTCCTCCCTTTCCCATCCTTCCTCTTTCTCCTTTGGCCCACTTAGTATACTCCTTGTTATCCTTTCTATGTTGATGGAATCCCACCTTTTTAAATTATTTATTTCTCTCTAGTGTCCTCACATGAGGAAAACATCTGACCCTTGACTTTGGAGTATTACTTATTTTACTCAGCATGATGTTGTTCATTTCCAGCCATTTACAAGCAGATGACATAATTGCTTTTTCTTTATGACTGAGTAAAGCCCCATTGCATACCACATTTTCTTTATCCATTCATCTATTGAGAGACTCCTAGGCCAGTTCCATACTGACTATTGTGTATTGTGCTCTTATAAATGCTAGTATGCTGATTTTACGTCATTAATGTAACAGGATACATGATCAACATACAAATATCAATAGGTTTCCTATAGTCCTATAGTGAATCTATGGAGAAAGAATCAGAAAAACAATACCATTGACAATAACCTCAAAAAAGAAAGAAAGAAAGAAAGAAAGAAAGAAAGAAAGAAAGAAAGAAAGAAAGAAAGAAAGAGGGAAGGAGGGAGGGAGGAAAGAAAGAAAGGAAGGAAGGAAGAAAGAAAGAAAGAAAGAAAGAAAGAAAGAAACACTTAGGAATAATTCTAATCAAGGAGGTAAAAGACTTAGACAATGAAAATTATAGGATATTATAGAACAAATAAGAAAGAAATTGAAGAACTCAGATGATAGGGAAGATCTACCATGTTCTTGGATAATATTCTCAAAATATTCATATTATCAAAAATATTGTACTGATATAGTACAATCCCCATCAAAATAACAATGATGTTCATGGAACTATAAAAACAGTTCTAAAATGTATACAAAATAAAAGACCCATAATAGCCAAAGCTATACTAATCAATGGGAGTGATTATAGTTTTATCACAATATCTGTTCTCAAATTATACTGAAGAGATATAGCTACAAAACCATCATGGTATTTGTATAAAAACAGACATGAAGGGCTGGGGATGTGGCTCAAGTGGTAGGGTGCTCGCCTGGCATGCGTGCGGCCTGGGTTCGATCCTCAGCACCACATACAAATAAAGATGCTGTGTCCGCCAAAAACTAAAAAATAAATATTAAAAAAATTCTCTCTCTCTCTCTCTCTCTTAAAAAAAAAAAACCAGACATGAAGACCCATGGAATCGAATAAGAGACAGAGATAAATCCGCACAAATACAGTCATCAGGTCCTTGAAAAAGATGCCCAAAACATGCATTGGAAAAAAAGAAAAAAATTAACAAATGGTATTGGGAAAAACTGGTTATCCATATGTAGAAAGAAGTATGAAATTAGAATTCTCTCTTTTTCACTCTGCAGGAAAATCAAGTCAGTGGATCAAAGACCTAGAAATTAGAGCAGAAACACTGGGACTCCTAAAAGAAAACAATGCTCAGTATTGTGACTTATTGGTGCAGACTCTGACATCCAAATCCTGCTAAATCTCAAGAAATAAAACCAAGAATCAATAAGTGTATGGCTTCACAAATTAAAAAGTTTATGCCCATAAAAGACAACAATTAAGAGCATGAAGAGAAAATCTACAGAATGGGGGAAAGTATTTGCAAGGCAACTTTTAAAGTAACAGGGAGTATAAAATTTGTTCTTGGACAAAACAAACATGATACTGGAAATATAGTCCTGGGAACATAACTAACCTACAAATGATTCACTAATGCTACTTTATCAATGCTCAGGGATTTGAACAGGAAAATATTAATGATGAATAAGTTCAAATCAAATGAATTTAGTCCTAGAGGTCCTAAGCATTTTCCCAGCTGGATCCCTGTCTTATTGTCTCCTGGAGCATGAAGTAATTAATTCTTATGGAATTATTTTTGTAGAAATATAATTTTGTATTAGTATTCTTAGGTATCTTTCTGTCTTATTTATTCTCAGTTCTACATATCAGTGGTAACCTGTTCTATCCATGGTTGTATCTCCTGTGCCTAAGAGGATATATGGCAGCTGGATGAACTCTCTTAATTAGTGAATAAAAGATTGTAGATCGAAGAGTGAATATGTTTACAAATTTCTGTTTCTGGGCAAAGTTATTATTTACTGAGGACCTAATATGTCAGAAAAATGTATGTACATTTATTTTCCTAATTTGTAGGTAGTATACAGGTAGAGTAAATAAAATGCTGCTCAGGTAGAGACCAAGCTGAGATTTGAACCATTTTGTCAGTCTTCAGTTCTCAGGTTGAACATTTTCTCTTGTTTCTAAGTAGATGCACAAAATATTCACATACGTAATGCTTAAAAAGTCGAACATTAAACTTCATTTTAATCTCTACCACTGAAGAAAAATAATCTTTGGTACTTCCATTATTTTTCTTTCATGTAATATTGTACAGCATAAACTAATTTCCCAAATTTCAAATTCTCCTTACAGAGTTCTAAATTATTGGTTACATATATGTCTTGCTCAATCAACAATCCCCTCTGCAATTAGTGGTTAGAATAAGCCACACTTTTACCTTTTTATTTTTTTCATCATCATAAGAATATGACTTTTATGCTTATCCTTGTGATCTAATGGCTTTGGGGAAATGATAAAGAGAAAATTGCCCCAGAAAGGTCAAGATCACTGACAGAGATGAACCACACTGGATAACTTTGATCAACATTTCAGTAAGGGTATTCCCCAAACAACCTTGCTGCCATAAATTTTGTCATGTCCTAAAATTGATTCCAGACTTAGGGAGCCTTGGAGATCATGTGGGAAATGCTAAAGTGAGGGGCTAATTTACCCAGGTCCAAGGGGAATCTGGTATTCAGCCTTATACTTCACTTTGTGAATAATTTATGTGGATTATGTTTAAATCATCTTTCTGTGACTAAAAATGTGTTGTTACTAGTAGTGAAGAATTTGAGAATTTATTATTTATTATTATGTCAGTGTATTTTATCTAAAGATAAAATGAGATTTTACTTTGAGTTTTGTTTTTATTAGTGATCATTATCCCATTTTCAACCCACCACCACTTTATAATTTTTGAATAGTGGAAATTTTTACTTTTTTTAAAAAAAATCTGTGATTTGCTAAACATAATCAAAGATTATGAAAAAATACTAACTTTTAATCTTACTTATGTTTAATTTATTTTATTAATATAAAATTTTATTTGAATTTGTTGGGATAATATTTCTCCGATATTTTTGTTATATAGTTTTTCATTTTTACTGTGTAAGGGTTCAAACCCCGGGCATTGACTATTCCAAGCAAGTTCTCTACCACTGAGCTACATCCCCTGCTCTGAGACATACATTATAGATGGCACAGCGTCACTTGCTATCTCAACCATTAGTTGTGTGTTCTATTTTATAAGAATATTACAGCCATAGAATACTGTTAATATTTAATATATATTTATAAATTCAATGTATGTGATTTTTTATGAAAAGCAGCTATTCAGATAAAGTTTCTCTCTGCAGCCATGTGGTTTATATCATGTATATTACTTGGCCAAGCACACTGTTCTTAAATAATTAACTTGTATTTCCACAAGGTTTGAAACTGTATATTTTTGCTCATTTTTATAGTTTGATGATTTTGTTAAAAATATTACTTTTAAACTATAATTTATCTATATTATTTGGCAATACTATGCTGAAATGAATAATTTCAGAAACAGTTTACTGAAATAGTTGAGTGCTAAGAATAAGTTATTTTTATTAATATGTTTATAGTTATGCCTTCTCTTCCAATTTCTGAAATCATTATTCAACTTTCTTTTTCACTATAAAACCAATACTAAATAAATTTGAGTAAATGTGTTTGAGAATCAAAGAACAATTTAGTCAATCCACAGATTTGACATTTTTTATTACCTTTATATTATGCAGTTTCTATAATAAAAGCCTGGCATCTTTTATAAATCTGGCATGTGTGGTGTTAATCATATTCTTTGGTTTTGGCACAATTACCTATATTCTAAAACTGGGCAGATTTAAGATAAAACTTTGGCATATGAATTGTAAGTATTTGTCTTTTGCATATTATATGTGACACATGTCAAGATACCAGATGAAATTTTGTCTAAAATTCCATAAGAGCTTCATAACCATGAGACGTTTACATTTTTATATTCCTGTAGACTCATGTCTACATATTCCTCTTCATGGAGGGAAGCATATATCCTATGTGTATATATAGTGTCTTGCTCATTTCCCTTTCATTCTATTGTAAACACTTTAGTTTCTTGTGTTTCATTTGGGTTGTACATATGCTGCTCCTGAATATTCAATATGTATTTAGAACACCTAAGAAAAACTTAAGTTCCTACCAAAACAACATTCCCTGGTATCAGGCAATAAACTATATATTAGTAACAAAAGGAAAACATAGATTCTTCCTGTTGGAAATTGATGATCTGTTTACTAAGTGACTTCTGGTAGAAATGTAACATATAGACTAAAATTGAGTAATTTTTAGACAATAATGAGAAATAGACAACTATACATGAAAGATTATGAGACATTTTTAAGAGAGTGGGAAAATTAACAATATCATTAATTTTAATATTTAACATTTACAAACAGAATAACAAGATTAATGTGGACAGCTTTATGTATATAAATTTGAAAAGATAAAATGACAACTTTATTGCCCTATATCATCCCATAACTATTATTAAAATGAACTCTTCAATATGAAGAGACCTTTGGATACTACCATAAACACACATCATCAAAGTTGGTATTGCTGACTGTAGAAACCATCTGCTGACATTTATGTGTCCTCTGATGGGAGGCAAAGGAAAGTGTAGCTTGTGTCTTGTAAAATATATTTGAGTGCAAATGTGTTCTTTATCTAGTGTCAATACACATTTAAATTTGATACTCACTATAAGGCAATTGGCCTAGATGTTCATTTATTGTTAATCCAAAGAAAAACTTTACAAAAGAAAAAAAATATATATATATATACACACACACACACATATACATATATATATATACACACACACATACACACATTATACACACATGGATATATTCACTATATACTGAACAATTTTATATATTTAAAGTATTAAATTAATTGGGAGGATCATGGTCCTTATATAGTAAAGTAATATATTCTAAAGAAATTTATGGAAGATTTGAATGAAGTCTTTCAAATTTATTTCAATTTTGGGGGGAAGGATAAAAAAGATATAAGATACAGACTAAACATAGCAAAAAATCTGGCAAATGTTAATTTGTGCGTCTATGTAAAGTATCTACAAGTGTTTAACATACCATACCTTCAACATTATTTATGGTTAAAGAAATTCTCAAACTAAAAGTTTCCAAAAAAATCAATAATATTAAATATAACAACATTTCACCTATTAATATAATTTCCCTACTATATTAAAACATGTATTTTTAAACATTCAATATTTCTTACAATCATGTGATTTATGGATTTAATTGGACATTCTTTTCAACACACACACACACACACACACACACACACACAAATAGACCTTGAAATATACAGCACTGGAATCTTACTTTTCTTTCTCAGTCTCAGGGAAATTCATCCTGATTGGAGAAAAAGAAAGCTGTATGTTTACATTAATGAAGAATCCCTATTAAAGAAAAAAAAGGTGTGTGGTGGGTATAGTTAGAAAGCTAAGGAGCACATCTAAACACAATCAATGGTAATTGAACTCACAAGCCTCAAATATAATTAATGGTATTATCAACATCTCTGGAAATGAGTTTCATGATGGAGTGTTCAAATTGAGGTTGATGAGTGCAGGGCAGCATTTATGTTATTGTGACAATGTGCACTCCTGTCACTCGGCCATACCATTAATAACAAGGAATATGCAGGGGTCCCCTCTCTTACTTTTTTCAGCTGCATTCATTACCCATCTAATTTGAGGCTAAGTGCTTGCCCACTTAAGTGGTTTATTTCAATTCCCAAAAGCCCACACAAACTTGCTGTTAGTAGTTTAACTGGACACTGAAATGCAGACTTCAGAAAATCTTCTGAAACAGTTATTTCCATAAGACTGGGTTAAAGAGGGCAGTTTATGGTGAATTTTAACATGTAGCACTTATTCTACCTACAACCCATTTTGCCCTTTTTAGTGTTCATATAATAGCATCATTATGCAAAAATGCTACATTTTAGACACCCCACTGTGTTAACATATGTCACTGTAACCTAAAATACTAAAGCACATGTCATTTTAAAATATTGCAAAGCAATCAAAGAACACTAAATATTTTAGGTTCTGTCATATCCCCTACTGCATGCAATTTCCCTTTATTATAAGATGAACATTCTGCCTAGATGATATCTATCAATAAGTAAAAAGGAATTAGTAGGAGAGAAGAACATCAAACTCAAAGAGTTAGTCAGTTGAAAAGATGGAGAACTTTTTCAATTTTAATACCTTGAATTATACTGAGAAATTTTCTGTGTTTCTATGGAAATATTTCAGTTTCTGATTATATCATGGAGCTTATGAAATATATCAATTGTTATCCAATATGCATAGTTATAATAATACTCAACTATATCATTATTACTATTTTGGTCTTGAAGCTCCTAATTTTAAATATCTAATATTCAATGAAGAAGTTTAGGTACTGTAAATATACAACTCTGTGGTTAGTACAATAAAAATGAAAAAACAACAACAAAAACAAAAAACACTTGAACAGTCCTAACATTAGCATTAGCATTTTCAAGACAAATAAGCCAAATTCAAAACAAAATAGTTGGTTTTATATTTTATGATATCCCACCAGAGCATATAATAAGGACTACTCAAACCATGGAGAGAAATTAAATGTCTCTTAAAGATTTAGTAGTTTTGATTTAATATGTTCCTTTTTAATAGGTCTGAAAACTGTGAGAATCCAGAAATACAGTGACAATAATATAGATACAATATATTTTACTCAATTATCAGATTTCAGATAATCTGATCAGAACATACAACTTGTGCAAAAGGTACTATATTCATAATATATAATTAAATCTCATAAAATTATGGGATTAACTTATTATCATGCTAGTATTTCCTAAGCTATTGATTCTAACTTTGCTTTATATTCAGTACTTCTCTTTCTTTCAAATTTTAATTATCTTTCTTGGAAGACAAGTAAATTAAACAACTCAAATGTGAAATTCACTAAAGAGGGCTCTGTCTTTCTTAGCTTCAGTAACTGCAGATTTATGTGATCAGTTATTGTAAAATATCTAAGTTCCATATTCTTTTTTAGTCTAAAAATAAACAAACAACTTTTCTTCTCTGCAGTACCATAACACTGCAAATAACAGTATGTCACTTGACTTTTAAGTTTAAACATCTTAGTTCTTTGTAATTCAAAAATGACATGCTACAATTTGTATATTGATAAATTATAGTCTTTGTTCTTTTCTTATTTCTTATACCTCTACTTTGACCATTTTTCTTTAAATTGTCAAGTACAGTATTCCTGTCAAATAAATTAGAAAATATATTTAAATATGTCTATGTGTGTCCTGAAACAATATTGCCATTCTGTGACATATAAAACAAGGTGAGTTCATCATATATCATCTTGTTATTCTTACTTCCAAAGTTTATTCTTGTATCATATGAAATACTAAACAAATGTTGGTTAGAATAGTGGATGAATATTTTTTTTCTGGTTTGCTAATTTCCCATTAAGAAGTTCATTCTTAGGAGTGTTCAAATTAGTTTTGCAACTAATGATATTTTAAGGTGCCACTTTGTAGGGATGTTTACTGAGTATCTCACTATTATTGTAATAATTATTATTCCCATCTCAGCTTATAATGTCCACACTTAGTCATCGCTCAGAGTCAATTTATAAGTCAATTTATAAATTATAATGTTCATATAGGCTAACGGACTCTATGTTTAATGAAGTGTTCATATTTTCTTGCAGATTAATAAGTGCTGCATTCCTGGATATATCAAGATTCTGAATCAAGAAGTTTATTTGGATGCAGATCCCAGGATGTACTTACAAAAGATGCAGAGAAATGAGACAGGGAAGGGAAAAGCCAAAGAGGATGTGAACTATCAGATTATTGGGATGTGTGACTGAAGCTCCACATTCATCGGATATTTGGAAGATATGTTTCAATGTTAGTCTACACAGAAGATGGAGAAAGCTAAGATACTTTTACTCCAACTAAAGGCAGCTTCCAGAACAATTAATTCCAAAGAGACTTGGGCTGGGATCCAAAATTGTCTGCAGTGGTAATAAAAATGGAGGGATACTACTTACTCTTCTGAGTAAACAGAAGCCATATTAATTTAAAATGTGAAGAAATGTAAAGAAACGCTATAGTTCCAATTACCCTTCAACCATAGGATCTTCAAGTCCATGGCAGAGGGGCAAGCTTGCTTTCTTTGTCAAAATAAACATTCAATTTCAGGGTTAATAGTGATTAATAAATGTTTAAATATTTTAAAATTCAGTTCTGCTCACTATCATATTTCTCTCTGTTCTAAGACAAATTTCAATAAAATTTAATTAATTTAAAATTAATTATTAATAGCATTAATTTAATTTTAATGTTTATATTAAAGTAATTTAATTTATCTTCAAAAGTTTACCCTTGATAATGGTTTGAGATAGAGAATGAAGCTAAACACATCAATTTTAATTGTCTTAAAACCACAATTTTGCATCATATTACTGAAATAAGTATCAACATGATTTCATGGGATAATTTATAATTAATCCTATTTACTCAAATGATTTTTTAAAGGGAATTTCTTTTTCATAAGATCATGCTGATTTTCAAAATAGCTTCATGTTAGAATTTGTCTCTGAATTATTTTATACATTTATCTTTAGGCTGAGAATATCTTTCACAATAAATAATACTATGTGCATTTGAAAAAAATTTAAAAAGCTATGAACTAGGATTTTTCCTATTGCTTTTATGAATACTTTCTACTATCATATAATATCACATTATATAATTTTGTTTACATTAATCAGTTTTACCAGTGTCTTGGAATCAATATTATTCATTATTATTCACTGCAACCTCAGTTTCTAATGTAATTAGTTTCCATGGAGGTAAATCGTAAATTATTGTTGGACTACCAAATGAAGTTATGGACAACCAAGAGCCATTTTAAATCATCACCAGGCAGTTAATTATTCTAATTTTTATCTAAAAACAAATAAACCAACAAAATCATTTCCTAATACTAAGTTTGAAACATTTTAAATAATATTAATGAGATGAACTGATTCAAAGACAATACAAAAGGTTGTTATTTTATGTTATTGTTCCAGTTGAAAATGAAAAGGGTATTGTTCTTTTATGGGTACATTTATGGATTGGAAACTGACTATAGTATATGAACACATCTTTTCTTAGACTGGTATTTTAAAGTCTCTGCATTTAAATATTTCTGTCTGTGATAAAGGGCTTGATTTCACTCCCAGCACTCACTAGCTATCAGTCTCTGTTGAGTGGGTATTCTAAAGTTGCTTAAAGGACTTTATTGTCCTAATTGGCTATTGATGGACTTTAAGTTGCTAAGTTTGTAATCCCTGAATGTTATCTAATGTGAAAACTATTTGTTGCACAGCTTCAAAGTTATTTTTGACTGACAACCTGTGATTTTCATGTTACAAAACAAAGCCTTACTCTACAGAACTTCTGATATTGATCCATGAAATTTTTATTTATAATTTACATTATGTCATTTTATACAAGGCAATTTTATAAATCTAAATTATACACACACACGTATATATATTGCATATCTACATGTTACAATACCAAAAATATTTATCAAATATAGCTAAATGAAAATGTAAAGGTAAATTTACTCATATTTAATCTGTCTTCTCCAATGCTTTGGAGTAGTGGTTCTCATCCTGTGATATTTGCTCCAAGAGGACATTTGGCAATGTGTGGAAACACTAACTGCTACCACAGGGAGGGACCTGCTCCTGGCAATCCATGGTAGATACCAAGAACACTCCTGAGTGTTTTCAAGATAGCAGAATAGAGGAGATCACTTTTCCTTCTACTCTGTGGCATGAAACCAAGAAAGCAGACAGGCAACTTCTCAGAAAGATGGGTGAACCACAAACATGCACACACACACAAAAAAGACTGGGGGGTACTTTACTGGAATTTAAATCTGGTTGTTTAAAGCTGATCAGGGACTCAAGAGGTTGGATACAGACACCAGCAAGAATGTTCCCTCCACAAGCAAAGTGGAGAAATAAAGCAATTAAAGGAACCCAAATTTTTAGGAGGCCTGAGGTGTGTTTGAATACAGAGCATTTAGAGATGAAGGACATTGTTCAGCTAAACTGAAAAGTGTGCTGCACAATATCCTTGTGTGGGAAAGAAGCCACCATCTTTCCTGACAGCATGCTGAGGGCAAAAGAAGGAAACATTTTGCAATCAAGCAGGTGAGGGAGCCAATTCCTGGCAAACCCATGTTTGGCCTGAAATATAGACCCAGTAAACACACACTGCACAAAGTAGTGTGCTTAAATGGCCAGGAGAAAATCAAATGTGAAGAGAGGTTTACATAGGGTATAACTGGTTGTGGAAACTCACCTGACTTTATCTCTCCTCCTCTAATCCAGCTGTTGTAGTAAGCTATTTCTGTGCTGTGACTACAAGATCTGGCCAGAACAATTTCAAAGGAGGAAAAGTTTATTTGGGGCTCATAATTTTAGAGGTCTTACTCCATAGAAGGACAGATCCATTCCTTCGGGCTCATGGTGAGGCTGAACATCATGGTGGGAAAATGTGGCAGAAAAAAGCACCTCACATCACGATTAGGAAGCGAAAAGCTCCACTCACCAGATATAAATATATACCTTAAAGCTACACCCTGAAAGCTACATTCTTAAAGCTACATTCTCACCTCCTCTAGCCACACCATACCACTTCATTTACCACTCAGTTAAACACTACCAGGGAATTAGCACACTGATCCTCATAACTCAATAATTTCTCCTTCAATCCTTCTTGCATTGTCTCACATGTGACCTTATGGGGGACACCTCCTATACAAACCATAATACCAGCTGCTTGCAGTACCAGCGGGGAGAGATGCATGTGGCTGGGATTTCAGGAATGCACAAGCAGGTGATATTGAGTTTAGAGACTCAATATCTAAAGCCCCCATGGGAACTGCAGATGATATAGGAGACTAAGAACTTATTCCCCCACCACACAAGTGGAATGCAGGAAAGATCCCTATGGTACAATCTTCAGCATACAATGACAATTGCTGGGCCCTGGATGTGTGCTGATTTAAAATCTCCATACCAAGTGGTATTCAATGAAGAGTTTGTAGCCACTTAAACCTAAACTCTGCTTCCAGGAATTCTACCTATGGGATTACTTCTATCACTCCAGCAGTCTGGAGGGAGGAACATCATGTTCCAGACAATAACACCTAAAACTGCTGAGAAGAAATGCTGAGAATCTTTTGAACTTTAACAGAACAAATTCAACTTTTCATGGAGATTTTTTTTTCTCTCTTTATTTTTCTTTCCTCTATTTATTTGTGACTGTAATGGTACATGGACATTTATGCATACTGTTTCGTTTTTTTTTTCTCACTTCTAAATTTTTTTAGTGACAAAATATGTATGTTCAACATATTTATTCTCCATTAATTTCCCCCCTTGTACACTTCTAAATATAGCCTTAGTTATAATATATAAATGGGTAACTTTATCATTTTTCTATGTTACCTTATTTTCATATGTGCCCGCTTAAATTTTTCATAGCATTTTCTTTTTTAATTTTTTTAAATAAATGACAGTGAAATGAATTACAATTCTTATTACACATATACAGTACAATTTTTCATATCTCTGGTTGTATATAAAGTATGTTAACACCAATTCATGTCTTCATACATGTACTTTGGATAATGATGTCTATCACATTGCACCATCCTTGATAATCCCCTGCCCCTTCCCTATCCCTCCCTCCTCTCTTCCCTTTCAAAAATTTACCTATTCTTCCCATGCTCCCCCTCCCTACCCCACTATGTGTCAGTTTCCTTATATCAGAGAAAACATTCAGCATTTGTCTTTTCGGGATTGGCTAACTTTACTTAGCATTATCTTCTCCAACTGCATCTATTTACCTGCAAATGCCATGATTTTGTTCTCTTTTATTGCTGAGTAAAATTGTAAAATTTTTGAAAACATTTATTTTTCATGGATCAGTTTTTTTGAGAACTAAGATATTTTATTTTAAAATTTTTACTTGATATATATTTCTTTCTCTTACCAATTTCCCTTGATTCATTATGTCTATTTTTATCAAATACAGCAAATCTCTGTCATTCTGTTCTTCACTTTCCCTTTAATATTTTTCTTCTACCTTGTCTCCTCCTCCCTCATAACAATTATACCCCATATCACTTCTGTTCTCTGCCTGTCCATTTGAAATTGTTAACCCTTTTGCAAACTTGCTATTTTATTGTAGGTAATAACTGATCATATCATTTTGGTTTATTGTGGTAATTAACATTGTAGACATCATAGTAGGTACTATTTGGTTTAATGACGAATATTGCTTATATTGGTAGTTATTATTTGTCTCCCTCTAAACAGTGAGGTATTGGAAATCTTCAGTAGCATTATAAATCCACAGGGCAGGAATTCTATTGCCTCAGATCCATATGGTTAGATGGATAGATACACAAACAACATGAAAAAGCAAAGGAACAAATCACCCCCCAAAAACCAAGATACTCCAATCACAGAATCCATTGACAACACAGTGAAAGAAATGTCAGAGAAGGAGTTTAGAATGTACATAGTTAAACTGATCTGTGAAGTAAAGGATGGGAAAAGGAGTAAAATCAGAGAGAAAATATAAGAAGTGAATGATGCCTTCAATTAAAAAATAGAGATTCAGAAAAAAGACAAGCAAAAATCCATAAAATGAAGAAATCAATAAACCAAATTAAAAATTTAATTGAAAGTATTACCAACAGACTAGATCACTTGGAAGACAGGAAGACAGACTTCCAGGCAATGTAGACAAAATATATTAAAAACAAGACCCATTAATTTTCTGCCTCCAAGAGCCTCACCTTATAGGCAAAGATATTTACAGACTGAAAATAAAAGAATGGAAAAATATATCATTCACATTGTAATGAAGCAGGGATTTCTATCTCATATCAGATAAAGTGGAGTTCAAGCCAAAGTTAGTTAGAAGTGACAAAGAAGGACATTTCATATTGCTTAAGGGAATGATACATTAACAAGACACAATAATCCTAAATATTTATGCCACAAACATTCATCTATATACATCAAACAAACCAGTCTTAATTTCAAGAACCAAATAGATCACAAAAAAATAATACTGGGTGATTTTAACACACCTCTCTCATCACTGAATAAATCAACCAAACAGAAACCAAATAAAGAAATTATAGAAGTAAAAAATACAATTGATAATTTAAACTTAACAGATATATTCAAATTATTTCCTTCATCAATGACTGAATACACTTTCTTCTCAGTAGTCCATGGATCCTTTTCTAAAATAGACGATATTTTATGCCACTAAGCAATTCTCAGAAAATTAAAAAAAAAATAGACATAATACCTTGCATCCTATCAGATCATAATTGAATGAAATGATAAAAAGTAGAAGCTATTTCAACACCTGGAGACTAAATAATATGCTATTTAATGACAAAGTATCATTAAATCAAGGAAATCAGGGATGAAATAAGAAAAACACTTAGAGGTAAATGAGAATAGTGATATAACATAAGAATATCCTTGGGACATTATGAAAGCATTGCTAAAAGGAAAGTTCATTGCATTAAGCTTATCTATTTATTAAAAGGATAGAAAGTCAACAAATAAATAAGTTAATATACATCAAAAAGTCCTAGAAAAAGAAGAACAAATCAACATGAAAAGCAGTAAAAGACAGGAAATAATTAAACTCAGACTGAAATCAATGAAGTTGAAACAAAAGAAAAAATCCAAAATATCAACAAAAGGAAAACTTGGTTCTTTGAAAAAAAAAAAAAAAACAGTGAAATCAATGAAACTTAGTCAACTTTAGCATTAACCAAATAGATCCTACTATGATATTTACAATGTTAATTATCACAATAAACAGAAATGATATGATCAATTAATACCTACAATAAATTATCAAGTTTGCAAAAGGATTTACAATTCAAATGGACAGGCAGAGAACAGAAGATATGGGGTATAATTGTTATAAGGGAGGAGGAAAAGATAAAAGTAAAAACTTATACTTAAATCAAGCTATCAAATGGAAATAGAAAACTATAATTACTAAAATTCATAATGAAAAAGGAAATATCACAATGGACAGTACTGAAATAAAGATGATAATCAGAACCCATTTTGAAAATTTATACCATATTAAAATAGAAATTCTTGAAGCCATTGAAAAATTTATAGAGACCTATGACCTACACAAACTGAATCAGGAGGACATACACAATTTAAACAGAACAATTTTCAAGCAATGCAATAGAAAACACCATCAACAGCTTAACAACAAAGAAAAGCCCAGGACCAGGTACAGTCTCTGCTGAGTTCTAACAGATATTCAAAGAATTAATACCAATATTCCTCAAATTATTCCATGAAATAGAAAATAAGGGAACCATTCCAAACATATTCTACAAAGCTAATATAATACTGATACCAAAACCAAAGACACATTAAGAAAAGAAAACTTCAGACCAATATTCATGATGAACATAAATGCAAAGATTCTTAGTAAAATACTGGAAAATCCATACAAAAACATATTAAAATAATAGTGCACCATGATCAAGCAGGATTCATCTCAGGGATACAAAGTTGGTTCACCATGCAGAAATCAATAAATGTAATTTATCACAACAATAGACTTACAGACAAGAATCAAAGGATTATCTGAAGAGAAGAAGAAAAAGCATTTGATAAAATATAGCATTTATTCATGTTGAAAACACTAGAAAAACTAGGGATAGTTGAAACATACCTCAAAACTGTAAAGGCTATATATGATAAAGCCAAGGCCAACACCATTCTGTATGGAGAAAAATTGAAACTATTCCTTCTAAAAACTGCAAAACACAGAAATACTCTCTGACCACATCTATTCAACATATGCCTTGAAACATGAGCCAGAGCAATTACACAGGAAAATTAAAGGGATAGGAATAGAAGAACTCAAACTATCCCTGTTTGTTGATGACATGATTCTATCTTTAGAAGTCGCAAAAATCTCCATGAGAAAATTTCTAGAACTCATCAATGAATTCAGCAAAGTTGCAGGAGATAAAATTAACTGTGGTGAGCCATTCTAATTAGACCGTGGCCGCCATTAGAAGATGGCGCCGGCTTCCACTGTGGCCTGTGATAAACAACTCCTAATATGGAGAATTGGCACGCAATCCCTTACCACCCTATGAGAAAGGTCCACGTGGCAGCTTAAGATTGGTATGCTGGAGGCTTTATTAGGCTGTGCTTGGGCGCTCGGCGACGGGTTGCTAGAAGATGATACATGAATCAAGGCCTGAATAAACTGTTGAAAGAAGAATCCTGTGTCGTGTTTTCCCTTGCTGGCGAGGGGTCGCAACAATTAACATCCATAAATCATTTGTTTTTCTAAACATCAGTGATGAATCAACTGAAAGAGAAATTAGGAAAACTACTCCATTGACAATATCCTCAAAGAAAATTTTTGGGAATCAATCTAACAAAAGAGGTGAAAGACCTCTACAATGAAAACTACATAACACTAAGGAAATAAATTAAAGAAGACCTTAGATTAAAGAAGACCTTAGAAGATGGACATATCTTCTATGTTCTTGGATAGACAGAATTAATATTGTCAAAATGGCCATACTAACAAAAGCCCTATACAGATTTAATACAATTCCTACTAAAATTCCAGTGAAATTCTTCATAAAAATAGATAAAACAATTATGAAATTTATTGGAAAAATAAGAAACCCAGAAAAACCAAAGCAATTCTTAGCAAGAACAGTGAAGCAGGAGGTATCACAATAGCAGACCTTAAACTATAGTACAAAGGTATAATAACAAAAACTGAATGGCATTGGCACCAAAATAGACAAGTAGACCAATGGTACAGAATAGATGACAAAGATAAAGAAAAATAATTTGCAAAATATAGCATCCATTCATGGTCAAAACACTAGAAAAAATAGGGATAGTTGGAACATACCTCAAAATTTTAAAAGCTATATATAATAAAGCCAAGGCAAACATCATTCCAAATAGAAAAAATATTGAAAGCCTATTCCCTCTAAAAACTGGTATAGGACACACATAAACACAGTTATCTTATACTGGAAAAAGGCACCAAAAACATACAAATGATACCTTCTTCAACAAATGGCTTGAAAAACTGGAAATCCATATGTAATAAAATGAAATTGGACCCTTATTTCCCACTCAACTCAAAGTATTTAAAGGAAATAATCATTAGACTAGAGACCCTACACTTACTAGAAGAAAAAGTAGGTCCAAATCTCCATCATATTGGCTTAGGACCTGAATTCCTCAACAAGATTTCTAAATCTCAAGAAGTAATATTAAGATTCAGTAAATGAGATGGTATTAAACTTAAAAGCTTCTTCACAGCATAGGAAAGAAGCCCTTGAAGGGAGAGCCTACAGAATGGGAGAAAATTTTTGCCACCTGCACCTCAGATACAGCAGTAATCTTCAGGATATATAAAGAATAAAAAAAAAAACCAGCAAAAATTTTTTTTAAAAATTTTTAAAAAATCAAAGGAACTGAACATATACTACACAGAAGAAGAAAGACAAATGGTCAACAAATATATGAAATATGTTCAACATCACTCGAAATTAGAGAACGAAAATCAAAACTATAATGAGATTTCATCTGACTCTAGTCAAAATGGAATTATTAAGAATGCAAAAAACAATAAATGTTGGTGAGGTTGTGAGGGAAAAGGCACACTCATCATTGCTGTTGGGGCTGCACATTGGTGCAACCAGTTTGGAAAGCAGTAGTTAGATTCCTCAGAAAACTTGGAATGGAAACAACACTCCCAGTTATACCACTTCAAAGGACTTAAAATCAGCATGTTATAGTGATGCAGCCACATTAATGTTCATAGCAGCTCAATGCACAATAGCTAAGCTATGGAAACAACGTAGGTGCCTTTCAGTAGATGAATAGATAAAGAAAATATACAATGTAATATTACTCAGCATAAAGAAGAATTCCCTTATGGTATTTGCCAGTAAATGAATGAAACTGAAGGCTATCTAGCTCAGTGAAGTAAACCAATCCCCCAAAACCAAAGTTTAAATGTTCTGTCTGATATGTGCATACAGGTCAGAGAGGAGTGGAGGTTCACAGGTTTGGATGAATTGGACATAACTTTACTATGTTTATATATGAATACATGACCAGTGTAACTCTTCATCATGTACAACCACAAGAACGGGAAGTTATACTATATGTATGTATGATATATCAAATACACTCTACTGTCATGTACAACTAAATATAATTAAATAGAATAAATAAAAAATGAACACTTCTAAATATTCTGTAGTGCACAGCAAAGCCCCAACCTCACCCCATCCTAAGAAAGACTTATTGAGCCCAATGTCAACAGTGCTGCAGTGGAGAATCTTTTCTCTGCATTACATACTATCAAGTTATTTATCACCGTTGCCAAGCTTCTGATCATCCATGTAACTCTTTGCATACATACACACACACACACACACACACACGCACACAAACACAAACACACACACACATGAAAAATCTTCCAAAATAACCATCTATGCAAGAAGATTAAATCAAAGCCCATGCAACAGTAATGCTTGGTAAAGTGGTTCACACATATAATCCCCATGAATCTGGAAGCTGAGGCAAGAGGGTCACAAGTTCAAAACTAGCCTTAGCAATTTAGCGAGGCCCTAAGTAACTTAATTAGACCCTGTCTCAAAAAATAAAAAGGGCTGGAGATTTGGCTCAGTGGTTAATCCTCCTTGATTCAATCCCTAGTACCAAACAAAACAAAAGAATAAAACACAAACAATAACTATTATTCTGTTTCTTTTTTTATTTTTATTGGTGCATTCTAATAATACATAATACTGAGATTCATTGCGACATTTGTTCATGTACAAAACATAATTTGCTCAATCTCAAGATCATTCTTTACAAACTAAATTGAATTAGTAACAGAAATTTCATATTCAAGAACAGAAATTTAAGTGCTGAGAATCTTAAAATCAACTGTATTTTTTTTCTCCCTTAGAAGTATTGTAGAAAAAATTACTGTGCCTTTTAGTTTAGCTGCTCAATGAAATCAGCATTACTGGAGCTCCCTGTGTCTTTCCCAAATGGAGATGGTGGTAGTTCAGTATATAACATCCATTATGTTATCAAGGGAAAAAAGAGGGAAAAAATAAAAACTCTTCTCAAGTAGCCTGTGGCCTACTTGTTTATATTTTAATTGCCAGAACTTGTGTCATACAGGGAGGCAGGGAAATAATTTCTTACATCTTTCAACTGAAATAGGTGACATTGAAGAAAATATTAAGTTAGTTACCAAAAAATTTCTCCTACAAATAAATGTCTTTAAGCCCTACTTCACAGAAAAATTGAGAGTGTTGCTTTCAACTAAAAAAAGAAAAAAGAAAGAAAGTGGCTCTGTATAGGATTAAAAAGTTTATCTAAATCTAAAATGAGTAACACTGATACCTGTATTGAGAATCAATCAGGATCCAGGTCTATTCCCCGAGTGTTGAAGACTGGGGGAAATGCTGAGACAAGAGCAAAAGTTTTATTTAAAGGATAGAAGAGAGAAAGAGAGACAGAGACTCCTCCACAGAGGGGGAGGAGGGAGTCCAAGTTGGTGCACAAGGGAGTGGAGGGTGTCCTTCCCCTGTTATAGATTTCAGATTTCTTTTATTCTCATTTCCCCCTTTCCCTTTATCTTGCCTATGTGACCAAAAGGTGAGCCAAATAGTGGGAAAGGAGCCCTCCTTTACTACAGACAGGAAGGGAGTGGCCCAGGAAGTACTTCATTAACAACTCTTTTTTGGGTAGAACTGTTCCCTGGAAAGAGGTAACCTTGGCAACAGGTGAGGAAAGGAGAAGTGTACTGAAGGTTATTAACATTTTATTTCTCTTCCTTTCAAACAAGCCCTCATCTTCCTGATCTGACCCAATCATTCATTATCTACACTGATTGTCCTTCTCCTGGCCCAGGTCCCATCCTCAACATGATGGTTAAAATCAAGATAACCAAACAAGTAGTACAGTCTCAGTGCTTTTGTTCTTGATCTAAATTTAAAAAATAATGTGAAAGTAGAATATGTGTTGAAATAATATATATACACTTAAAAACAAGTTTTGGAATTACTTTAATTGGACCCATCTTTCAAGTAAACTTTGTATTTCTCCTTTATAAACCATATGAAAAAATTTTAGAAATACTAAATAACTATATATGTGATATATGTGAATATATTGCCTATCTTATTTTCTTGATTTAAAACTAGCAAACAAAGGGAGAAAAACAAGCAGCAAGCAAATAGTCCCATAGCAAGCTTTGATTGCAAGAACCAACACAGGCTTATTTTTACATTTTGCTACATGTTCATTTTCTGTTTTCTGTATCTGAGGGAAAAAATTCTCATCAGAGTATCCCACTGGCATAGGTTGCTACTCAGTGGAAAAGCAGCTGTAATGACTCAAAAGAAAAATCAAAAAAGAAGATGATAAAGGTCATAGCCACTGTTAGGAGTCTTGCTCCCACAGGCAATACAGGTTCTGTAATATCAATCAAAGTTCCCTGAGAAGGAACACATTACTGATGCCTCCTCTGGAGTTGCTATGGCCTTTGTTGTCAGGGAACTACCCAGTCAAAACCATTTCCTGAAGAAATGGCTTGGTATTAGTGCTGAATCATGACCTCAGAAAAAAGTAATATTACTTAATACTTTCCAGGGGCTACCAATCCATGTTCTTCTTTCCATTCAGTCAGATTAAAAAAAAAAGTGTTCAGAACAGGGACAGCCAATTTAAAATGACCTCAAGTAAAGGATTTGTGTACAATGTTGTTAAACCATTTCAGATTTTTAACATTTTCAATCCCTGTACATTTCATCAATCTTATAAAAAACAATGCCATAGTCAAAGTTTTTTTTATATAATTCTTATTTCAAAATATAAAAGACCTTATAAACCTGTTTAAATTAAAACAAAAAAGTGGAAAAATAAAGGCATGTTTTCATTAGTTATATATAATTTAAAACATGTTGATTGTAAGTATATTTTAGTTATCTTATAGAAACTCTTTCATTTACTTCACAATTTGAGCATTATTTTAAAAAAATCCATTTAAAAGAAATCCATGTTTGCTTATTGTACAGATTTTTACAAATGAAACATGGCTATACCTCATATCTTATATTTCACAATAAAACTGTCTATTAATGCGGCCATTTCCCAGTATGAAAATGATCAAAACCACTAGGGATAATTACTAACTCATCACCTTATAAGCACTATTCAAAATTCTGTAACAAATCTAGCAGTAAATTCATACACTTGTAAAATATATGTCATGGATCTCAACAATTTTTTATTTTTGAACATATGTAATATAATCTTAAGTGTAATTTCTCATAATAATCACTCAACAGTTTCAGAGACCAAGAAATAAATGTTTCTGTTTTCATAAACCACCCCTGGATTGAATTCCCAGTACTGGGGAAAAAAATTAAATAAAAAGGCTTCTGTTTTTTAAATTCTGAATGTTATTATTGTTTCAATAACCAGTATACTTTAAATAAATAAGCTCACAAATTTATAAGTAAAAAGCAGACTCTGCCCCATTTTATCTTTAAAAATAAGCGAATATTCTCAATTATGTAATATACTTTTTCAATGATGGTGCTAAAAAACTAAACAAAGTTTGGGGAGAAATGATTTAAAATTAAACCTTAATACTGCCAAGCTTTCAGCATATGAAAATATTTTTAAATGATGAATGCACTAAGATTTGTAAAAAGTTTGAATTCTGAAAGTCAGAACAGATTGAAATTTTTTAATTGAATGTGTTTGGTTTATGTTTATATTTTCATGTAATTTTTTTTTCTTTTAGATTCTTTCCCAATTTTTCAAAAATAAAAGTAAGGGCTATTTTTTTTTAAAAGAATGAGTTGTATAATAAATATTTTGATTTCAATAAAATTTGCAATCTAAATTTGCAAAAGATTATGATTTAAAATCTGGAGAAATAAAAATGCTTTCAATAAAATTTAAATACAAATAGATTGATAGCTTAAGTTCTTTGGCTTTTCATACTCACCAATAAGTTATACTAATATTATGGTATTAATGAATTGGCAGAAACCTAAACAAAATGTAAGGTAGTGTTTTTGTTTTCTTTTGTTTTTTGATTTTGGTACCAGAGATGGAACCAAGAAGCTCTGAACCACTAAGTCACATCCTCAGCCCTTTTTATATTTTATTTTGACAGGAGGTCTCACTAAATTACATAGGAACTAGCTAAGTTGCTGGGGCTGGCTTTGAACTTGCAATCCCCTGACTCAGTTTCCCAAGCTGCTTGGATTACAGGTGTCTGCAACTGCACCTGGCTCTAAACAAAATATTATTATACTATCTTTTTTACTACCAATAAGAAATTGTACAAATATATAACAACCAAGTTTGAAAATACTGTCTTTTTTAAAGTAAATTACTTACTAATTCCCTTGACACATTAGTTTAAAAATTAATGTTAGTAATATTAAAAATCAAGTAAAACGGTGTTATTTAAGGTAACTTGAAAATTAATTTAAGAAATTAAGTTCTGAGAAGTGGTTTTGTTTTTAAAATTTTCTCCTTTTCTTATGTTATTACACAAATGTTCATACTGTCCTAACTTTTCTAGTGATATTAATAAAATTCTCAAGTTAGGTAGCTTTAATAAAAATGTGTTAATACAGCAGGCAGATTTTCCCAATATCTCACCACATCACTCTTAATGAAGCAAAGTGCACTTTCTTTTACACAAATCAGAGAGATAGAAAAACTATCACTAAAAATGCTTCATTGGGAGAAAACGAAATACATTCCTTTAAAATAGAATATTTTAGCAGTCCTCCTTTTTCCTTAGTTTTTAAAATCACTCTGCTTTTTGTGTGTATTCTAAAGCCCTACTTTATAAAATGACTAAAATAATATTCTTCATAATTTTGTACAACTACTCTTTTATATAAAGTTTGTGTTGCCTCAAAATAATTTTAAATATGTCACAAATTTTTCCTCTGATACTCTATATGGAACTATAATTTACAGAGATTACGTGCCAACTGGTAGTTGTTCTAGGTATTTCTGGTCATTTGGGTGATGTCAGAAAGCAATAGGAGATATATATATATATATATATATATATATATATATATATATTTTTTTTTTTTTTTCCAAATTGCTATTATAGACAGGTGTGGTTGCACACACCTGTAATCCCAGAGACCCAGGACACTGAGACCTGAGGATAGTGAGTTCAAAGGCAGCCTTATCAAAGGTGACATGCTAAGCAATTCAGTGAAACCCTGTCTCTAAATAAAATGCAAAATAGGGCTGGAGATGTGGCTTTGTGGTTGAGTGCACCTGAGTTAAATCCCCAGTACACACTCCACCAAGAAATATTGCTATTATAAAAAAGGACTTTGAGTAAAGTATAATTGTCATCCTTTAAAATCCTTCAAAATGGATTTCATTGATATCCTACCTGTTGATGGAGTTAATTCTCGCCTGTTTTCTCATAATTTTCCCCTGATTTTTGAAGATATTCCTTATAATCTTCCAGCATCGAAGCAATAGTTTAATTTCATATATTTAATTAATGGAAAAACACATTTTTACTCTTAAAATATTCTGTGAAATTGATTTTTCTTTCTTACATGGGGATGTTTCATCTGCCATTTATTTCTTTCATTCAAATGTAGTATTATTTAATAGATCTTTTACTATTTATTTAGTTTTAATAAATCTTGTTCACCTTTGCACTAATGTTTCAGTCAGACATTAAGAATATATCATTTTGGTGAGGGATCAGCATGTTGTTTCAGACTATGTAATTTATTTTTTGATAACAGAGCTTTTTATAAGATGAAACTTAGATTTTACTCCTTGTGGGTTAATGGACACAGGAATACAGAGATTGTTGGCAATGTTAACATGATCTTGCCTTCCACTGTCAAGAAACAAAGTGCCTGCCAGGTATATGTATGTATGTGTGACTACTGTTTTATTACAAGTTCTCTGCTTCTAGGAGCCACGCTGAGCTAACAACATCTGAATGATAGCTGTTCTTATTCATCTGTTGCAAAAATGGATTTGTGTTATAATCTCAAAAATCAATACTTAAGCTGACAATTTTTTTTTCTGAAAAAAAAATAAAATCTTATATTACAACTAACTACTTTTACCATGCTTCTTATTTCAATCTGATCCTGAGTTCTGCAAATTCTACCACAATTTTCTCTTTACATTTTGGTCTGTATTTATTTTTATTTGTTTTGTTTGCCTTCTACTAGTTAGTATTTGTTTGGTTTTAGTTTTTGTTCTTGATTTGTAGATGAGAAGAAATATGTTTATTTGTAGAATTCCTTGTTAGTCAGAAAACTCACTTTACATATTCAAGTCAGAAAAAAATAGAGCATGATTTTTAGATTTTGATAAGATGACTACATTTTAAATCTTATACTTTGATAGCTAGTTTAATTTCTTATCAAATGCCATCATACAAATATCTAAATTATTTTTGTATTTATTTTTATTCTAAAAGAAGCTATCAGGTAAGGGTAAATAATGTGATATTGAGTATCATTTGTAGGTTGAAATACTCTAAACATGCAAATATGGAGCATGACATACTTTATTTCCTTTACTTTATGTATATGTGAAATCAACTAGAAATATGAATATGGAAACTATGCCCTATAACATATGCCTACTAATTTGTACACATTAGCCACATTGTAGTTTTGGTATTAATTATTTTCTGAAGTAGATTTGGAATAATTTCCTTGAATTTCAACAGCATGTCTCCCTTGGTTTTATCAAAAGTTTGTTGTGTAATGTCATCTGAGAGACATTGTCCATCTAGAATCCTTCTATATTTTGCCAGAATGAAAACTTTGGAAACTCATTCTCTTTGTGATAATGGAATTTTATTCTGACTTGTCCAGGTCAGTGATAGTAGTAGCATCATAAATTTACAGTGGTAGATTGAATTCAGTAAGTTTAGAAGCAGTGTAAAAGTAGTTGGCCCAAAAGTTAACTTAAATTCTGACCAGTTTCTGTACAAAATCATCTAGAATTCCCCACAGTTGGAGATACTGATCAAACAAAATAAACACTAAAAGTGTGACCGATATCTTTCATGAATGTTAATCTGATAACAACACATAAATGGTAACTGACAAATTGCTGGAAGCTGAATGTGAACCATCTTTACACTGAGAAATTCCTGGGACCTGTCATAGGGAAGCTCCCACACTTTCATGGGCTTCCCCTCCTGGAACTTCATCCGATTATATTAAAGATCAAAGAATGATTGCTAGGCTGTGTCAGGCAGATGTGAAAATTAACAAATGTAAACTACAAAGCCTCTCTATAAAAAAAAGCCTTACTCTCCAGAGTGGACTTTACCAGAGGACTACTGTGAATCTTAATCTTACTTGGGGAAAGGAATCACTCCATTCCAGACACCTCCCACCTTTCTTTCACCGAAAGGGAAAGGAAGCAAAAAATAATAGTAAACAGGTGTTTGGATTGCAAGAATACAGATTAGGAATGCTTCATCCAGGAAAAGGAGCAGACAGGGGCAAAAAAGAGAGCAACACTAACACAGATATATTTATGACTGTCATATGCCCGCTACAAGATATATACTAGGCTTAATGAGAGGGTTATAGTATGCTTCTCTCCCACAATTTAGCAACACACTGTATGGCTCTATAATATTAATAAAGGTTTGTAGCTCAAAGAACCATAAGACACAAATTTTCTCCTAGTTTAGTATTTTAGTATTTAGAATATGTGTGAGTGTACATATATACATATTATATATACGTATATATGCTGTAATACCTTTCCACTTGAATCTTAAAAAGTCAGGATATTCAGTTTATTGCTATCATCATCATTACCATCATTGCTGTCACAGTGCATATCTGCAATAACATTTATCTTATATATGTAGCAAAGCACAAGTTATTCCAATTATCTATTCATAAATACAAAATAGTATCCTCATTGTGATCAATTTTAAGTTACTAATCTCCTAGCTCCAAACTCATGCCCTGTGATGCTCCGTGATGTTACAGCAACCTTTATTTTTGTGTTGCCAGCTTTCTTCCTGTTAGTTTCGAAAATTAGGAAGTCCTGAAAGGACAGGACAAAAATAGAGGAAAAATATTTTCTCATTCCTCTCTGCTTTGAATATATTTCCTGTGGTTTTTCTACTCTCCCTGATTCATTTGCATGCCACTTTAGTGATGCTTCATTCATCTTAGCAGTACTTTTGTGCAACAAGGCATGAATCCCTTTGCATGTTATCTGACACCCACAGACACCAGCACAAGCCAGGTGTTGCCCGCTCTTCTAAGGTAGATGTCCCAAGCCAATGGGGCTCCTATATTCCCCACCCCCCCAAATCATTTATTCTCCTCCCAGGACAGACTCTGAGCTCCATGAGGCACTCAAGTTCCTAAATTTTAATCATTCCCTTCTCTTACCATTTTTCTTCTGATCTAGAATGGCACATACTCCCTACAGTGCCACCTCTATGATACTATAAAGTGTTCTTACCTTTGAAGTCACCTACTATAAAAATTTGCTGAATTAACATTTTTAAAATATTAATTACTATTAGAATAGCTGGTGTGATTTCTCTTTCCTTACTAAATACTGACCAATATATCTATCAACCCACTGTTTGTTCTCATAGCTGGATACCACAGATCTGAGATTTGACTTAGATCTGACTCATTCTAAAAAACGATGCTATTTCAACCATGCACCACCACACTGGTTATTGCAGAAATTGAAACTAGATTGATGACATTTTGAAAGAAACAGTATGCAGTCATTTCACGTAGTAGCAGTTTATCCTTACAAACTTGGACCTTTTTAGCCAAACTGATTCAATAGAGAACAAAGTAAATTATGAAGAAGTGAGAAGGATTAGCAAAATAGACTCAAGTTTGAATCTCAAGAGCATTAGAATCGTGGTGCTTAGGAGTGAGTTAATACATCAATGATTGTTATTGAGGCTTTTGTGCATGTGTGAAAAGAGAGAGCTTTAAGCCAGGCATAAATGAAAATGCAAGCCTGTACCCTAAATTGTGGGATTGAGGTGGATTAAACATTCACCATTTAAATCAATATTATTTGAAAACCTAGGAATGGAACTGAGTGCAAGTTGGAAAGGATGCAGAATCTCAAAGACAGACACTTTAGAATTTTATTTTTCAGGGAATCATTGTCCTATTAGAAATCTGAAAATGGAATTTAAAATAAAATCACTCTCATAAGTAAAATTTATTACATTTTTAATTTATTTTTTCTTTAGTTTACTTCTTACCTGTAGAAAAGATAAGCACACCTTAAATAAATTGTCATCTTTTCCTACAATGCAGACATGTAGTGCTTATGCTTCAAAAACTTGATTTAACAATATTTATTGTTAGTATTCTACATACAAGAGATTAGCAAATGCCCACATGAGCGTAGGGGTCCTTTAACACAGAGGAGAGTCAGTCAACTAACTGAAAGAGGAGGCTTTAAAGACTATGTGAACAGCCACAGATTTGTCTCTTAATTGGTCCTTGCTGATAATTAATTTGAGCTTTCTTCTAATTCATTTAAGCTCTGCTGCATTGATGGAAAATTTTAATTATGATGTTGGTTGGAACATACTTTTTAAAATTTCTCTTAGAGGTCTACTAAATTCTTCAAAATTGGAGTAGAACCTTTCTTATTTTAGCTTCAACTACTGCCTAATATAGAATTTTGCATAGATTCCATCAGTATTATTTGAATTTTTTCCCCTATTTGGGCCTAACATTGAGATTGAGGGAACAGTAATTTTTTAAACTATATAATTTTCAATTTTCTAAACTATATAAATATAAGATAAAAAGTCAATTTAATAATATATGTTATGCTATATAGTTCTCTGGCTTATAATTTATTCTTAGCATTTATTGGCTGACAATGCAACTTCTTGTCCACACACACTTTTACAATCTGGTAACCATTATTGTGTATGTCAAAGTTCACATTTGCACATATCTTTGCATGTACAAATGCTTATATTAATATGTCAGTATCACTCTCGTTCAATTTAACTGTTAGTTTGCAATGATCATGGCAAAAACTATGAGTTTCATATTTTTTATATTTTGATGAAATTTGCTACCTTAAAATAAATATTTATCATGCAAGTCTTACTGAGACATTGAAAAGAATTTCACAACTATAACTCCTCTTGTATCAGTAACAATTAGAAATGTTTTATATAGTAGTAAGAATATTTAAGAAGTTTAAAAATCATTTTAAGCTTTTGTTTATTAGTAATTTAATTATTTATATTTTTATATTTCAAAAATATTATTTCGAGGTCAAGTGTTTGTTCTAAAATTTATTAGCTGCCACAAGACTTCATTTCATAAAGATTAGAAATTCAGAATATTATGAGCACCTTGTGGGAGACACTCATTAATGTTTAAAGTTATATCAATCTTTTCAACTTTATTTTTTTTATTTTTACATTTTAGTAGAAAAATTTGCACATATTTTCTTATGTCTACTATGTTTTTATATTTCTTTTAATGAATATTTTGTTCATATGAACCTCCATTTTCTATTTTTAAATTTTTAAAAAAATCAATTTGTAAAATTTCTTTAGATATCGACAAGTCATGTAGTGATATGCTTTCTTAACACAGTGTACATGCTCTTTCTCTTATGCTGCCCAGATTCAACTGAGTTCAGTGGTTTTGAAAAGAATAAAAGACTAAAAGAGTCTGGTCATTTTATCACTGCTTTAAAAAGAGCCATATGAAAGTCAGAAACTTAGCAAGAATAAGTTCTGTTGTCTTAAGACAGTGAATATCATCTTTTATTTCTTTTACTGGGACTTAATTGCCCTTCTACCAGTAGTTTGCTTTGTGGCATTTCCATTTTGGATTGACTTTTGCATTTCTGATTGACTTTCTTACAATGTGATTAGAAAGATAATACGCTTCCATGACGTATTTAAAATTTCCAATAATTTTTCTATTTTCATTATTTTGATCTTTCAAATCAATTGAAATAAAATGATTTAGGATTCACTTTCATATGGTGTGGAACAGAACACAAATTTAACGATTTTCTTCCAGGATAAAAGTCAGTCATGTCCAAGGCTTCTTTACAAGTTGTCCAAATACTTTTACCAGTTTTATGACTTTTTATGTTTATGTGCTATTAAAATATTTTTCAGAATTTCTAAACTATTGTTTTTGTGAACCTATCCAAATTTTGGAAGTTTCCATTCACATATGACTTATAAGTTATATAAATGATAATATTATCTGCATTACAAAATTAATACCTAGAGAAAAAATAATAATTCATAAACTACTTCATAAATTATTTCATCAATTAATAGATACAATTACATGTTTATAAACAGTAATGCCTACAAAATTACATGTGAATCATTTTAAAATTCACTTTACATAGAGCTGTAAATATTGACATAAGAATAGATATAATAATGTAAAAAGACAATATTTACAATAGTTCATGTTTGTCATACAAAAGAAGAAGAAACAAAGAACCATTGAACCAGGTGCAATGGTGCAAACCTGTAGTCCTAGCAGCTGGGGAAGCTGAGGCAGAAGGATGGCAAGTTCAAATCCAGCCTCAGCAACTTAATGAAGCCCTAAGCAACTTGGTAAGACCCTGTCTCAACATAAAAAATAAAAACGGCTGGGAATGTTGTTCGGTGGTTAAGTACTCCTGTGTTCAAGCTCTCAAAACAAAAAACACTGAGAATAATAAGCATGTAATACTATTTGTAATCGTCTTAATCTTTTTATCTTTTCAAAAGCCATTACTACAGTATTATTATTTTTTAGGTTCTAAAAAAGATTGAACACCAGACAGCCCAACACTGCACTGTGATACAGAAGTTTCATTTTGACTTACAAAAGTCAAATATTATTTAACTTAGTTGTTCTATAAATATATAAATCAGCTAAATATATCTCTACAGTTTGATTTTTATCTGTTCATTCCAAATTTTTATCAATATCAACATGTGTGGGTTTCTGTTATGTATATTAAGTAGTCTATTTTCATAAACCCTAAACCTATAGGTTTAGGGTTTAAGTAGTGGTAGTGATTCTAATCAAAAAAACCTATAATTTGCTAATTTTGCTTAATGATGAAATTCATTCCATAAATATTTCAAAATGTTTGCTCTATGGATATTTATTTTTAAATATTAATGAGTACATATATATTACAAATATACACGATTTGATGATTTTCTATATTTTCACTTGGTATAATTTGATGACAATATTATTGAGGACTAGTATGAAAATTTGACTAAATTTGTTTTGAAATATTTGTTCAAGAAATGACAGATATTTACTGCACACAGTACAACAGTACTGTTTTAGACATTTAAAAAACATTGAGCACTTAGTATACATAAAAGCATTGGGTTGAATATAAGAACATAATTATTTGGCAATAAAAAGATATAATTCTTGCCCTTATGAATTCAGACATTATTAGAATCATGAAATAAGTATCTTAAAATTGCAGGTAAAATATGAAATATACCCATTGCTGTCTTGTTTTCCCTGTTGAGTGAACTTATACCCATTGTTCATTTGTAAACCATCATTTTCATGACCCAGGAGTTGTAGCGTCCCTGGTCTCTTTCTTATTGATTTCTAAGACCCTTAGCAACTAGTGTGTATGTGTGTGTTTCTGGGGATAAACCCCAAAGCCTTATTCGTGTGAACACGCTAGGCAAATGCTCTACCATGAAGTTAGCTACAACCCTTAATTAATTAATTTAGTAGTCTAATATTTCCTTGGTGCATTGTAATATAATCCATGTCATATAATAAGCATTATTCTTTAAACTCTATTTGGATTTATCTTCTATATACCCTGTGGCAATATCTAGTTTTTAAATTATTATAGATTTATAAGTCTTTCTGGTACTTGGGTCCTTTCCTGTGTTTATTTTCTCTTGATTTCTGTTTCCTTAGTGTTTCTTCTTCCTCTTCTCATCTTCTTTTTTTCTTATCTCTTTTTTTCTGTTTCCTAAATTACCCTGCCTCTCCTTGATCTCTTTTTGCATCTATATGAATTTTAGAATCAACATAGATTTTATTAAAATGCTTCTGAAAATTTTGTTTAAAATTACCTTTAATTTGTAGATTAATATAGGGATGATTAAAATCTACAGTAATATAGTCATATATTCATATCTATGCTATAGCTGTATTTATTTAGGTCTTTTTCTACTTTGTTTCTCTTATATTTTGGCAAATCTGTTGACCACATGCCTCGTTTATTTTCTTTACGTCCAGAAGGTAAACTTTTTAAATTTAAAAGTCTATTTGGGTATGATATGTTAGTACCTAATATAGATACTTTAATTCAAAAATTCATTGAACACTTCTAGTCTGAATAAATTACAGACTAAATTCTTGTTTTCCCCTATAAAATAAACTCTAGCAACAATGCACAAACTAAACAAAAGAGAAATCCAGATGGTAGAAAGAGGGAGGCAATCTGGTTTGAGATCCTAGAACTGCATGGACAAAGTAAAAGCATGATTTTAGTTGTTTTTTTTTTTTTATCCCACTCCCTATGGAAGAAGGCAATCAGAAGCAACACTTATTGATTCAGATCCTAACAACAGAAGGCATAACTGGTAGATCCATTCCTTCCTAGGATAAATGTGGAGCTCCTCAGACAACTGAAGATGTGGAGCTCCTCAGACAACTGAAGACAAGCTTCACCTCACCACAAACCACAGAAAACTCTTAGTATATAAACAAAAGTTATAAAAATAAAGAATAAAAAGTAAATTATAGAAGTGAATAATGGAGAAGTATAAATAAAACAAGCTCGATGGACTCAATGGTATTCAATAATGTGGAGATGACCTAAGACAGAATCAGAAAAGCTGAGGATAGCAGATTGGCAGATTATACTCAACCTCAATTACTAAGAGAAAATGACAGGAGCACAAAGTGCACAGAGACTCAGAGGTCTGAAAAGAGATAATACAAGATCCTATGTTTTGTCCCCAAAGTCTCAGAAAGAGAAGATAAGAATGCAGCTAAAAAGTGTTCAAAGAATATGTCATAAAACTTCCAAATTTAGGAAAACACAAGTGATTTAATACTAAGTAAACCTCCAACAACACAAGCCCAAAGAATCCTATGCCAACACACATCATCATTAAACTTCTGAAAGCAAATGACAAAAAAAAAAAATCTTGAAAAAAACATAGAAAAATGGAATGTTATCTATAAAAGATACCGTTTCTCATAATAGAGGATTCAATTTAAAAAAAAAAAAAGCAAGAAGGTAAAGAAATGACATTGTTCTTGTGGTGAAAGAAAAAAAAAAAAACTTTCGAACCAATAAGAAGGCAAACTATAGATTGGAATAAATCTTTTCAAACCATATACATAAGAAGTGTGTCCAGAATATATAAAGAACTCTTAAAATTCAAAGATTTAAAAAAATCAAAACTGAGCAACAGACATGAAGAAACCTTTCAATGAAGGTAGACAGATGGCAAGTAAGTACATAATTTTTTTTTCAATATTGTTGACCATCAAGGGAATGTAAATTTAAACCATGAGACATTCCTCTGAAACTATCAGAATGACTCACTCCTCTCTCTCTCTCTCTCTCTCTCTCTCTCTCTCTCTCTCTCAGCCTTCAACTGGTTAGACGAGGTTGTCCCATTATGAAAGATACTTGATTTTACTAAAAGTAGCAATTTAAATGTTAATCTCCTGCAAAAGATGTCACAGTGGCGTCTAAACAGCTGATCAAATATTTGGGTACTGTAGCCTAGCTCAGGGACACATAAAATGAACCAGCATACTCAGATTACCCTGTTTATCATTTGAATTAGAGTCCACAATTCTTATATCTATAGACTTATGAAATGAGTTATAATAAAAGGAAGGTACAATAAAAAAGTATAATGTAAGAGACATCTGTGAATATTTCTCAACAATTATGTACTTCCAACAAACAGTAAAGAGATCCAATGACATGTTATAGGTCCTGAACAGTGTGTAACATAATATGAATGCTTTTAGATAAAATATATGCTCTTCAATTTGACCAAGACCCCTTCCTCCAAATTCTTTATGTTTTATATTACACTCAATTCACTCAACCTCAGAAGCAAATCTTTTTTTAAAGTGAGACTTATAGGACTGGTGGAACTTACATAGAGGGTTTGGAAAGAAAGAAAACTTCAAAAGGAACTGAGAAATAGCACATTGCTCCCCAAGTGATAATTTATTTAGTATCCCACCTGTGAAGCATGATAGAATATTTGCAATAATTTATTTTTGTTCTATGTACTGGCATGTTTTAGTAAAGATAAAAATGTACTTCATCAATGCAAAGTATATCAATACAATCAATGTTTTTGTACATGGAGCTAAATGAAAATACATTTTATTTTCTTACTTCTTTTTTTCTAAGCATGTTAAAAAACGTAGCCTTGAGCTGTCACCAAATGCAGAGGTATAGATATAAATGTTTTTCTAAGGAACTGTAGACAAAGAAATTACTCTCATTTTTCCTTTGGCTACAGAGCCAAAAAAAAAAGAATTATTCATTTTTTGGTAGAGCTTTTTGCTTGTTCACAACAGATGTTGTTTCTACAAATTAGGTTATAATTTCTTGCATAACTCAGACAGAACAACCCTTCAATTTATAGTCAAGGAATAGATACAACATTGCATATATCTCTGGTAATTACATAACAAAAGTGTGATTTATGTATAAAAACCTTGACCATCAATCATTTACTTTAGTGTTGGGGCAACTTAATCTGTTGCACCAGCTGTGCAAGACTCTGCCACAAGCACAGCAGATTGACCAGATTTCCACTGAGTGAGATGTAAATTACCGGTGGAAAAGATGGTAAACAGACATCTAGGGTCAGAGTTGATCCATAGAACAACCAATGACAGCAAACTTTTTTTTAAGGAATGGGAAGGGGGCAGTTTATTTCCCACTGTTTATTTGTCATCTTTTTAAAAAGTATTATTATTTTTTAAACATGGTTTTTAATTTTATGCCATAATGTACATTATTAGATTTAAAGAACTGTATTTTAGATGCCATGTTTCAGAACAAAATTGTTGTAATTTATAAATAGTATCTGTGGGGTTATAGAAGAATACTTAGTTCAAGACAGTTATCTCTCTCAAATTAAGAAGTCACAGTAACTAGTATTACTTTATTTAACATTATACTCACATTATATTGACTTGTAACTGAATTTTATTAATGATGAAATGATTAATCTTAATAAAATAAGCAGCTATCAATCATCTTAATATTTTATATTGATTAATAAATAATTTATTCATTAATTTATTTATAATTTTATAAAATAGCTGATGGAAGCTTTTTAAAATTTATATATGACATCAGAATGCATAACTATTCTTATTACACATATAGAGCACCATTTTTTCATTTCTCTGGTTGTATATAAAGTATATTCACACCAATTTGTGTCTTAATACATGTACTTTGGATACTAATGTCCATCACATTCCACCATCATTTCTAACCCCATATCCCCTCCCTTTGCATTCCACCCATCTGCCCAACTAGAATTTGTTTATTTATCCCATGCTGCCCCTCCCTACTCCACTATGAATCAGCCTCCTTATATCAGAGAAAACATTGGGCATTTGGTTTTTTGGGACTGAGTAACTTCACTTAGCATTACCTTCTCCAAACTCCAACCATTTACCAGCAAATGCCAGGATTTTATTCATTTTTATTGCTGAGTAATACTGCATTATAATAAATTTAGTAATACTGCATTATAATCTATTCATCTATTGAAGGGCATCTAGGTTGGTTCCACAATTTACCAAGGAGAGGAATAGCTGGGTCAAATGGTGGTTCCATTCTCAATTTTCCAAGAAATATCTATACCGCTTTCCATATTGGCTGTACAAATTTGCAGTCCACTAGAAGTGTATGAGTGTATCTTTTTCCCCACATCTTCCTCAACACATATTGTTGTTTGTATTCATAATAGCTGCCATTCTGACTGGAGTGAGATGAAATCTTTGAGTGGTTTTGATTTGCATTGCTTTAATTGTTAGAGATGTATTTGTTGATTGATTGTATATCATCTTCTGAGAAGTGTCTCTTCAGATCCTCAGCATCCATTTATTAATTGGGTTTTGTGTGTGTGTGTGTGTTTGTGTGTGTGTGTGTGTGTGTGTTCAGCTTTTTGAGTTCTTTATATACCCAAGAGATTAGTGCTCTATGTGATGTGTCAGGGGTAATGATTTGCTCCCAAGATGTAGTCTCTCTATTCACCTCACAGATTATTTATTTTGCTGAGAAGAAACTTTTTACTTTGAGTACATCTCATTTATTGATTCTTGATTTTATTTCTTGTACCAAAAGAGTCTTATTAAAGAAGTTGAGGCCAAATCCCACATTATGGAGATTAGGGCCTACTTTAACTTCTATTAGATGGAGAGTCTCTGGTTTTATTCTTAGGTTCTTTTTTTCTTTTTAAATATTTGTTAATTGACCTTTATTTATTTATTTATATGTGGTGCTGAGACTCGAACCCAGTGCCTCATGCATGCCAGGCAAGTGCACTACTGCTGAGCCATAACCTCAGCCCCTGTTCCTAGGTTCTTGATCCATGTTGAGTTGAGTTTTATGCATGGTGAGAGATAAAGGTTTTATTTCATGTTGTTGGCATTTTTGTCTAATATAAGAAATAATTGTAATTTTGTGGGTAACTCTCCATGTCCTTTATTCTGTACCATTGGTCTAACAGTCTGATTTGGTGCCAATACCATGCTGTTTTTGTTACTATTGCTCTGTAGTATAGCTTAAGACCAGGTATAGTGATACCAGCTGCTTTACTCTTCCTGCTAAGGATTGCTTTAGCAATTCTGTGTCTATTTTTTTCAGATGAATTTCATGATTTATTTTTCTATTTCTATGAGGAATTTCATTGAAATTTTGATTGGAATTGCATTAAATCTGTATAGTGCTTTTGGAAGTATGGTCATTTGATAATATTAATTCTGCCTATCCAAGAGCAAGGTAGATCTTTCCACCTTATAAGTTCTTCTTTGATTCTGTCTTTAGGGTTCTGCTTAGGTCTTTCACCTCTTTTGTAAAGTTGATTCCCAAGGTTTTTTTTTTTTTTTTTTTTTTTGAAGTTATTGTAAATGGAGTAGTTTTACTTGTTTCCCTTTCTGAGGATTTGTCACTGATATAGAGAAATGCATTGGGTTTATGTGTGTTGATTTTATATCTTTCTACTTTGCTGAATTCATTTACTAGTTCTACAAGTTTTCTGGTGGAACTTTTAGAGTCTTCTATGTATAGAATATTATCATCAGCAAATAGTGCCATTTTGTGTTCTTCTTTTCCTGTATGTATCCCTTTACTTTCCTTCATCTGTCTGATTGCTCTGGCTAGTGTTTCAAGAACTGTACTATATAGAAGTGGTGAAAGAGGGCATCCTTGATTTGCTGCAATTTTTAGAGGGAATGTCTTCAATTTTTATCTATTTAGAATATTGTTGGCCTGGGGCTTAGCATAGATAGCCTTTATGAATTTGAAATGTGTTCCTGTTTTCCCTAGTTTTTCTAGTGTTTTGTACATGAAGGACTGCTGTCTTTTGTCAAATGCTTTCTGCATCTGTTGAAATAATCATATGATTCTTATCTTTGAGTCTATTGATGTGATGAATTATATTTATTGATTTCTGAATGTTGAACCAAACTTGCATCCCTGGGATGAATCCCACTTAACAGGTGCATGATTTTTTTGGATATATTTTTGCATTCGATTTGCCAGCATTTTACTGAGAATATTTGCACCTATATTCATTAGAGATATTGGTCTGAAGTTTTCTTTTTTGATGTGTCTTTGCCTGGTTTTGGAATGAGAGTGTTATTGGCCTCATAGAATGAGTTTGGAAGTGCTACCTCTTTTTCTATTTCCTGATAAATTGGAGAGACTATTGGTATTAGTTCTTTAAAGGTCTTGTAGAATTCGGCTGCCTATTTGTCTGGTCCTGGGCATTTCTTGGTTGGTAGACTTTTGATGGTGTCTGCCATTTTGTCTCTTGAAATTGATCTGTTTAAATTGTGTATATCATCCTGATTCAATTTGGGCACATTATATGACTCTAGAAATTTGTATATGAGTTCAATATTTTATATTGTAATTTTCTATATTATTGTAGTACAAGTTTTCAAAATAATTTCTAATTATCTTCTGAATTTCTCTTTTTTCATCATTTATGTTAGTGATTTGAGTTTTTTCTCTTCTCTTTGTTAGCATGGCTGAGGGTCTGTTAATTTTATTTATTTTTTTCAAAGATCCAAGTTTTTGTTCTGTCAGTTTTTTCAATTGTTTTTTTTTTTTTTTTTTTTTA
>NW_025999968.1:22711539-22806153 GCF_001458135.2 Marmota marmota marmota | reverse complement strand
GTGGGAGGGAAAGGGAGAGAAAAGGGAAATTGCATGGAAATGGAAGGAGACCCTCAGGGTTATACAAAAGAACATACAAGAGGAAATGAGGGGAAAGGGAAAAATAATACAAGGGGGAGAAATGAAGGTCAGTAGAGGGGGTAGAGAGAGAAGAGGGGAGGGGAGGGGAGGGGGGAAAGTAGAGGATAGGAAAGGTAGCAGAACACGACAGTCACTAGTATGGCAATATGTAAATCAATGGATGTGTAATTGATGTGATTCTGCAATCTGTATATGGGCTAAAAATGGGAGTTCATAACCCACTTGAAGCAAAGTGTGAAAGATGTTATATCAAGAACTATGTAATGTTTTGAACAACCAACAATAAAAAAAATAAAAATAAAAATAAAAATAAATCAATTGTTTCTTTTGTTTCAATTTCATTGATTTCAGCTCTGATTTTAATTATTTTCTGTCTTCTGCTGCTTTTGGTGTTGATTTGTTCTTCTTTTTCTAGGGCTTTGAGATGTAGTGTTAAGTCATTTATTTGTTGAATTTTTCTTCTTTTAAGAATTGAACTCCATGCAATGAACTTTTCTCTTATAACTGCTTTCATAGTGTTCCAGAGATTTTGATATGTTATATCTGTGTTCTCATTCACCTCTAAAATTTTTTTAGTCTTCTCCATAATGTCTTCTGTATACCATTGTTCATTCAGTAGCATATTATTTAGTCTCCAGGTGTTGGAGTAGCTTTTATTTCTTATTTTATCATTGATTTCTAATTTTATTCAGTTATGATCTGATAGAATGCAGGGTAGTATCTCTACTTTTTTATATTTGCTAAGAGTTTCTTTGTGGCATAGTATTTAGTCGATTTTAGAGAAGGGTCCATGTGCTACTGAGAAGAAAGTCTATTCTCCTGTTGGAGAGTGAAATATTCTATATATGTCAGTTAAGTCTAAGTTATTGATTGTATTATTGAGTTCTGTAGTTTCTTTGTTCAGCTTTTGTTTAGAAGTTCTATCTAGTGATCTATCACTCATCTTAATATTTTACATGGATCAAGTAATATTTTATTCATTAATTTACTTATAATTTTATAAAATAGTTGATGGAATATTTCCTACCCCACTTTAAAGGAGAAACAAATGATTCTCCAAATTTTAAAGTGTGTAAATAGATAAGGCTGAATGCAACTCAGTTCTATGAAATTGGCAATTTCCATTCAATGGCTTCATAAAAACAAATGTAATTTTAATACCCATGAATCCATTATATTAGAAATATATTTTAAAAGTATTAGTTCAAAATTTTATGTAGTTCAATATTCTATGACATTTAATAATTTACTTCGTATCACACCAGGAAATAGAGAACAAAGAGAATCCATTTTCTATGGTGAGTCCCAGGATTGGCATTAAGTGAACATAATGTCCTGAGACAAGTGGCCAAAAATCAACATAACTGTGAATAAATGGAATTGAAGTTCACATCCTACATGCTCTAACTCAGTCAATAAGCTCTGTATGAAATCAAATGTTCAAGAGTACATGTATATATTAATAGGAAAGCAGAACATTTAGATAAGTGAAAATTGTTGATTTTGGTTTGAGATATTGAATGCTAAGATTTTTAATTAAAATGAAAGCATTAACATGTTGGATTTTGGCTTGCCAGGCAAAAGTGCCAGAAAAAAAGCTCAAGGAATACAACATTTGGGCTTTGAATCTTTAGGGGGCTAATTGTACTTATTAAAATTATATAAAATTGAGGCTTTATAAGTCTGTCCTGAGAATGAGATATATTTGTATGCTTTGGGGGAGACTTTTATTTGATATGTATTTTCATTTTTTTTAAAGAGAGAGAGAGAGTGAGAGAGAGAGAGAATTTTTTTTTAATATTTATTTATTTATTTTTTTAGTTTTCAGTGGACACAACATCTTTATTTTATTTTTATGTGGTGCTGAGGATCGAACCCAGCGCCCTGCACATGCCAGGCGAGTGCGCTACTGCTTGAGCCACATCCCTAGCCCGATATGTATTTTCAAACAGATCAATGATGCACAAAAGCCAGGCAAAAAATTTGTAAAACAAGATATTGTGCAGAAATAAGAAAAAAAATGGGTCACAGACACAAGATAACTAGGATACTGAAGAAATAAGAATCTAGAGAAGGATGAAGCAAGATGGCAGAGTGAGACTTTGCAGGGATCAATTCTCACAGAAATAATTATTTGAACTATTATCTATGACTAAAAATATCTTCACAAAAACTAAGGAAATTATTCAAGAGTCACAGCACCCAATTAACATACTATAATAACAAATACGTATTGAAGAGTGTAGGTAAAACAATTTTACATTCCTCACATAATCTTCAACTACCCAGGAAGGAGAAAATGTGGAAAGATGCCTTTTGCATGGAAGAAAGAGAGGAAAGTGACCATAGGACTTTGTTTTAGCCCTCAACACTGGGCCCACCAAAGTGAAATCCTGCACAGGGCAGGTCCCTATGTTCCATATTTTAGGATGGTGTAATGCCTAATCTTAATTGTCAACTTAATTGGATTAAGATACACCCAAGATTAAAAGGCTTCTGGGTGTGTCAATCAGGATAATAATTGGAATGAGAAATTAAAGACATGTGGGATGGAGACTTGAAGTGAAGACTCACCCTAAGTGTGAGCAGCACCCTCCAATAGGTTGAAGGCTTATATGAAACAAAGAGAAGAACAAAGAAACAGTAGCAGAGGCAAAAGCTCCATTCTTCTCCCAAAGCTTTCTTAATTGCAGTTGTGACCGCCTGAGGACATCGGATTCCAGCTCTTTCAACATTAGGCTTTAGTCTTCCAAAGTGGACTCTTCCCAGTTACTCTCCAGGGAGTTTCCAGGCATTTGGTGCCTGCCTGAGTTGGCATCATTGATCACTCTTGCTCTGAGGCTTCAGCTCCTTGGACTGTACAGTTACTGGTTCCTCCATGTCTCCACTATGCAGACAACCATTATCAGACTATCCAGCTTCCAGCTGTGTAACTCAATCTAATAAATATTCTTTTTATAATTATATATAAAGACAGGGAAATGACATATATATGTATATATGATGTGTATATGTGTATGTGTATATATGTGTGTGTGTGTGTAAAAGCTTATCAACCAAACACACACACACACACACACACACACACACACACACACTTGAGTGATAAGCTTGAATTCTGGCCTGCACCTTTGTCATGTCAACTTTGGCAGTCCTGTAGTGTGGAGAGCCCATAGTGATAGGCCATACTCAGGACACATTTCTGGCATTAGTGCTACACTATCTGCATCTGCCTTAGGTTTCTGATGCCCCTAGCACTGTGCCTACAATAGAGCTTTCCCAGACAAAGCCACTCACTAAAGACTGGAAGACATAAATACTTCTTCAACCATACAGACATCAACATATAGCCACAAGAATCAACAAAACTCAGGGAAACATGATATAACCAAACAGAAAAAATAAGGTGTCAGTAACTGACCATAGAAATTAAAATTCCTATATTCTTTGACAAAGAACTAAAAATAATTTTGTAAGAAAGCTCAATAAAGTTAAAGAAAATGCAGAGAAAGAATTCAGTGAAATGAGGAAAGAGTTACTAGTATAGTAATTAAAATAATTTTAAAAAATCACATCTAGCTCACAATTTGGGCCTCATTTTTAAAGTTTCAGTAATGTGGTATTCAATTATAAATATATATGCACAAAATGTTATTGGAAATTAGAGAAGCATTCAGAGGTTAGGATATAGAGCAGCATGTACAATTGGTTTGAGTAGCTATATTTAGAGAAATAGGGACTGTGATTAGAGCCAAGTTAATAAAACTTCATTGGAGTAATATTTGTGGGTTTCCAGTGGCAAGATGAAAAGAAAAATTGTATGTTGCTTAGTATCCTTTAAAAGATGAGAAATTTTAATGTGGTTATGAAAGAGTTAAATCTAGTATTAGTGACTCCATAAGGTATTCTCTTTCCATTGCTTAGTTCATATGGTTTCTTTCAATCATTTTCTATAGGAAGGTAACAGTATAAAGTGATGATATTTTGCCATATGCAGCTATTAGAAATTCTAATAAAGAGAATCTGAGAACCATTGAACAAGTTGCTAATGACCAAGTAATTGTTCTGTAATATTATAATTAAATTTGATGAGTACTGATAAATGTCACTTATTATTTCATCATGACATTTAATTGATCTAATACTGAGCAGAATTTGAAAAGATTAAAAATTGAAGTCAACAAAGGGCAAGTAGTTTGACTCATGACTCACATTTAAAAGTTTTTTTTTTTTTTAGGAAACCATTAATATTCTCATCAAATGAAATGAAATAGATGAGAGATACTTTAATGTCATACACAGTTACTTATTTTTGGAATAGTAAATATGACATTTTTCTACAGGGAAATTGAATGACTTCTGTTAGTAAAATCATTTGATGGCCACAGCTAATCTGCTGTATTCACGTTTGTGTGTTCCATACTTTTACAGAGAATCAACCAACTTTTAAAAATATACAATAAAAAATTAAAATTCTGAATGAACATGAAAATATGACCTATAACCAAAAATTGAAGTAGAGAATATTTAAATTTTAAAACTTAATTATCCCCTACCCCTTTTTTAGACGATGTACATTTGTTATCATCAAATAATTGATTTGCTAATATTTGGAGCACTTTTTTTATCTCTGTGTTGCTATAGATTTCCTTTGTTCGACTTACTGAACTCTTATTCACCACACAATTTAACCTAAGCTCTGAGGTATTTATACGTTAGTCCATATATGTGTTTTTAAAATTTCTTTCCCACATTCAGTTTTTATTTCACTAATTTACTTAATTTCCTCTTCATCTCGATGTATTCTGGAAGGACCATGCACTTTTCTGAAATCAGGAATATTCTTCCCCAAGCATTAACTGATAATTGTGTTCTACCTTAACCATGAACAGGCAGTAAAATCACTACTATTATGGCTGTCCAACTGTCATCTGTCTGACGTCTCCCTCTCTGTGCTTCACTCACTTTTTGAGATGGACTGTTTGATTTTGTCTTATATATCCATCAAAGAAGGTGACAGACATAATTGCATTCAGGAACACTTTGAGCTTACTCAATCTCTCCAGGGATAAGTTTAAACATTTGTACTTCTGTTACCAGTTCATCAGCTTTGTGAATCTAGTCCTAACATGTTTCAGATCATATATAATATGATACTATATCAACAAATTGGATTGATGACCTCCCTAGATACTATAAATATTCTAATTATTTATTTTGATCCAAATATGTGTCCACCACTGGTTTGGGGGTTGTTTTGTCTCCCCCATTCCTCTTCTTCTTCTTATCTTTCTCTTTTTATTTATCTCTAGAAACATAGTTTTTACTTCTTTTTTCCAGTGTCATTCCATGGTTCTTTGAAATTGGAAAAAACTTTGCATGTTTTCCATTAAAAATGAATATTTACTGTTTAATATAGAATGTTGTTTTTTATTTTATGAAATGCAAATTTCATTGCTAATGCTAGCTTCTAAAATAATTGTTTTTATTACTTTAAGTCTCTGCTTGAAAAAGGATAAACCTCATTAAAATTTAGAGAAACTTGTCTATAAAAACAAGTATTGTAACATTCATTTGAGTATATTTTTGAATTTTCAACATGATTTTTAATTAAAAATATCGTATAATATTTACATTGAAAATTTTATGGTTTGGAAAAGGTAAAAGTAGATTTCTGTTGTTTTTTTTAAATGGAATAACAAATGTTTAGAAACCAAATATAAGGCTAATGCTTCATATTATTTTCAGGCTCAAAGTTTTCCCTACTAATCTAAAAAAAATGATAGGAATGCCAAATCGGACTCACACCATTCAAGAGTTGCTAATACATTCAACACAAGAAATACAGAAGCCATGGCTGTTATGATTTGGAAATGAAATTTCCCCAAAAACTGACATGTCAGACAATACAGGAATGTTCAGAAGAAAAATGTGTAGATTAGGAGAGCTGTGACCTAATGAGTAGATTGATTTGATAGGTTGGTGATTTCAATGGATTAAAGGGTAATAACTGTAGGAAGACTGGAGGAAGAGGTCACTGGGGACTAGACTTTAGGGCCTATATTTAGTTCCTGGTGAATAGAGCCCTCCCCTCATTTTTATTTAACTGGGCTAACAGTATTCTTGTAGTCAATACATGTCTGTTTTTATTGCCTTTATAAGTACATTTTATGGAAATTCTCAGCAACAAATGAGTATTAAGGACAGATCACAGCTTCTATACTATGATTTTACTATAGTCAGTCAGTAATTTGTCAAAAACATATAATTTTAAAAAACCTTTAATGTTGGACTTCTGTAGCAAAATTAATATTCTGAACTTCTATATTCAGGAAAAATATACATAAAGACCCAGTTTTATGAACTCAGAATAATACAAGTTAAAATATATATTCAAAGAACCATTTTTTAAAGCCGGAGTGTCCTTATTTCACCCATGTACTTTAATATATATATATATATATATCTCCTATAAATGCCTGTTTCTTTCATCTGTTTAGTAATAAAATAAAAAAATAAAAATTAAAAAAAATTTTAAAAAAATTAATAAAAATAAAAATTAAAAAAAGATAATCTGTGATGAAATTATTTTGTCATTCATAACTGCTAAACAAAATTATTTTAAATTTAATGACATAAAATGCATTGAAAGCCATAGAAATGAGCATTGGACATACTCATAAATCTCCAAACTTATGTTTCCTCACAGTAGTATTAAACATAATCTACAAAATTTTAAAGAAGTAATGAAATGATTCAATTTTCATATTTACCTGATAAAATTAAATTTTATCTAGTTTGTTTAGAATAATTATAATAATACCTATAATTACCATACCCTAAAGCAGCAGCTTCTTTGAATTTACTCTTTATCAAAATGCCAAACTCCATTTCTAGTCTTAGTCATGAATAACTTTATTTTCTTCTCACTTCTCCCCACCCCATATTCTTGTAATGAAGATCTATGTGACTCCTTCATTCTAAGATCAAGAATCCTTGCTCTTGAGAAGTTGAGATGCAGTAAGAAACTCACTGGAGAATTACGGAATGCTACTCAGATGCAAAAACGTTGTTAAGAAACAGATAGTCGAGCTCATTCAGCCATAGAACAGGTAATTTCAGGCTTCCATTCGCCTGCGGCTTGCAGACAGATTGCTAGGGTTCAGTGCCTGGGTGCTTCTTAGAACCTGATCTTATCAGAGCGAACACCGAGCGCGGGGCGGCCGAGTTCCGGCTCCCGGAACCACCCTGGCCCAGGGCTGGGGAGCCTGAGGAGGCTGCTTCTTGGACCCTGCTCCTATCAGAGCATACACCAAGCACTAAGCGGCCGAATTCCGGCTCCCGGAACTGAGCCCGCGGGGACTGCTTCTTGGAGCCTACGCTTACACCGAGCTTACACCAAGCACAGAGCGGCCGAGTTCCGGCTCCCGGAACTGCCCTGGCCCAGGGCTAGGAGCCCATGGAAACTGCTTCTCGGTCCAGGTCCTGCTGAGGGCCGGTCAGGACTCACCCGTTGCTTTGGTTGCCCGGCAAGGGGAACGAAATGCTGCCATTCGCATAGGATACCAACATGGCAGAGATCTGATGTCATCAGAAAGCGGCGGAGGAGAGAACTTCATCAATACCAGCGGCGACAGAAACAGTTGGTCTCCTGGTAGGGGGGGTGAGGCACAGACACCCGAGTCTCCTCAATTTGTCGTCGAGCCAGAGGGGAGGAGCCGGGCCGCCGCCAGCGCCCGGAGCAGGCCCAGCGGCTCGCCAGCGTGGTGACCGCGTGACCCCAATTGGAGAGGGGGCGGAGCGGAGCCGCCACCCGCACCCGCAAGGTGGGCAGACCCGCGACCCAGTGGTACATGGGCGTGGTAGGAGGGGCAGGGCAGAGCCGCCGTTCGCGCTTGCAAGGTAAACAGACCTGTGACAGCCTGGCGGGTCAGGCCCAGTGGCCTGCCAGTGTGGTACACACGTCACCCCAACTGGAGTAGGGGCAGAGCAGATCCTTCTCCCACGCCCGGATCAGGCCCTGCCGGTGGGGTGGTCACGTGACCCCAATTGGAGTGGGGGCGGAGCGGAACCGCCACCCGTGCCCGCAGGGTGAGCAGACCTGTGACCAACCTGCAGATCAGGCCCAGGGGTCTGCAGGCGTGGTAGGAGGGGCAGGGCAGATCCGCCGCCCGCGCCTCCAAGGTAGGCAGACCTGCAACAGACCGGCGGATCAGGCCCAGGAGCCTGCCGGCGTGGTACACACACCACCCTAATTGGAGTAGGGGCAGAGCAGAGTCGCCGCCCGTGCCAGGAACAGGCCCAGCGTCCTGCAGGCGGGGTAGTCACGACACCCCAATTGGAGTAGGGGCAGAGCAGAGCCTCCACCCGTGCCCGAAAGGTGGGCAGATCTGCGACCGACCAGCGGGACAGGCCCAGTGGCCTGCCGGTATGACAGACACGTCACCCCATTTGGAGTAGGGGCAGAGTAGAGCCGCCGCCCGCGCCTGCAGGGTAGGCAAACCTGCAACCGACCGGCGGATCAGGCCCGGTGGCCTGCCGGCGTGGTACACTCGTCACCCCAATTGGAGTAGGGGCAGAACAGAGCCGCCGCCAGCGCCCAGAACAGGCCCAGTGACCTGCCGGCGTGGTAGCCACGACACCCCAATTGGAATAAGGAGAGAGCAGAGCCGCCGCCCGCGCCTGCAGGAAAGATACGCAAGCAGTATGAAAAGACAAGGAAAGAAAGGACCACAAGCAATGCAGGTCAACGCAACTTTAGAAGAGGTAACAGCTGCAGCAGATGGAATGTCAGATAAAGAATTCAGGATATACATGCTTCAGATGATCTGGAGTATCAAGGAAGACATTAAACAGCAAAATCAGACAATGAAAGATCACTTCGACAATGAATTACGCAAACAAATCCAGGAAGCAAAGGATCAACTATACAGGGAGATAGAGGTTATAAAAAACAAACAAACAGAAATCCTAGAAATGCAGGAAGCAATAAACCAACTTAAAAACTCAATGGAGAATACTACCAGCAGAGTAGAACACTTAGAAGATAGAACATCAGACAATGAAGACAAAGTATTTCAACTGGAAAAGAACATAGACAGCTCAGCAAGACTGTTAAGAAACCATGAGCAGAACATCCAAGAAATATGGGATAACATTAAGAGACCAAACTTAAGAGTCATTGGGATACAGGAAGGTACAGAGCTCCAAACCAAAGGAATGAGCAGTCTATTCAATGAAATAATACGAGAAAACTTCCCAGACTTGAAGAATGAGACAGAATCCCAAATCCTAGAAGCCTACAGGACGCCGAATGTGCAAAATCATAAGAGATCCACACCTAGACACATTATAATGAAGATGCCCAACATACAGAATAAGGAGAGAATTTTAAAAGCTACAAGAGAAAGGAAGCAGATTACATTTAGGGGTAAGCCAATCAGGATAACAGCTGATCTTTCAACACAGACTCTGAAAGCTAGAAGATCCTGGAATAACATATTTCAAACACTGAAAGAAAATGGGTTCCAACCAAGAATTGTGTATCCAGCGAAATTAAGCTTCAGGATGGAAGATGAAATTAAAACCTTCCACGATAAACAAAAGTTTAAAGAATTCGCAGCTAGAAAACCATCTCTTCAAAACATCCTCGCCAAAGCATTACAGGAAGAGGAAATGGAAAATAACAATGAAAACCAACAGTGGGAGGTAGGACAGTAAAGGGGGGGGAAATAATCAAAGAGGAAAACAAACCATGTTTAGTAACAGAAATAAACAAATATGGCTGGAAGAACAACCCATATCTCAATAATAACCCTAAATGTTAATGGCTTAAACTCACCAATTAAGAGACACAGGCTAGTAGAATGGATCACAAAACAAGACCCAACAATATGCTGCCTACAGGAGACGCATTTGATAGGAAAAGACATACATAGGCTGAAGGTGAAAGGTTGGGAAAAATCATATCACTCATATGGACTTCGGAAACAAGCAGGAGTGTCCATACTCATATCAAATAAAATAGATTTCAAGCCAAAGTTAATCAAAAGGGATAAAGAGGGACACTACATACTGCTTAAGGGAACCATACACCAACAAGACATAACAATCATAAATATTTATGCCCCAAACAATGGTGCAGCTATGTTCGTCAAACAAACTCTTCTCAAGTTCAAGAGTCTAATAGACCACCATACCATAATCATGGGAGACTTCAACACACCTCTCTCGCCACTGGACAGATCTTCCAAACAAAAGTTGAATAAGGAAACTATAGAACTCAATAACACTATTAATAACCTAGACCTAATTGACATATATAGAGTATACCACCCAACATCAAGCAGTTACACTTTTTTCTCAGCAGCACATGGATCCTTCTCAAAAATAGATCATATATTATGTCACAGGGCAACTCTTAGACAATATAAAGGAGTAGAGATAATACCATGCATCTTATCTGATCATAATGGAATGAAACTGAAAATCAACGATAAAAGAAGGAAGGAAAAAGCATACATCACTTGGAGAATGAACAATAGGTTACTGAATGATCAATGGGTTATAGAAGACATCAAGGAGGAAATTAAAAAATTCTTAGAGATAAATGAAAACACAGACACAACATATCGGAATCTATGGGACACATTGAAAGCAGTTCTAAGAGGAAAATTCATTGCTTGGAGTTCATTCCTTAAAAAAAGAAAAAACCAACAAATAAATGATCTCATACTTCATCTCAAAATCCTTGAAAAAGAAGAGCAAAACAACAGCAAAAGAAGTAGAAGGCAAGAAATAATTAAAATCAGAGCTGAAATTAATGAAATCGAAACAAAAGAAACAATTGAAAAAATTGACAAAACTAAAAGTTGGTTCTTTGAAAAAATAAACAAAATCGACAGACCCTTAGCGATGCTAGCGAAGAGAAGAAGAGAGAGAACTCAAATTACTAGCATACGGGATGAAAAAGGCAATATCACAACAGACACTTCAGAAATACAGAAGATAATCAAAAACTATTTTGAATCCTTATACTCCAATAAATTAGAAGATAGTGAAGGCATAGATAAATTTCTTAAGTCATATGATCTGCCCAGATTGAGTCAGGAGGATATAGACAACCTAAACAGACCAATATCAATTGAGGAAATAGAAGAAACCATCAAAAGACTACCAACTAAGAAAAGCCCAGGACCGGATGGGTATACAGCAGAGTTTTACAAAACCTTTAAAGAGGAACTAATACCAATACTTTTCAAGCTACTTCAGGAAATAGAAAAAGAGGGAGAACTTCCAAATTCATTCTACGAGGCCAACATCACCCTGATACCTAAACCAGACAAAGACACTTCAAAGAAAGAAAACTACAGACCAATATCTCTAATGAACCTAGATGCAAAAATCCTCAATAAAATTCTGGCGAATCGGATACAAAAACATATCAAAAAAATTGTACACCATGATCAAGTAGGATTCATCCCTGGGATGCAAGGCTGGTTCAATATACGGAAATCAATAAATGTTATTCACCACATCAATAGACTTAAAAATAAGAACCATATGATCATCTCGATAGATGCGGAAAAAGCATTCGACAAAGTACAGCATCCCTTTATGTTCAAAACTCTAGAAAAACTAGGGATAACAGGAACATACCTCAATATTGTAAAAGCAATCTATGCTAAGCCTCAGGCTAGCATCATTCTGAATGGAGAAAAACTGAAGGCATTCCCTCTAAAATCTGGAACAAGACAGGGATGCCCTCTCTCTCCACTTCTGTTCAACATAGTTCTCGAAACACTGGCCAGAGCAATTAGACAGACGAAAGAAATTAAAGGCATCAAAATAGGAAAAGAAGAACTTAAATTATCACTATTTGCAGATGATATGATTCTATACCTAGCAGACCCAAAAGGCTCTACAAAGAAACTATTAGAGCTAATAAATGAATTCAGCAAAGTGGCAGGATATAAAATCAACACGCATAAATCAAAGGCATTCCTGTATATCAGCGACAAATCCTCTGAAATGGAAATGAGGACAACCACTCCATTCACAATATCTTCAAAAAAAATAAAATACTTGGGAATCAACCTAACAAAAGAGGTGAAAGACTTATACAATGAAAACTACAGAACCCTAAAGAGAGAAATAGAAGAAGATCTTAGAAGATGGAAAAATATACCCTGTTCATGGATAGGCAGAACTAACATCATCAAAATGGCGATATTACCAAAAGTTCTCTATAGGTTTAATGCAATGCCAATCAAAATCCCAACGGCATTTCTTGTAGAAATAGAGAAAGCAATCATGAAATTCATATGGAAAAATAAAAGACCCAGAATAGCAAAAACAATGCTAAGCAGGAAGTGTGAATCAGGCGGTATAGCGATACCAGACTTCAAACTATACTACAGAGCAATAGTAACAAAAACAGCATGGTACTGGTACCAAAACAGGCGGGTGGACCAATGGTACAGAATAGAGGACACAGAAACCAATCCACAAAACTACAACTATCTTATATTTGATAAAGGGGCTAAAAGCATGCAATGGAGGAAGGATAGCATCTTCAACAAATGGTGCTGGGAAAACTGGAAATCCATATGCAACAAAATGAAACTGAATCCCTTTCTCTCGCCATGCACAAAAGTTAATTCAAAATGGATCAAGGAGCTTGATATCAAATCAGAGACACGCCGTCTGATAGAAGAAAAAGTTGGCTACGATCTACATACTGTGGGGTCGGGCTCCAAATTCCTCAATAGGACACCCATAGCACAAAAGTTAATAACTAGAATCAACAAATGGGACTTACTCAAACTAAAAAGTTTTTTCTCAGCAAAAGAAACAATAAGAGAGGTAAATAGGGAGCCTACACCCTGGGAACAAATCTTTACTCCTCACACTTCAGATAGAGCCCTAATATCCAGAGTATACAAAGAACTCAAAAAATTAGACAATAAGAGAACAAACAACCCAATCAACAAATGGGCCAAGGACCTGAACAGACACTTCTCAGAGGAGGACATACAGTCAATCAACAAGTACATGAAAAAATGCTCACCATCTCTAGCTGTCAGAGAAATGCAAATCAAAACCACCCTAAGATACCATCTCACTCCAGTAAGATTGGCAGCCATTATGAAGTCAAACAACAACAAGTGCTGGCGAGGATGTGGGGAAAAGGGTACACTTGTACATTGCTGGTGGGACTGCAAATTGGTGCAGCCAATTTGGAAAGCAGTATGGAGATTTCTTGGAAAGCTGGGAATGGAGCCACCATTTGACCCAGCTATTCCCCTTCTTGGTCTATTCCCTAAAGACCTAAAAAGAGCATGCTACAGGGACACTGCTACATCGATGTTCATAGCAGCACAATTCACAATAGCAAGACTGTGGAACCAACCTAGATGCCCTTCAATAGACGAATGGATAAAAAAAATGTGGCATTTATACACAATGGAGTATTACTCTGCATTAAAAAATGACAAAATCATAGAATTTACAGGGAAATGGATGGCATTAGAGCAGATTATGCTAAGTGAAGCTAGCCAATCCCTAAAAAACAAATGCCAAATGTCTTCTTTGATATAAGGAGAGTAACTAAGAACAGAGTAGGGACGAAGAGCAGGAGAAGAAGATTAACATTTAACAGGGATGAGAGGTGGGAGGGAAAGGGAGAGAGAAGGGAAATTGCATGGTAATGGAAGGAGACCCTCAGGGTTATACAGTGGAGGGGGTAGAGAGAGAGGAGGGGAGGGGAGGGGAGAGGTGGGGAGGGGGGAGTGTGGAGGATGGGAAAAGCAGCGGAGCACAACAGACACTAGTATGGCAATATGTAAATCAATGGATGTGTAACTGATGTGATTCTGCAATCTGTGTATGGGGTGAAGGTGGGAGTTCATAACCCACTTGAATCAAAGTGTGGAATATGATATGTCAAGAAATTTGTAATGTTTTGAACAACCAACAATAAAAAATTAAAAAAAAAAAGAAACAGATAGTCTATAAACCCCAAATACCTTGCTCCTGTCTTTTTGGAAATATGTCATATTACAATATCAATCATGAATACAGACATGAGATAATTCTAGGTTTGTCACATAATTGAATTATTGAGTATAAGTCTTGACTCTTTAAAGAACTTGTCAGAATGAAATAGTGGGCTCAATTTGAAAGTTTGACCTAAGACATATTTCATATTTTCTTCTTTAAACCAGACTGTTTCTGCCAGTATGCTTTGTGTGAATAAGTTAAATCTGTGTTATAACAATGCTTACAGGAAGTACATTATTAACAAACTTGACTGTGATCTGAAGTGCAAAGCTCATAATAAAATTTTGGAATTTTAAATAAAATTTAGCAGTTCTATCATACAAAGAAAAAAAGTTTCAGGTTTCAGAAGGTTATGTTACTACCCACTTAATTTAGCTATTAATGAAATCTTAGGTCACTAAAAGTGATATTCACTCTATTTTCAGGAGTGAGATAATTTATATAATCATTAGAAATTACATAAAATGCTGGGTGTGTTGGCACAAGTCTGTAATCCCAATTGCAAAGGAGGTTGAGGCAGGAGAATAAGTTCAAGGCAAGCCTTAGCAATTTAGAGAGGCCCTCAGCAACTTAGGGAGACCTTGTCTCAAACGAAAACATCAAAAAAGGTCTAGAAATGTAGCTCAGTAGTAAAGTGCCCTCGGTTCAATGTTCAGTTCCAGTTTTAAAAAAATCCAGACTATTTGCAGAGCTTGTAATTTAGAAATATGGTAAATACTTTCAACTGATTTTCATTTGTAAAACATTCTGTGGAAAATAATTCTAAAACTTTGAAGTAATTGTATATTCTTTATTGACTTGCAAAGAGAGGATAGAAGCTGCATAAAGTTCTTAGTAGCATTGGCTTACTTTCCTATCCAGGAACAGTGAGATAATGAAAAATTATTTCTAATCTCTTAGTATTACAGGGTCTTCAATAAGATGTTTCAATGTGCATAACAGCACATATCAATTTATTTTAATTTCTGGAAATGCCCCATAAAACATTTTTATGTACCTTAGGAAATCCCTTATGGGTTAATTAAAATTTGCAGAATAATCCAGCACAGGAAATAGCATAAAGTGTGTCTGAGCAATGCATTTTATACTAACATGCACTTGATGCAGCATCATTCAGTTTCTCTACCTCTCAATTTCTGCCATAATTAAAAAAGAATGACACATATGAAATCATATCTAATAGCCTTTCCAGGAACATGATACTACATATTTGTTTTATTTAGTCAAAAGTTTTTAATTCTTGTTGGCATTTGATGAGTGATTAACTGTGAACAATAAATATGTTGAAATGTTTGGCAGTTGAATCACAGACTTAATTGAAACTCGATAAATAATATTGACTCAATACAGGTCAATGAATACTATTGACTTGATACAGGGTATTTGTCATTAATATTGAATACAAATAAGTGTCACTTTGTTTTGCCAGTTTTAAAAGGGATGTAATTCAGATACACCTTTCCCTGCTGTCTACTTAATTTCATAAAATCTTTGCCAGTGATTTTGCCTCTGCACTTATCATAGTCTAAGTTCATACTCATTTATAGAAACATGTCTGATTTGAAATTAATACATTCTTACAGTTGCATTGGGTATATTGCCTCTTGTAATAAATTGAGGTTTCAAAATGGCAAGTTTAAAAAATATTAAATGTTTTGAGTAATAACAATTTGTTTAGAAATAGAACTTGCTCAAAATACATATGTACACATGCATACACACATACAAAACAGTTTTCCTTAAACAAACACAGAGTGATCCTACTTCTAAGTTGTTGAATGTAAGATGCATCAGATGAATGACATGTCCAGCTGCTTTGTCTTGCCTATGGAAGTACACACACTATTGTTTTTCTGTCTACAGGTAATCTAATGAGAAATATAATTTCACTCCATAATATCTTCAGTAGATATCTACCAATTAAATGTACATTTGTTGTTTGTTCATTACTACATCCTGAATTTCCTTTTCACTTATCAAGAAAAAAGTCAATTTAAAAGAATATAGGAGGGGAATATTTAAATAACACTTCATTAAAAAAGAAAAGAAGTGTCCTTTCATGGAAATGTCATTGACAGAAGAATTGAAAATAAATTTCCACTTAGAAAAGGATAGATTCTCCCAGCAGAGTATGGTACAGTATAGTTTTTCAGTAAGAACAATATGAAATAATCCCTTCCATCATTTCTTAATTGTGCCCTACACATGTCCTTTTAAATATAAATTGTTTAAAATAATTTGAAGTCAATCCCTCTGAAGTATAAAAATTCTTTCCTGCTTCATTTAACATAAGAGTCCTGTTACATACAAAAACATCTTCTTTTAGTTTTCATTGTGTTTGTCCACATGAGTGTTCATGTGTCTGTGTGTCTATGTGCAGGAATTTAGAGAAACTACAGAAAACTTTCAATAAAGCTATACAACACCTGCTTTAAAAAAAAATGCTATTTTGGGTGGTGGTGGGGGAGAGGATCCCCAGGGATTGAACTCAGGGGCACTTAAACACTGAGTCACATGCCCAGCCATATTTTGTATTTTATTTAGAGATAGGGTCTCACTGAGTTGCTTAGTGCCTCGCTTTTGCTGAGGGTGGTTTTGAACTTGCGATCCTCCTGTCTCAGCCTCCCTAGCCTCTGGGATTACAGGAGTGTGCCACAGTGCACATCTAAATTTGGTGTTTCTTAAGAGGTTTTAGTTTAAAAAAGAAAGCTGTACCATTTTTCCATGAGTCACTGTACTCTCAAAAAACAGTAAAGAAATCTGAATTATCTCCAATTGTTTACAAAGTTTTCTAGAAAGAATATTCATCACAGGGTTTCTGTTCTGTATTGTTGACAGCTGAGAAACAATTGATGTGATTACTATTTGAATAGAGCTATAAGGTAGTTTTCAAAAAGAAAAAAAAAACTTTCTTAAAGAAAACTAATTATCATCAACTGAATTTAATTATTCCAATTTTGAATTCCCAAGTATGAGGCAAGTAAAAATTTTATTAAAAGATAGGATTGTATATATATTTCAACATTATTAGTAGAAACTCAAGATACAGCCTTGCTATTCAGTTCTATTCTAAAAATATCTTCCAATTCATAGAGTTTTACCTCATCTGTTTTTTTTTTTCACTGTTTATTCAGGTAATGAACAGAAATGCATTTTGTTCTGTCTATAATTCCCTTGACTATTGCATGTCATTTGTTTTTAGGGGGAAAAAAAAGGAAAATTCAAAATCAAAGCTGCCAAGTGCTGAGACAATGCAGGTGTATAATTTATCAACAGAGGAGAAATATTAGGGGTTGCCATGCTTCAGGTTTTAATTGTTTTTCAATCCTTAAATACTCTTTGTTGTTTAAGCAAAATGCCACCTAAAACATGAAAGGAAGTTTAGGTGGTATTTTATTTTAAAATTCTGATCAAATCCTAAAACTACAAAGGAAAGTGAGTTTTCAGAAAGTTTAAATCTGGTAATATAAATATCTCATAGCTTCATTTTTTTAAGCTTCAGTCAGAAGACACAACTTAGCGTCTCCAAAATTTTTCTAAGTTAGTTTCTTCTTTTGATTTTGTGAAACAAATGAGAACAACAAAAAATTATTTTCCTTATGATTTTCTATGTTGATTATTGACTGAATGTTTCTGTGTTCCACCTTTTTTCCATTACCCAGACCTAAGGTAAGAATCAAGGATATTCTACTCTTATGACAGTCGAAAGAAAAAATAAACCATGGAGGAACAAAGACATAGCTTTAAAGTTTAACCTATGATGTGTCATATTTCATTTCTCAGTTCCATTAGTTAAAAGCAAACCAAATTTAAAAATCGTATTAAAAGAGGGGAATAAAGATTGATTATACTCGACAGAATTTGTCTATAAGTAGCTTACATAAGAAATAGAACCCACCAAAATCCAACTATTATGGTCAAATATTCACTATCTCTGTAATAGGTTAAAGCTGACTAACACACTCATTGACAGGAATATAATTTGACTTAGATATCTATTTAATAACACTGCAAACATGAAATATCTGTTTGATAGCATTGTGCAAATCTCTTTGGAGCTTACAAACATATGAAAATCATACTTCTTCTAAAACTGGGAATGGAACCACCATTTGACCCATCTCTCCCCCTCCTCAGTCTATACGCAAAGGACTTTAAAACAGCATGCTACAGGGATTCAGCCACATCAATGTTTATAGCAGCACAATTCATGATAGCTAAATTGCAGAACTAACCTAGATGCTCTTTAGTAGAGGAATGGATAAAAATAAATGTGACATATATACACAATGGAATATTATGCAGCAATAAAAGAGAATAAAATCATGACATTTGCAGGTAAATGAAATGGATGGAGTTGCAGAAGATAATTCTAAGTGAAGTTAGCCAATCCCAAAAAGACAAATGCCAAATGTCTTTTCTGATATAAGGTGACTTACTCATAGTGGGGTAGGGAGAGGAAGTATGGAAGGAATAGAGGAACTCAAGACAGGTCAGAGGGATTGGAGGGGAAGGGAGGAGACATGCGGTTATTAATGATGGTGGAATGTGAGGGACATCATTATCCAAAGTACATGTATGAAGACATGAATTGGTGTGAACATACTTTATATATAAACAGAGATATGAAAAATTGTGGTCTATATGTGTAATAAGAATTGTACTGCATTCTGCTGTCATGTATTTAAAAAATAAAACCAATTAAAAATAAAATAAAACAACAGATGCTGCTTGCATATGTATATGCAAGAAAATTATACTGTAAATCTAAAGTACCCCAAAGGAAGAAAAAATGGTTTTTCTTAAACTAATACACTTGCCTTCATGGAAAAGGTGACCTATTAGGGCAAAATATCTAATAAATAGCATTCAAATATGGATAAATGCATGGTGAAAACAAGCATTTAGGTGAACAGATATTAAATGTCCACACCACATATTGGAATCCTGCTAATTAAAACTAGCATTGCCATTAGTAATCTTAGAAAGAAAAAATAAGAAATAAGGAGTAAAGTTAAAGAGTTTTTCAGTATTGTGGTGCACACCTGTAATCCCAGTGGCTTGGAAGGGTGAGGCAGTAGGATCATGAGTTTAAAGCCATCCACAGCAATTTAGAGAACCCTAGGTAAATTATTGAGACTCTGTCTCAAAATAAAAAATTAAAAGTGCTAGGGATGTGGCTCAGTGGTTAATCACCGCTGGATTCAATACTTGGTACTTAAAAAAAAAGTTTTTAGTATTGTTTTAAATGTTTTTGTAATCTGAATATATGGAATATTAAATTTTAAAATGACGTTTTTATTGTTAGAAACATATTTCATGGATTTATAGCTCTTTTATGTATTCACTTATTTATATATATTAATTTATACAGAATGATGAGTTTCATTGAAGCATTCATATCTACATAAAAACATAATTTGATCATTTTCAACTCCCAATACCTTTCCCAATCTTCTTTCCTTCATCCTCCTGTATAATATTAGGTTGGAATGTCTTTGTTTCATAAATTTTTGTAAATTTATAAATGTATATGTTAAATAAGTTAACATGCAATCCTGGCAAAAAGACATTATAATGGGACATCTTTACCACTTTTACTGAAGTATAAAGACAATGATATGCCCAATGTCAATCCTAAGAAACTACCATACAGTCTACAATCAGGACAAAACCATAGCATTACTAGAATGCCAGCCTCTCCATTTTTACTCCATTCTAGTCAATCCAAAATCTAACCAATACTCACTTTCAAAATAGCACAGACTTATTTTACCTTTATTATGTTATATAAATGGAAACCTGTACTCTTGTCTCTAGCATCTTTCTTTTATAGTATCTTCAAGTGAGTCATTCATGTTATTGTAATTGTTTATTCACATTCATTGCTATATAGTACCATATTGTGAATGCATAATTTTTTATCTATTGTACCATAAACAAATATTTAAGTAGTTTCCAGTTGAAGTCTATTATGTAGACCATGCTGTGAGTGTCCCTGTTGAAAACAACTTTTATTGAACATGTGTGATGTATGTGAATTTGAACTGCTGTGAATATCTGGGTCATATGCTATACTCATGCTCAGCTACAGTGAATAATTAAAGTTGTTATAAAATCAACCCTTTAACCAAGTAACACAAAACCTCCATTTGTTTAAATCATTTCAAAATTTTATTATTTTTTATGCTAAATATTAGGTTTCTTGTGAAGCAGACTCTGGTGTGAAGATAGGTGCAGGAACTCATAAAATCACTGCTTATAGGAGAAGGAAGGAAGTTTGAAAAGAGTCTTACTGTTCCGAACACACAGCAAAGTCTCATCCAATCTTACAGGGCTCTGTGCAGTTGAAAATATTTTTCAAAATATTTACATTTAAGAGTGAGGAAGCTGGCTCTTTGCCACTTTGAGGTTTTGGGTATTGCATATCTGTTTGGCAAAAAAGCAAATCCTATATTACTAATTCAGCTATGGGCTGTTGGTCAAGCTCAATGAATAGGATAGGATCAACATTAAGATGATACATCATCCCACTACAGCCCACATTCACTTTTCTTTGAAATGCCACTCAAATTCAGTTATTTCATAGGAGAGAGAGAGAGAGAGAGAGAGAGAGAGAGAGAGAACAAAAAGAATGGAAGGAAGGAAGGAAGGAAGGAAGGAAGGAAGGAAGACAGGAAGGAGGAAGGGAGGGAGGGAAGAAGAAAATAAACTAGGAACACCTCCAAGACTCAGTCATGCAACTTTTCCTTGCAAGAAAATGAGTGGGGAAAGTAAAATCCATGCAATTGTAACTGTTTTCAACTGTTACTCATTTTATAGTTCCTGGATCAACCATTCTAGAATTCACTAATTCTGACTAGCAGTTTTGCTAATCTAAGTGGTTTAATCTGTTGGTTGGTAAGACCTTCATTCCTTAAGTGTTCAAACCCTTCTCACCATGATCTTTTAGATTGGAGTTACTATATTTACCCATTTATCTTGAAATTTTGTAAAAGATTTAGCAAAATATTTTTAAATTATTTCCTTGAAACCAGATATATTCTCCCCTATTCCTATTGAGTCTTCAAAGTCTTCTCTCTAGGTATCAGGATCAACTTTCATAAACTGTTCTGGTCCTTGGAATCTAGATCCTGACTTAACTGGCTGGTATTGTAATTTGAAATTTAAACAAACTTTTGCCCTGCCTTATGGTGGAAATGTTATTGCTCTAGAAGATTAGGCTTTAAACCAATAGTTACAGATCCAATATCCAGTCTACTGCATACTGTCTTGGTACCTACACATTTTTGAAAAGTAGATCCTATAATTCTATTATGATAAGTGTCTTTCCATTCTTAAACTACTATACAATTCCTCTGCTGGGTTTAAATTATGATTTAATCTTAGTTATTCATCTGGTATCCACTGGGAAAGATGAAGATTGTGAAGAGTCATGGGTTCCTCACAAAACATGCTCTTTGCATTGTTTACAAACAACTAAGTAGCACTGGTATGTATTGAAAGACCATGTTGTTATGGTCAGATGGTTTAGGAGACTCTCAGCATGCATGGTCTTTCAGTGCATCAATTCTTATGCCCTATTGTGTCTGAGGGTCCCACTCTTCCAAATTAGGGCTTTTACTTTGACCTAGCCCAACTTTTGCTGCAGTCTGCTATTCTTATTTCTTGCTATGAATTGCAACTTTTTCTGCCTTCAAGTTGCAATTTCCTCTGTAAATTGGTTAACTATTTTTAGCCTTTCATTGCATCTCCCCAAAGCATTGACTGTCCCAAGCACAGCCATACATTTTTGTATTTATTTATTGTTTTCCATATATTTTCTAAAAGCTTGATATAATTTTCCAAATGTGTATTCTCATATTCTGGTATACTATGGCACTTATAATCATTATTACTCCAGTGAAAAGTTTAACCATTATAATGTTGTTACATACCAAGGTATTTTAATTACCTTTTGTAACATGGTCCTTATGGTCATATCAACAAAGTGATCCAGATTCCAATTTTACTTTCTCAGACTGCTAATTGTCATCAGTCCAATTCTTGGGAAGGACTCATGAACACATGTATAGATAAGGTCGGAAGCAGGATTGGCCAGTAGGTAGATTTGTCTGTGTTGCAACAAAGACCTCTACTAATTCTATAGGAAGCTCCCAAGCTCAAGTAGCTACTTGAATTTGTCCCACTTTGGGTTAAAGGGTTAGGCCTTGATGCTTTGGCATCTGTCAACCAATTAGACTACTGGACTACTTTCATCTTAGCAACTCAGGGAATGAGTTTTCAAGCATAGATCTGCACATTACACAATAACATCCACTGCACCATCTTTTTATTTTAAACATTGATTATTATTTTAATTTTAATTTTCCTGATCACAAATTTTTTAAATTTGAGCACATTTTCAAATATGCACTGAACATTTGGATATTTTTAATGAAATATTATTCAAAACTTTTTCCCCTTTGCCACAGTATTATCTGTTTTTTCCATATACTTACAAATACATACAAATATAGATATGTGCATATTTATTGAATATGTTGTGCGTCAGATACATACTACTGAAACAGTTTGTGCTATTAAATGTATTTACCTTTTATTTTAATGATGTCTTACAATGAACAGAAGTTATTACTACAGTCTAGTTAATATGGTCCAGTGTGTATAAATTTTAAAAAATTTTGGTAAGAATACTACACACTTTGTTTATAAAAGTGTTGGTCCACTCTATGGTGAGGAAAATGAAAGATATATCATTTTGTCTTCTAACTACTTTATTTTTAACACTAATGTTTGTATATTCAATTTATATAAAATTGATTTTTCTGTACTGTGTGGACATTTTCTCATAAGTATATTTTATTAACTTACCACCACTCATTGAGAAGATTAATGGGCATTTTAAAATAATATTTTTTTCTCCCCTTCCTACTGGAATATAAGGAAATAGATAATGTGTTAACTTCTACTCAATAAAAAATTAAACTATTGTTGAAATAATACTGAATATTAAATATAATAGCTAAGATACAGAACAAAAATTGCAGCCTTTATGATTATATTAGCCAAACTCCTACTGATAAAACATGAAACTATACATATATCTAAAAGTGGCTTTAATGTTAACTTTATTATCTTGTATGCTTGAGTAAGTCCCTCTGTTAGTATCATCTGCAGTATCAGCATATTTGTATAATTTATCCATTATATGTTAAGCCAACATTTAAGGAAAATTGCAAAGCTTATTGCACACCAGTTGAAAAGAACAAATAGAATCAGGCACATTTGTTTTAGACACCTTCCTACTAAAATCTCAATAACCTATAAGTCAGAAACAATTGATTAATAAAAACCTAATAAAAAGCAAACCAAAGCCAGATACTGCCTATAAACATTAACCTCCATTAAAACATTTCTCTCAATCTTACTCTTAACTAGTCACACTTGCTTTCTATAGTAATGAGTTGTGGTGGTACAGATATAAGTGTGTTTCCCAAGTGCTCCTGTGTTGGAAGCTTGGTCCTCAGTGTGTCAGTGTCAAAAGGTGATAGAATCTTTAAGAAATGGGACTTACAACAAGGTAAGTAGGTCACTGGTGGTATTGCACTTGGAACAGGTTAACGTAGTTCTTAAGGGACTTCAGTTAATTTTTGTAAGAAGTGTTGTCACAAAACAGCAAAACTGGCCCCTCTGGTCCTTGGCATCCCTGACTTGCCATGTATTTCCACTTTCTTGCACACAGTTCCAGTATGATGCTATCTGCCAGGTAATGCATTAATGGGACCCTCATCAAAGCCAAGTTGATATAAGCACCATGTCCTTGAACCTCCAAAACTGTGAACTAAATAAATCTATATAACTTAGCTTCACAAATATTGTATAGCAACAGATCAAAGACTAGCATGTTTTAATTTGTGCAAAAGTTGTGTCTTAAAATATTTCAAATAATAAAAAATAATCCTCTATGAGAGATATATGCTGCATAAATTGTTTTTTTCCCTAATTTTAACATATACCAACTTTTCTTTTAACTTTGGAAAATTGGGATTTTCAAGTTTTAAAACATTCTAGAATAATTGGATAATACATTTCCAGGTTTACTTGTTGACACTTGATGTTTCAAAAATAGTGATAAGTAATTGCAATATCCAGACATGAACATTTTAATCTTATTTTTCCAAATCACTGAATTTTTCTGGTAATTAAGGTGTTAAGAAAGAATCCATGGCTTCATAATATGCATAAGAAAAGAGTGCTACTTTATCTTGTGCCTCTCCAAGCTTTTTCAAGAAATTTATTTCATAATTATGCTTAAAAGACTAAGGAATTAAAATGTCACATTTGAGATTTTATTCTTGTATGTTATCTGCACTATTAACTTTTCTATATTTCATTAAAGAATGATTATTGTTTCTTAAAAGTCATATTGACTGAAAGAGAACATATATTTACTTGGTTCAAATAAAAACTGCCAAGTCCTAATATAATGAATGCATATAAGTCTAACATTTATAAATGTATGTTTTAAATATGTGCTAATGTGTAATGAATATACAGGTCCACTCAGGTAAATGAGCCAGTATTGCCCACTCAGCTTATTACTTATCTGTCTTGGGTACAGGAGCAAACCTTTATAAATAAAAATAAGGCATCTAAAAGCTGGACAAAATTTTGTATAGAATTCAGTTTGATTTATATTATTGATTACTTTTCCAAATATGAAATTGTTGAATCATCATCTTAGAGAGTCTTATGAACGATAGCCACATATTGGCAACATATATGTAGATACAGAGGGACTAACAAACATATTCTGTTTAAAATGTTTCCTGAATTTGTTTTAATAAGAATTCTCCTCATGTTTTTTTTTTTTTTTTTTTTTGAGACAGCAAAATCCAAGAGCAATCACCATTATCACCGTTTTCATCTTAGGGTATTTAAATTTTTGTACAATTTCTTTACTAAATCCTAATCCACATTCTGCCATGAGGCAATCTGAAGACTTGTATTTCTAATCTTAAATCAAGATAAGCCATTCTCCAGTGTGATTTTGTGCATAGTGAGATTCACTTTTTTATTGGTCATGTCATTTTTAGGGATACCTATTTATCCATAAAACATATGATATGGTCTAGAAAGGACTACTGTTAGCACTTTGTTTTAAAAATTGTATTTTAAATTTGATTATTTAAAAAAATCACATAATAAGAATCTTAATACAAAACACAATACTGGTGAGAAAACATGATAGTTTTTTTTTTTTTTTGAAAGAGAGAGAGAGAGAGAGAGAGAGGGAATTTATTTTTAATATTTATTTTTTAGTTTTCGGCGGACACAACATCTTTGTTTGTATGTGGTGCTGAGGATCGAACCCAGGCCGCACGCATGCCAGGCGAGCATGCTACCGCTTGAGCCACATCCCTGCCCCAAACATGATAATTTTAAATGAAGAAAATAATAAAAAATTTTATGTATTATAAACTTCTGTAGAACATAAATGTTCAACATTCTATGGCTTGTATTTTTTATAGTGATATTAAGCTGAGATCCTCTTTAAAAATGAGTGTCTTAAAGTTATTATGAAAATGTTAGACTTTGTATTAAGGTTTTCACTTAAACTCTAAGTAGACTTTATTTGACACAAAGATTGAAATCTACTTTAGCTTCCCAAATTTGTGGAGCAAAATGAAGATCCAGATTTATGAAGCCTAAAGGATGCCAAGGAGAATGAAAGGAAAGAAGTCTGTACCAAGACACACAATGGTCAATTTATTAAATGTAAAAGATAAAAAGAGAATTTTTAAATCAATAAGAGGAAAAAAAATGACTTGTGACATTGAAGAGAAACTCCATAGGACTCTAAGCAGATTTTCAAACAGAAAACTTCAGACCAGAAGGGAATGGGGTGATATAATCAAAGTGCCTAAAAGGAAAAAAAAAATCCAAACAAGAATATTACACCTGCAAAACTGTCCTTCAAAAACATAAGGGGAGACATTCCCAGACAGCAAAAGCTGAAGAAATACCACTTGACATGACAGAAGAAGTGCATAAAAAGGGGTCAAGTTGAAACAAAGACATCCAAATAGCAATGTGAAAGCATTATATAAAACTCTCTAGAAAAGGTAAACTTATAAGCTTAGTTTGTAACCCAGCTCTGCCTTGCTTTGTAGGAAATCATTTTCAGAAGAACAGCTGAGCAAAAGTATTTTCAGTCCTCCAAATGACTTTGAACTAACTCCCCAAGTTCTCTAATACATCACTTTGTGTTTAAATCAGCTCAAGTATGCAAGATGAGAAACATTGAATGCCACAGATACATAGGACATAACTTCTTTCCTGGATCATTTTGCTCTTCAGAGGTGAAACGAATATATATACACATTATTACACACTAAAATGTAAGTATAAAGAGTTGTTGAGCCTATAATTTAAAAGTTAATGAAATCAAACTCATAGATATTACCTTATCACTGAGGCTTACACTATCCACTAATTGAAAACCTCTATATTTCTTTAACCTCTTTAAATTGTTCATATTTTTTGACATCCCTAGATGGTCATGAATCAGATTTTCCTTTTTATTATGTTGAACTTCTGACCCACCAGAATGTAAGCTTCTTAAAAGAATCTTGTTTGTTTGCCTGACTGCTCTTCCTATAACATAGACTAGGTGTTCACCACACTGTGGAAAAGGTGACTAATAGAAGAAAATGAAGATTGCGGAAGAAAAAGAAATGATACATATATCCTTTCCATGCTCTTTGGGGATTTGGATTCATTTTATTATTGAAATGCATTGCAAAATTATTTTCTGTCTTATTTATTTTTTGTTTCTTATGTCTCAAAGAGATCAGAAAATCAAAGGCCACATACGAAGTTGCTTAATAAGTCATTAATTGTGAGCCATTGCTGGCTACCTGCCTCTCCTTGGACTGATGAAGATGATATAATGAAATGCTATTCAAAGTAAAAATCAAAGATTAGAGGTATTTTAATAGGTGTTTAGTAAGGAATTATTAATAGTGAATTTTTAGTTGGGGATCTTCTAATTATATAGAAAATTTATCTTTGCCTTTGGACTCTTCTTGAATTTTTTTTCAAAATATGTGCTCATATGAATTTAGCATGAAGAGTAAAGTTTAATCCATGCTCCTACAGGTAACCTAAGAGAGAGAGAGAGAGAGAGAGAGAGAGAGAGAGAGAGAGAGAGAGAGAAGAATATATTTGGAGAAAGGAAGAACACCAAATGATCATGTGGCTATCCTTTAATCATCTCTGCCACAGATTATTAGTGACACTCCCTTGCTTACTTAAACTGTGTTCTTCAGATGTCTCCAGAGACTGAACTTTATTTTTGGAGGGGGAAGTAGAGGAGATTGAACTCAGGGGCACTCAACCACTGAGCCACACACCCAGCCCTATTTTGTATTTTATTTAGATACAGAGTCTCATTGTGTTGCTTAGGGCCTTGCTAAGTAGCTGAAGCTGGTGTTGAACTCATGATACTCCTGCCTCAGCCTCCCCAGCTGCTGGGATTACAGGTGTGCACTACCACACCCAGCTGAGACTAAGCATTTTGAGGAATTGATTCATGTTAAGACTTAATACACACTATATTATTGTTCACCCCTCAAACAGTGGAAACCCAGCTTTGCCTCCAAATGCTAGGGATCTCAGAGGCTTACTTAGGATTCCCCTCATTATTCCTTGTTTTGATATTATATTTTCCCTGAATCTTTCAATTCAACCTTTCTTGCCTTCTGCAGCTAATAAAAATACCTTTACATTCATAAGTTAGTCAACATGTATGGAACAGGGCAGTGAACCAGTTTTCTGTATTTCTATATAATACAATCATTATCAAGAAAGGGTATTTTTTTAAAAAAATATTTTAATGGAGTTTTTCCTTAATGAAGGAATTGTATATATACACAAAGCAATAAGCCGGTAACATATCAGCATCTGACTTCCTAATGTGCCTTGTTATTCCCTAGCTCCCTCCCAAAATTCTCTACAAAATTAACTTGCTCTTCAAGGTTTCTTAGATCTTGTTGCTCAGGTCTCTTAGATCTTGTCATCACTCTCCTCCTTTTTTTTTTTCCAAACAGATGCAGGATTTCACCCTTTTCCTCTTTGGCTTCTTTCCTGAAATTCATAACTATATTCATTTTGTGGAATCATCAACTTGCTATCCTATACTCAACACAAGTTCTATATTTCCTTATCCATAAAAATGGTAAAACACTAAGATAATGAAAAGACCAACTGGATTAGTACTCAAAGCTTTCAGCAGCTTGATTAGCAAAGGTTTTTAAGCTTCATTGTTTTCTTTCTATGAGCAAATGTACACTGTGGGCTCCCTTCCCTTCTTCTCTACAAGATGTATTTTTCAACCTAGATGAACTCTCATTCACAATCACCCATCTACCCAGCATAATCAGCTATATATATTTTTGTCTTAAGTAGCAATCTGTTTTTATCCAGCCAAATTTATGCAACCCATAGTGCCATCACTGCATGGTATTGGTTTTAAGAAAGGCTTTAATACAATCTCAGGAGGAACTAAACAGCTTTCTAGAGCATGCCTACATCAATAATATGAAAAAAAAATGAAACAAAATGAAGGGAAATTAAATATTTTAGCAGTCATTGTCGACTAAAATTAAAATGAATTGAGTCATGGCAATACTAAAAGAACAACATTGTGTGGACCCCAGGATACTACAGATCTAGACTGAATTGTGCTTTAAATATATAACTAATGCTCTAACCCAAGAAAAATGGAGCATTCACTATCTCAGAATTGTTTTCAGCTGTTCATTTCCTATGTCTTCAAACACTGCATAAGAATTATTAAATGTGTCCATTTAATACTTAGCCTCATGGAAAGCATTGTCTAGGTCTTCAAAATTTAATTTCATATGTATTTTCCTATGGAAATTGCTCCATTCATTAAGCTAATGTGACATCAAATTATAAACTCTGAGCAGCTGTCACTCTTTGTCAGACATTCAGAAATATAAATGAAAACTGACATGCCATTTATCTAGCAATTCAGTGGCAATGGTAATAATATGAGTGAGCTTTTTACATTGTCAATTTCTGAAAATATTTGAGTTAAAATGAAAATTGAAAAGAGCTTTTTTATTTGAGAATTAGTGTGTATAAATATAGTGATATTGATGATGTTTTAGTTTGCAGAAGAGAAAAATAAAGCACTGTATGTAAAAATGAATGTTATAATAAAAGAAAGAATTTTTTAAATGACTAAAATGATAATGTTCACATTAAACTTTTAATTAAGCTAATGAAAGGCACAGTTCCAATTTTTTAACTAGTCTATATTGTCATAGGATAAAGTAATTAAATAAATGTTTAACTTCTCCTAAACATTGTTTAATTATTTTAGCTTTTTCCTACAATGGCAAATGAAAAATCTCAGTAAAAAGCTAAAATTCTTAAGTAGTATTCATCACAAATGTTTGAGAGCCTAGATCTTGGGGGCAAATCTTTACCTCTCACACATCAGATAGAGCACTAATCTCTAGGGTATTATGAGGAACTCAAAAAGCTAAGCACCCAAAAACCCAAATAACCAAATCAATAAATGGGCTGAGGACCTGAACAGACTCTCCTCAGAAGAGGATATACAATCATTCAACAAAAATATGATAAATGTTCATCATCTCTAGCAGTCAGAGAAATGCAAATCAAAACTACTCTTAAGTTTTCATCTCACCCTAGTAAGAATGGCAACTATTATGAATACAAAAAACAATAAGTGTTGGCAAGGATGTGGGGAAAAAATACACTCATACACTGCTGGTGGGACTGAAAATTGGTGCAGCCAATATGGAAAGCAGTATGGAGATTTCTTGGAAAATTGAGAATGAAACCACCATTTGACCCAGCTATTCCTTTCCTCTGTCTATACATAAAGGACTTAAAAACAGCATACTACAGGGACACAGCCACATCAATGTTTATAGCACCAAAATTCACAATAGCTAAACTGTGGAGCGAACCTAGATGTCCTTCAATAGATGAATGGATTAAAGAATGTGGTATATATACACAATGGAATATTATTCAGCATTCAAAGTGAATAAAATCATGGCATTTGCAGGTAAATGGATGAAGTTAGAGAAGTTAATGCTAAATGAAGTTAGCCAATCGCACAAAACCAAATGCCAAATGTTTTCTCTGATAAAAGGAGGCTGATTCATAGTGAGGTAGGGAGGGGTAGCATGGGAGGAATAGAGGAACTCTAGATAGGGCAGAGGGGTTGGAGGGGAAGGAGGGGGTATGGGGTTATAAATGATGGTGGAATATGATGGAAATTACTATCCAACTTACATGTATGAAGACATGAACTGGTGTGAATATACTTTGAATACAACCAGAGATATGAAAAATTGTGGTCTGTATGTGTAATAAGAATTGTAATGCATTCTGCTGTAATATATAAATAAAAATAATTAATAAAAAAGAAATTAAAAAATAAAGAACTAGAAAAAAGATGAAATTATTATCAGTTGATAACAATAAATTAAAAATTACAATATTAAAAATTTCCAAATATTTTATCCTTATTACTTGTTTCAGTTGCAAAACCAGTATGAACAGAAATTCACATAAGTTTATTCCCCTTTACAAAAGTGTGAGAACAAATAGTGCACCAAATATCTTTAGAAGTGAGAAATAAAAACTGATTCATGTTTGTTGTCTATGCTTTGCTTATGTATTTATCACAACTGTTAAATATGGTCCAACAGAATTGTATTTTAATACAATACTACCTGCTGACTTCCTTGGTTTATATCTACCTCTCTTTATCTGATCTCAGTCTACTTTGAATGATTTCGTTAAAACTTATGATAGCTATCAGTACTTTCCTCAAAACTGACAAATGGCTTCCCATCTCATCCAGAGTAAATCTCAAAGCCATTATTATTTCAAGGCTCCATCCCTCATTTATTTGGCTATTGTTTAATTCATTGATTACATTTCTTATTGTTCATCTTATTGATAGCTCTGAATCACTATGACCTCCTCCTTTTCCTCAAACACAGCAGTCATAATACTTCCATATCCAACTCCAGTTGTTCTGTTTCCTCTCCTTAAAATCTTCATCTTCTACACATGAAACAAACCACAACGACAACACCAGAAACATACTTATGTTTGAAGTCAAGTTTATTAACTTATTGAAAGTATAAAGAGTACACATCAGGGGAATCCTGTGGCATCTCAGTAAAATGCCAGGATTTGTTTGTAATACTGAAATTTTTTAGGGTCATTTGAGGGAAGGTTAGCAAAACTAGGTATGTTCTGAAGCAGATGCTTTTAGGAAACTGAAGCAATTTATAATCTGAAGTTTTACCATATCAAATAGAAGAAGAAAGGCATGAATAGAGCTACAGTTGGCACAGCTAAAGAATGAGTCCTCTTCTGTGCATTCATACCAAATAAAAGAGGAAAACAATATTTATTTGATAATTACAGAATTTCCTGTCACAGTTTTCATTCTATAATATAATTGTCTTGCTGATTTTTTCATACTAGTGGCTTTCTCTAAATATTGTTGATATTTTGTGAAGATTGCTGTTTATTTAAGAAACCTATAGCTTAAGGAGAAAACCTGCTATCAATTTCCATCTCTAGTTCAAGAGGTCAGTTTTTCTTTCTCTTCTTCAATAAACCCTACAGTTATAATAAAAAGAAAGAAAGAAACCTATAGCTTAGCTCCCAACAAGCAGGTACCAGACAATAGTTGTCAAAGAACCTTCCTCCTTCCCCCTTTCCCTCACTCTTCCTTTCTTCCTTCTTTACTTTTAAATAGTTATCACTCATTCTTAGTACTCAACCTGAATAAAGGAATTAAGCTTCTAGAGCAAAACACTAAATACATAATAAAAATTTGTTTTCTTAAAAACAAAATTCAAAATAATGGAAGAAGTAATGTGCTATGGTAGATTGTGGTTATTCAGGAATTGACATGACAACTATCCAATACTCCTGTGGGAATTTATTTTGGATGAATAGAGCCATGTTCTAAATAGCCCATTGCAGTAGTTCTCAATCAAATATTCTATCAAGCCAGTCCATGGAAAGTCACAAAGGAATATGTTTGTCTTGAAACATTTTGTGCTTTTTATATACTCATTAATTCACAGAACAATATAAAAAGTGTTATAATAAAAGACATAAAGATACTTTTAAAAGAAAACTAAATCTCCCTTGGATTTCTCAGAGTTCCTGCGATGTCCTAGCTTAGTGATATGCAGAACTGATGCATTACAAAGAAAGATTGCTTGCTTTTACTTCCCCCAGAAACATTTGCTTTTCACATAAGTCTTTTTATTATACAGCAATTTCTATATATTATTATGCTATTTGTCTTTACATTGTCTCTCATCGAAATAATGAGAAACATATCGCCACAAGAAGTAAATTTTGCATTCCAGGGAAGTGAACCCCTACCATAAAGGATGTCTGACGCTTGAGGTCTCCAGATGATTTAAAGAAACATCTTCCTATGTGTTTATATTTCAACAGGAATAAAATCCTGGACTCTGAACTTGGAGACTCTTACCTTGTGTTGCTCTCTTTGGAGAAATTTGTTTAAATTTCAAAGGATTAAGTCCCAAGATATCACCATTCCTTTATAGAGAAAATAATTTGTTTACTTTGAAATGACTGGGCCACTCTATCCCTCAGAGGCAAGTACAGGTGGCTTTCCTCTTAAATATAAACACAGAAATCTTTATTTCTGCACCTGTCATCTACATAACAATCCCATTTATGCATCTGTGTCTCATCACCTTGTTTGTAGGGTGATGGGCATGTGGAGATAGGTGTTGCAATATAAATCTCCCTGCTTTTATGGTTGTGAATAAATCAATTCTGATCTCTGACCCAGATACTTGGTTTTTCTGTTATTATCTATCCATACATGTATCTACATCTACATCTCTTTCTATGTCTGTATGTATACTTATGATTTTATATGTTAATGCATTTGTATAAATATATAGCTATACAGGTAGAGTAACATCTCAGATGCTTTTCAGTTTCTGATATAACTCAACCTAAATATTCAAATAAATAGTGTTCCTATTTCAATATTTCAAATGGTTTACTAGTTTACTTAGAAAGCAGATTTTATAATACTTCTAAAATATTGACATAAAATAAAATATATTAAAACATTCATAAACTGATGCAATGATTATATGAATGCAATAGTGAAAAATATCCATTTAGAAATTATCTCAAAGTGAGCTGGCCAATATTTTGAAATCAAAACTATATAACGTCCATATTTATGTTCTTCAAAATGGAATACCATTTTATAATATATTGTAACTTATTTATTTATAAAAATAGTAGCAATTATCAGCATTTGTTTTACCATAGTTGTATTTTGATGTTTGTTTATTTTTTCAGTTTTGAGAAAACTTCCTTGTTAATATTGAACAGTTGCATGGATTCATAAATATCTTCTTGAATATTTTGTACAGGAAAAATACCAGTATATTATATTGTAAAAAATAAATTTGTCATCATATGTACATATATATATATATGATGTGGAACTATAATTTTAAATGTAAGTATTAAATATAGGCTTTAAAACCTGTAGCTTTTAACTATAGTACCAATGGAAACATATTAAATTCACAAATTGTAAATTTAATGTTAATATTTCCAAAAGAAGAACAGATCACATACTTTCATAATTTTAACTACTTTTTAATTACCATATTACCATAATATACCATAATTACCATAATAAAAATAAATAATTTCTTTTTAAAAATACTTATTAGATAATCATATAAATAATTGTAATTTTATCAGAGAAAATAATAGTGTTATATAGAATTTATTCACTTTTAGAAAACCCCTACTACTATAACATATCAATTCATATTATTTTCCTCCAAGGATCAATGAATTTTAAAAGCCAAAACTAATTAAGGTGGACACAATGGCAATAAAATCTGTAAACCAAGCTACTCAGAAGGCTATGGCAGGAGGATGTCAAATTCTGAGTTAGTCAGCTTGGGCAATATACAGAGACCCTATTTCAGTAGAAAAATAGTAAAAGAAAAAGAATAGATCTCATGAAAACAGAATAGAAACCAGTAGAGTAAATAAAGGGGATCAGAGGGAGGGAATAATAGAGAGAAAGGGGAGGTATTTGGGAAGAAAATTGATTAAGTTGTTATTTGCATTTATGGATATATTACAATGAATCCTGCTATTATGTATAATTATAATGCACCAATAAAAAAAGTTGGAAGAAAAAAGAATAAGAAGATTGGCTGGATGCAGTTCAGCTCACAAAGCCCTCCATTAAACATCCAGTACCACACACACACACACAAAAAAAAAAAAAAAAAAAAGGCAGGAAAAAAACTAATTGAATATATTTTTTTTCTTGTTTCTTTTCTATTGGTTTGCAGGTTGCTCTATGCTTTTTAATTCCTCATTTACATAAACTTGACATATTTATTCCATCATATTTCTAAAGGGTTAATATTTTACATGGAAAAAAGATAGATAGCAGTGTAATTTGTCTAGCTACTCAAAAGTAACTAAAATAACAACTAAAGCTGTGGCTTCCCTTTGCTAAGGCAAGCGTGGTTCCAAAAATATGTAAGTTTTAATTGCTTTTTTTTGAAATTGTATGGATGTGATGACCATTATAGACATACTTTGCTCTCAGCCCTCTCCTGGTAATAAAAGGCCTGGGGATTATTGTTGAAGAAAAATATATATTTTGTAATACAATATAAATTGATCAGACAAATGAATCCAACTTTACATACTGATGATTTCCTCAATTTGGAACTTTAAGGATGAATGACCATTGATGAGTTTATTCTAAAAAGAAATAAAAGACAAAAAGTTTATTATAAATAGGTAAGGATAACATGATTTGTTTTCAACCTCTTCAAAGAGCCCAATTATTGATAATGAGATAGTTATATGAAAATCCTTCCTGCAAAATAGTCTTTCCTGTCACCTACAATAAAGTGTACTTGAGGGACCCAGGGAAGGAATTGCAAATCTTCAGGTAACTAACCCCCTGATGCCCACTCCATGAACTCTCACAGAACCAATCCAAGGAAAGAACAACCTGCTCTGTATTTAACACTATTTTTACTTATAAGTTTTGGACATAACTGCCAAGTATGACCTTAAAACTAGCTTTACATAGTAACTACCTTGTAAAGCAGATACTTGCCAGTTACAACCAGAGCTTGCCACTTTTCTTAAACAATGAAAGTGGTAATTAATTTTCTTTCCTAATAGCTTGCATAAATTTCTCTATTCTAATAAAACTCTCAATCTTCCCTTTGTTCTCCATACATACCAACAATGACCTCAGCCTATCTATCTATGTGTGCTCTAGTTTGCAGTCTTGTTTTTTTTTTATTCTCAAATAAAAATTCCATTGTTGGAGATTTGTCCCTATATTGATGTTTGACATTGTGAGGTGATTATGAATTTTTCCCAAACAAAATAAATTCAACATTTTAGGTGTAATTTAAAACATTCAATGATCTACTTCCTTTTAGGAATCTAATCATATAATATCATATGTGTTCAAATTAATTTAATATATGCTGGTAGAATTCTAAAGTCCAAGTATATCTAAAGTCAGAATCTAAATGAAAGACGTAACTATAGAAATGAAGAAAGCAAGAAGGAAACTCACAGTATCTCATTGGAACTACAAACATTAGTATTCTCTTCTCTGAAGAAACTGATCCCTGTATAAAAGTTTCACAGTGACTTGCTTTTGAACAGTTTTTATTTGTTTGTTTGTTTACAAATTAATGATGATTCTTCCCAAGAGTAACTTTTACCAGGATCATGAGAATTAGAGCCTAAAAAATCAGGTATGGTGGTACACACTTGTAATCCTGCAGCTCATTAGGCTGAAACAGGATGATCTCTAGTTCAAAGCCAGCCTCAGCAAGTTGAAGAGGCCATAAGCAACTCAGTGAGATTCTGTTCCTAATAAAATACAACAAAAGGGCAGAGGATGGGGCTGAGTGGTTAAGTGATCCTGAGTTCAATACCATATATATATAAAGAAAATACACACACAAACACACACACATACACACACACACAGAACTCATGCTTAACAATCCCAGACACAGAAGCACATAAACATTTCCTAGATAACTATAAATTGAAAATATTAAAAACCATATTCATGAAAAGCACAATAATCTCTAATTTCTTTTGGCAGAAATCTTGGAAGCTTATGAAAGTAGGCAAAGATTTTAGAGATGTTGGAAAACTTTAGACAGAAGGCTTATGTCAAATTTATTGATGTGCCTTGCATTTGAATGAAAATGAGAATGTAAAATGTTAGGTCAATCTTCAGGGACTTGATTGAAAAGTCAGTTAGGCTAATTGATGCCTAGACTCAGTGAAGGCTTCTATTTATTGATGTTGAAGTGAAGGACCTCTGTTTTATTGTAGGGAATAAAGTCTGAAGACTGAACACTGAAGAGAATGGGAATAAGGAGTTGTTGTTTTTTTTCTTAGACTATTTTTTTTTATTTTGATTAGTCATATAAGACAACAGAATGCATTGCAATTCATATTACACATATAGAACACAATTTTTTATATCTCTGGTTGTACACAAAGTAGAGTCACATCCTTTGTGTTTTCTTACATGTACTTAGGGTAATGATGACCATTGCATTCCACCATATTTCCTACCCCTATGCCCACTCCCTTCACCTCCCTCCCCTTTTCCTCTTTGCCCTATCTGCAGTTCATTTAATCCTTCCCTCTCCCCACAGCATATTATGGATCAACATCCTTAGATCAGAGAAATCATTCGGCATTTGGTTTTTAGGGATTGGCTAATTTCACTTACCACTATATTCTCTAGTTCCATCCATTTACCTGCAAATGCCATGATTTTTATTCTCTTTTAATGATGTAATATTCCATTGTGTGTGTATGTGTGCATATCACATTTTTAAAAATCTATTCATCTACCTAAGGGCATCTAGGTTGGTTCCACAGTTTAGCTATTGTGAATTGTGCTGCTATAAACATTGATGTGGCTGTGTCCCTGTAGTATGCTGTTTTTAAGTCCTTTGGATATAGACCGAGGAGAAGGATAGCTGGATCAAATGGTGGTTCAATTCCCAATTTTCCAAGAAATCTCCATACTGCTTTCCATATTGGTTGCACCAATTTGCAGTCCCACCAGCAATTTATGAGTTTGCCTTTCCCCCCACCTTCTCACTAACACTTATTGTTGTTTGTATTCATAATAGCTACCATTATGACTGGAGTGAGATTAAATCTTAGAGTAGTTTTGATATGCACTTCTCTAATTGCTAGAGATGTTGACCATTTTTTTTATATATTTGTTGGTTGATTTTATATCCTTTTCTGAGAAGTGTCTGTTCAATTCCTTGTAAAAACAGCATGATATTGGCAGCAAAAGAGACTGGTAAAGAAATGGTACAGAATAGAGGACGCAGAGACTAACCCACATAATTACAGTTATCTTATATTGGACAAAGGCACCAAAAACGTACATTGGAGAAAAGAACCTCTTTGACAAATGGTGCTGGGAAAATTGGAAATCCATATACAACAAAATGAAATTAAACCCCTATCTCTCACCATGCACAAAAGTCAACTCAAAGTGGATCAAGGACCTACGAATTAAACCAGAGACACTGTGTCTATTAGAATAAAAAGTAGGCCCAAATCTCCATCATGATGGATTAAGCCCCAACTTCCTCAATAAGACTCCTATAGCAAAAGAATTAATATCAATAATCAATTAAATGGGATGAATTTAAACTAAAAAGCTTATTCTCAGCAAAATAAACAATTAGGGAGGTGAATAAAAAGCCTACTAATTGGGAATAAATTCTTACCACACATATGTCAGATAGAGCATGAATCTCTAGGATATATAAAAAACTCAAAAATCTTAACACCAAAAATACAAATAACCCAATCAATAAATGAGCTGAGGAATTCGGTTTCTGACCATAGTATTGTGGTTTCTACAGACCAATGGAAAATTTCTGGAATATACACAACAATTGCAGAACCTTTTGCAATGAGCTGAATTACAATATTTTTCCATTGGTCTACATTCTAAATATCTCAATTTAAAGAAATAGTAAATAAAGGCTAAGGAGTTCTTTTAGATTAGAGAAAGCCAAAGTCATGTGACAAATTAATGCAGTATATTTCTGGATTGGATGCAGATATTTTTTTTTTCCACAACAATGCTCTAAATTGCTGTATTGGGTAAATTGGTAAAACTTTTACTAAGGATTATATATTAAGTAATAATCTTTTGTTATTAGTAAGTAATCCTGAATTTGAAAAATTCCCATGTATTGCCTAAGAGAATGTTCTTATTCCTATAAAAAATATAAACTGAACTCTGTATGGCTTCAAAACTCTCCTGTAGTTCATCAACTTACACAGTGTAGTACCCTCCCCCCGCCAGCCTTATTCACTTTGTTGAAGCACTCTAAAATGGGCCAAAAGAATAACTAGACTCTTCGCTGTGCTCCCAGATGCTTCTAAATCCTTTTATTTTTTTTCTTCTGGATATTGGCATAGTAAGGCATGGGCAATATACAATCATAATATTAATTATTGGATATTTTCTTTAAAAAAAATCAATAAACCTAGTAACAAAAAACATGGTGTTCTGACTGAGCAAGGACTTAGGAAGTTAGGAGACACAGGAGCTAGAACATGGGTGTGAAAATTTGATATTTACTTTTCCACTTCAGTATGAATGGAAGGAATAAATATAATTAGTCATTGATAGTCAATTTATGCTGAATTCTGGATTCATGTATTGAGACATGGTATTTTACAAAGATTATAGCTGGAAACCCCTGAAACTGTCCCCTCACCCAGAAAGAAATGGTAGAAAACAAAAATGCATATACATTCCTTAGAATATTCCAGTGCTATTGCTGAATACTTGAATTATAAAGGTGGTTATTCCTATCATACTGGTTGGTATAAACATTGCATTGCCTGTAGAGAAAGATCATAGATAATTATAAGCTCTACTATGTGCTGATGCTCATCATGGGCCAATCATATCACATTCCTGGATGTATTGTCAATCTTGGAAAAAGTCATCCTAGCTCATTACATCTGGTATGAAGTTGTTGACTCAGCAACTGATTTTCCATACCAATCAGTAAAAATAATGAATATCAGTAATATTGTCTTTCCCAGTTTGAATATTTGAATTCCACCATGTACACCCCTGGGAGGCTTTGATTTAAAGACAATCAATACAGATCATTGAAATAGTGAATACAAGTGAACATCAGGAGTCTGAGAGATATTTGAATAACCCAAATCCCCAAAGCTCTATCATTATAAACACCTGGGCTTTGTGTATCCAAACCCAAGATCATTGCCAGGAATACTGACTTTAGAAAAGTTCCATGTAGCTCTCAGTACAAGATCTTTAAAATTCCCTTGATCAATAATCAAGTCAACCTTTTCAACCAATAAAAAGCCAGTTACAACCCATAAATTTGTGTATGTTATTCATTCATTCATTCACTCCCCAAGACTTTCTTACCCCATGCATATGACAAACCTCATTGTTCTTCTGTATACATTTTCCTAAAGCTATGTCTTTTCTAATATAGTATAATTTGATTCAGTAATATTTTATCTAGTAATATTTGCTCATATTCACTATCATTACATAAGTTATTAGATTATCTCATGATTTTTAAATTATCATTCCAAGTCTAAATATATAGTCAAATTTCTTCTCTGACTTGCAAGCTTCTGTATCTCACTGCCTACTGCTTTCCCCAAGTAAGCATTCAGTAGCTATTTGAAACTTGATACTTTCATAACAGTATTAATCATTCCAACCTAGACCTTTCTATGTTCGTATTTCAGGAAATAGCATACTTAGAAACTCATGTCATAAAACTAGGTCTAATCAATTCTTTCATTCTTCTAAACACTCACCCACGCTATTATTTTTACCATTCTAACTCCCCTTTGGAAGTTGAGTTCCCAGAATACTAAGTAACTTAATGAGACAAAGTCTAACATGGTTTCTAGTAATGTGGAGATTTCCTTTCTCCAAGAAAGAAAAAGTTGAGGGGGCACTACTTTACCCTGAGGGTGTCTCAAAGGTATAAATTATTATAAAGGAACTCACTGTTTTCATTTCATGGAAAATCTTTTCAGATATTTCACAAACTTCAGATTCCTCTACCAACTAGCATAAAATATGACAAATAACTGATAAGAAAGACAAATTAGTCAAATGAAATAAGAGAAGTTAGTCAATTTTACTCAAATTTAGATTTTTTTTCCTTTGGTGTTTGCAGTCTATTATGTTTTTGGCTTAATGAGAAATCTTGGTTTAAAAAGGAAGCCTATCTAGGCATGGTGGTGCACACCTGTAATCCCAAAGGCTCGAGAGGTTTAGGCAGGAGGATCATGAGTTCAAACCCAGCCTTAGCAAAAGCAAGGCACTAAGCAACTCAGTGAGACCTGTCTCTAAATAAAATACAAACTAGGGATGGGAATGTGGCTCAGTAGTTGAGTGTCCCACAGTTTAGTCCCTAGTACAAAAAAAAAAAAAAAAAAAAAAAAAAAGAATGAAGCCTAAATCTTCCCTGCTAGTTGTCATTAACATGTAAGATGTAATAAAAAATATTATCTCATAGGTAAGCATATAGTGTAAGAAAAAATAATTTTAAGATATTTATTTATTTATATATCTTTATAATGGAATATATTCAGTAATTTAAAGGAACAAATGAGCAATATGCAACCAAATTAGTAGATCTCAAAAGCATTTGCTAAGAATAAAAATTTAAAAAGGCCAGAGAAAACCACAACTTTTACACTTCTGCATAATTCCATTTATACAATTGGAATATGTGAAACTGATTTTGCTGGCGATGCAAACCCTTACTCTTGTCTTTTATCCATTTTAAATAAAACCTCAAAGTTTCTGTGTTGGCCCCCTTTTTAGGTAGCTAATCTGCCATATATGGTGAACAGGGAAAGAACAATGAAAGATGACTGAATATCTCAAGGCATGAACACTGACCTTGAAGTATTTCCACCAGTGGAAGTATAGAAAAGTAATAAGGTCTTCTGAGTTTTAGGGCGAAGGTCTGAGCTCTGACTTGGTTAACAGATAAGCTTGGCCATTCATTCCAATGTGCTAATGAAACACAGGAGAAGTGATGAAGGGCTGGAAAGTTGCTTTAGACAATTCCAGGAGGAACAGGTATAGAGGTACCCCCACCAAAATCTGTCTTCAATATGTTACAAGACAGAGGCCTGCCAGGAAACTGAGGCAGGCAGAGACCTACAAATCCTGATTCTTGTGATCATGGGAGAAATATTTCAGAAATGTCAGTCAGAGTAACAGGCATAAACTTATTAGAAAGGGATAGGAAAGGGGAAAAGCGTCCTCTCAGAGAGAAGGATGGAACATATTTCTTGCTCTTCAGTTTTATTGGAGGGTCCCAGGGAAGTTCCAAAAAGTCCTTGTAAGGTCCACCTCTAGACTTTTGACTGACAGCAGGATGACATCAGACTTTCAAGTCTCTACTGTTATAATAACTCTAGTTACTTTGGCTCATGCTGACTAGTAATTGCAACGTGATCTTACAGATTTTATGGGTAGGAAAAAAAATATCCTTATCTTATTGAGTTCTGGAATGTGGTCTGTATAAGAAACAAACAAACAAAAAAAGTCACCCCATTCAGGGTTACCTGTGTCATTCTTTTTTTTTTAAACACACACACACACACACACACACACATATATATATGTTTCTGTTTCTTAAATAAAATTTTAAAATTTTGCTCTTGCCTTGGCATTTCCTGGGTGTTTAATCTTCCACACCAGGGGGATGAGGACCCAATCCTGATATTCAAGACCAGTTTCAAAGGGATGAACCAAATGTGTTTAGGAACACCATGAATAATATCAACTTTCTTTTATATAATAAGAATATAATAAATTGGATCCTATAGTATGTTTAGATATATGGCTCTTTCAGAAGAACTTACTTTCTATGATGAGTAATAAATTTCAATATATATTAAATATATTTATTAAATTTGGGGTAAAACCACAATTTTTAAAATATATACAAAATATTATAATTCAGACATGAAAAATATTTCCAGCATTTGAATAAGTACAAACTAACTATTTATAAAATGTTAATCCACCTACAAAAGTTAATTTTGGAAAAGGAGAGTTAAAACAATTATATGGTTTAATTGTTAAGGGGGAAGTTCAACAGAAATATCTATAGAATAGCTAAAAAGCTATAATTTCATAGAAGTGGCTTGTTGGTAGCTTCATCTGAAGTTTCTTTTTTCTTATAGAATTTTTTGTGTTGTTGTAATTGAATCTAATCTTCCCTACTCAGCATTATCACATACACCATTTGGAATTAAACATGCATTTTTTTTTTTTTATTCAGGAGTCACACTCAAGTTGTATTAATGACCAAAGCCACTGATTATAACTACTCAGAATACTATTTTCAATATTTTGATAAATTTCAATTACCTTCATCTTCTTGTTTGAGGAACACTGATCTAAACCATTCAGAGCAATCTATATGTTGGAATTTATTGCCAACCTCAAATTCCATTTAGCTCACTCTTGGAGGGTTAAAAAAAAAAAAAAAGAAAATCTTATTTGCCAAGTGATAGGAAAACCAGGCTCTCTTGGCTTTTACTGAAACAAACAAACAAGAAATAGCATCAATTAGAATTCTGGCTTTATATGTCAACTGTTGATAGTTTTTTTAGCTTGTGTCACATGAAATATTATTTAAATTTGGGGTCTGCACAGATTAATTTTTTAAAATTTTATTTATTTATTTATTTATTTAGGCACAACCAGGGATTAAACTCAGGGGTACTTGACCATTGAAGCACATCCCCAGTCCTATTTTTTATTTTATTTAGAGACAGTGTCTCACTGAGTTGCTTAGCACATTGTCCTTGCTAAGTCTGGCTTTGAACTCTTAGTGTTTACCAAATTTAATAGTAGAACTTCTACTTGGAAAACCTACCAAAAAGGCTTCATATTTGAGTCTTCACAATTACTTTCTCAAGAAGATATGAAGCCTTTTTGCTAGGTTTTCCAAGCGGCAGGCCAAACATTAAATTTGGTAAATACTGTAGCTTTAGTAATCACTAAATAACATTTATCTTCAAAAGAATGGCAAAAGTAAAAAATAAATAATTCCAGATATATTTGTGAAAGTAATCACATTTCACATTTTAGATGTGTGGGCTGTTTTCAGCAGCATGATGGTTCTCATGACATAGAGTTGGAATCTTTTTCTTCATCAGGTGAAACAAATGTCAATGAAATGCACAATCCAAGTAAATAATTTTCTGATATATTGGAAGGCTGAAAAATAGTCACTATGTTGTTGGAATTATTACATACGTTTTTGTATAGAATCTGTTGTCTTATTTTATATAAAATCAAGGTTTTTACCTAGATTTTGTAAGCTAGGTACAATATACAAAATTAAGACAAAGAATGATATTAAATTAATTATGAAATCATAAGCAAACATTTGAATTTTATACTCATTTTCTTCAAAATATTTTAGACTTAAATACACAATCTAATATGATAAGTTCATTCTATTTAGAAAGGAATACCACCTTAAAGTACTTACTTCTAAACTTAAGGAAATAAATGGCATGCATCAGTGATATTTCCTGTTTGTGTGCCCACCATACACATGTACAAAGACTTATGTTTTAAACCTAGGACAACATCATGTTTTGACAAGACATTCTTTCTTTTCAGGATTTAAAAAATAAGAAGCAGCTCTTATGGAAAAGATTAAATTTGAGTAACTTCAAAATTTCAATCTATAAAATAAAATACATATTTTCTTAGGAAAACTTTAGAAATATATTTATTGAGAAACTGGGCATAAATGTTAGTGTGCTAGATAAAATTGCATTTAATTTGTGATACATATATTTCATCACTTAAAATTAGGAAACTATTGCTTGCTTTCATCTGTAGCCTTCTCCTGAAATGAAGGAAGCATTGACATTCCCAACATCAACCAATATTTCTGTAATCTGTGGTTTGTTCATTTACTGATTGAATTGCTAAAATATTGATAGGCTCATATACATTGTTTAGCAAAGTTATGTGGACTTGGCTTTAGTAAAAGCCTCTCACAAATGTCAAGATATAAATTTGCCTGCAAAAAATTTTAAAAATAGCCCACAAAACATTTTCTAGAAGTTCATTTTAAAATCTAATTATTGCCATATAAAGCTTACCAATGAACTTCTTAATGTTATATGACTAACCTCTTGTCTTTTTAGGTTATATGAATGTTTGCATTTAATATTATCTGACTTAAATTATCATTTTGGAAAAAGGCTTCATGTATTTTTATTATTTTAAAAATTAGTACCCATAAACTTTATGGAGTATAAAATAATCATGAAAATAAATATAGTTAACTGCTTGGATGAAAAATACAGAAAACAGTATAATATATAGGTATTAAAAGAAGCAATAACAACAAAATACCTTATTTTTGAAAACTATTCTTGCTTCCATTGGGTAATATTAATTTGATCCCATCTTGCTATATATGCAGGTTTTATATTTTATTTTACTCAAAAAATATCTGAAAAGGACAAGAGACACACTGAAAAATACATATACAGTAGCTAACTATAGGCAAAAGTATAAGGAGTGTAATAAATTAATATGAGTTTGTTTTCCTTAAAAGTTTTTATTCAATATATGCTAAAATTCCTTTGAAGAAATTATTGAAAAATTAAATGGGGCCATGAAGGATGATTCAATTTCGTACATAAGATAAACAATCAAAACAAGCATAATTCAACCTTACACTTAATTTTCTCTATGGGAAAATCTAAAGAATAGTTTAAACTGCTGGCCTGTAGATTGAAAATAATAATAATAAAAACAACTAAACTATAAGAAAATGAAGAAAAAAAAAAAACTCCTTAAAGAGATCTTTCCAAATGGTTCACTAGAAAACTTAAACACACATTACATTTATTTTTATTATAACTCTCAGGATTAAACTCTAGTTTCTGAGTCTGAGGATATATACAATTGCTTCTGTCCTTATTTTTGCTCTATTGGATTTGTGTGAGGGCAAACACAAACAAACAAACAGAAAACATCTGCCAATCCAGGTCATACATAGTCATGTCTGTGCATTCCATGACAATAGCCTATATTCTGCAGGGAAGCCTCTCCTTTGTGATATTGGGGGAGAGTAAAGTATACTTTTATTTTAATTACTTAATCAAGTGAATTATACATAATTACAGTTCACAATGTGGCCAAACATACACATAAACAAATTCATTTCATATCACATCCCTGCTTAATAAAATATAAATTTAAACCCCTAGAAGAACTTTGCAACAGTTAAATGTAAAAATTTCTTATTAGAAAGGATACAGTAATTATGCAATGTATCATTAAGCATATAATCAAGAACATGTTTTCCTGAATTTCTTATTTTCAGTACAACATTTGTATTTTCACATTCAACTTTTTCGATAACTTCTATTTAGTCTTAGGCTGACATGCTGCCTTAATTCCTTTTTTCATCCCCAACACACATTAATCTAGGCTGAAAGATAGTCCTGCTGTAGTCCAGAACAGTATTTTGGATGTTGGGTCTAATCCCTTTCCCCTATGTAAAACAACTTTACCTTTAAATTGGTTATGAGGGTGCTCTCTCCTCTCCCATTTTGAATATTAGCTAAACTGCCCTTCCTTTGTCAACTCCTCTTACCTCAGTCTTTCTTTGAGAACAGCTAATTGCTTCTGCTATTAAAAAACAATAACAAAAAACAAGAACAACACAAATCATATTGAAATGTCAATCAAATGAATTTCAGCTTCTATTTATACCCACCAGGACTGATTAAGTCATTTATATTACTAAAAGCCTATGCTTTGCACTGGGAGTAATCTGTCTTTGTGGAAAGGGACTCACATCTCAACCATTATCCACCGAGGCTGTCAAGACCTTTAGAACTAATGCTGATGGATATACATTTCTATCTGAAAGGTTTTATAAGATATTTTTATAACCATTTTTATCGGAATTTTCAGGTATGAATTTAGTGTAAATTGACTGCAGTACAATGTGATAAAATATAAATTGGACCCATAATAAACATCCTAACACCAAATATTTCTAATTCTTTATTTCAATTCTCTTCATCAAGTAGAATTTAGTTTGTGTTTATTTTGTTGTGTTTTTTTTTTTTTTGGTATATTATTAACACTATTAGCATCTCACCATGCTTAAATTTGTCTTAGCCAATTTAAGACTTCTGATACACATACATAAAATTATATGGCAAGGAATTGTGTATTCTAGTTATCTAACATTGCATCTGTTCAATGTAAGTAAATCATTTTCAACTAACACATTATTAAATAAGGTTTAAGTTCTGGGTTTAATATATAAGTGCAAGTAACTACTGATAGTAAATTTTTGACTAATTGCAATGTATCTATTTATGCAAGATAATTGCAGTATAAATGTTTAGCAGCAAATCTGGTGCCTTCATTCATAATTATTTTTTTTTAAATTGACATTAAATGAATTTATACTACAGAAATGACAGAAAATATTTGATGAACATTTGATTATTTATAGGTTTACATTATAATTTTTACTATAAATGCATTTTGACAAGAAATAATAGACAGGAAACCACAAACAGGAAGTTAAATTTATATCAAAACATATTTACTGTATCTTGATGGCCAAGTCATCAGAATCTATGATTGAAAAATAATGGCTTCTATACTAACACTATCACATAGGAAAATCTCTGACTTCATAGGACACATCTTCATGAATTTGAATTCCAGACAAAGGGACACAAGGAAATCATACATAGTTCAGGGTCATTTTCTTATAATTCAAACAATTCTTTATTGGACCTAATATCTCAAGGAAAGCACTCAAAAATAAAATTGTTAAATATACTGTCTGGTTCTTCTATGCTACTTACTCTACAGATCCAGTCCTTTTTGTAGCTAAGTAAGACTAGTACTTTCCTGTTTCTTCACAATAAATGTTACCGAAGTTCTGGATGTGAGTTTTACAAATACGTAATCATAGTTTCAATTGAGTCAAAAGAAAAATATAATTCATTATCACTGAAAAAAAAATTACAGAACAAAGATAATATCATGAGGAAAGCTCAAAATAATAGAAATGTGAAGCTAGAGAAGATTTTCATCATCACTCTGCTTCAGTATCATCATTCTATAGATAGGTTGAAATAATTTAGAGATAAACTCAGACTATTAGTTTTTAATACTGTTATTACCAGAATAAATATATTATTCAATGGTACCCTTCATAATATAATTAAGATTTGGTTTTATCAGCAATAATTAAGAATATTTGTATTTTTACTTGTGTTGTAAGGTTATTATTACTATTAAATTTAAATTTTAGGGAAAATTTTAAGATAGATTTATGTAAGAAAAATTCACACATGTTATCAGTGTTGTGATTAGCTTTAGATTTTTATCAGAGGTAAAATATTTAATGGGTTTCATTGCTTAATTTTAATACATAAATAATAAAAAAGTTACATCACTACTAAAACTATTTTAACTAAATAATATTTCTTTTTGAAAAATTTGTAAATAATTACAATATAGTTTTTACATGTCAAGGTTATGAGTTTGATAAGCAAGTATAATCAATTGACATCACTAAATAATGTACTGAAATAAAAGTATGTAATACATTTTTTTGCAGCCAGTGCTAATTAAGCCATTGGCTTGAAGAATAAAATCAAACTAAAGAAGCTATAATACATTCTTATTCATTTTTACTCATATTTAACTATTATAAAATCTCTTTGGACCATACTACATTTAAGGTTGCATGACTTTCTTATAAATGGGGCCTCCAATCATATGGAAAGTAGAAGCAAATTGGAAATAGAAGTAATGCCTTTCTTTCCTCTTCTTATAGCCTTAAATTAGAAAACAAAGGGAGTGAAAAATGAGCATTCTTAAAAGAATGAGCATTCTTTTAATCCTTCTGAGGAGACAAAGAGAGTATTTTCAGGATGACACAGTGAACTACAATTGGTGCCAGGTCTTTTTCAGGGAGAGTGATTTTTTAAAAAATTAAGTAATGGTATCTTGGAAAAAATAAAGTGTTTCTGTTCCTTTGGGAAGAAACAAAATTATGTTGCAATATATTAAAATTTCTTTATTGCCTAAATGATGGAAGCCTTTTTTTTTTTTTAGTTCCAAGGCACATTCTCTGTGTTGGTTATACTGACCACAGAGGTGGACAGGTGAGTTAATCAACATAATAACTATGTGTTCATTGTCTTCTACAAATTGAGTAATATACAATTAATTTAATCAGTCTCAGGAAATTAAAGTTTAAAGTTGTTATGGCAAAACTGTTCAAAACAGGCATGGTGGTTCACACCTATATTTCCAGCAACTCAAAAGGCTAAGGTAGGAGGATTCCAAGTTCAAAGCCATCCTCAGCAACTTAGTAAGGTCCTAAGCAACTTAGGGAGAGCCTAAATTTTAAGACTAGGGAGTCTCAAAATAAAAAGGGGCTGGGGATATAGCTTAGTGGTAAAGTGCTGCTGGGTTTAATCCCCAGTACCGGAAAACAAAACAAAACAAACAACAACAAAATCTATTCACTGTATCATTTTGAAGTTTAAGCTTATAATTTTCAAACAGCCCTTACATACAAAAATCATGGAGTTCAATAATATAAATTATTTAAATTATAGTTTCTTAGATGATTTTTATGGATGATTCCTTAATGATGAGTTTTCAAAACAAAGAATTTTATTTTCAGATCAGCTTAAGAGTAACTGAATTTTAACATAAGAAAATTATATTTAAATAAACTCTGGCAATATGTACATGTGATAAGTGTATCCAAAATTAAAATAATTCTTTTTAACTTTAAGAAATATTTACAACTTAAAGATTCTTATTCTACCATACTAAGAGTAATTGCTATTTATTATTCAATATCAATATGCAAGACTGTATCACTTGCATAGTTTATATCTAGTTTCCACAAAAATATTTAACAAGATATTATTCCATTTGTGGAAGATGAAATACAGATTAAGTGATATTCAGCTAGTAAGGGAATATTCCTCTCTTGACACCAAGTCTGTCTGAATATGCCACATTCTTGCAGCTATGCTATGGGAACATTTTCTTAAACTAGCACACTAGTGTTTTATGATTTCCAAACAGTAATAAATATCTTTGTTTTACATTCCATGACTGGCGTGGTAGTTCAAGATAGGACTCTTAGAGGCCATCACAAATCTTTCTAATCACAATTTATTAGACTTTGGAAAGATCATGAGTACTTCATAGGGGAGAAAGTGTGCCTTAAAGTTTGTTCTTGTGAACTTTAAATCCTTTCATTTTAAACAAATAGGAGTCATGCTGGAAAAGTCCTAAATTGGATGATAAACCATACACAAAGCTGTAAGTGAGCTGCATAGAAAGACAGAGACCATGTTCTTGACATATAAAGTTATTACCACATTAAAAACCAACACTGCTGTGATCTGTTGTTTCCTTAATTTAGTTGTCAAATGCATCTCTCCTTTATGTAGTAAATTATTAATATATTTAATTATGTATTTTGATAATATAGTAATACAGTAAAATAAATGGAGATCAAGACCATAATTACTTGTATAGTAAATAATATTATAATTGATCTCTGGCATTATATATTTGTAATATTCTTTTTATTTCTTGTTGCTTGCCTATAAGATAATTGCATAATTAATAATTATAGGACTGACAGGTTAATTTTACTTTGAGGAAATTTCCATATGAATCAAATCAGCAGTGGCAAAATTTCTAATAAACTTATAACATTATACATATAAAATATTTGGCAATATCTCTCCATGCCCTATAAATTTTAATAAATGACAATATTTAATTAACATTGTCTCATTTTAAAAATAGTTCAGCAGAGGGAAAAATACCTAAATCTTTTTGCATACTTCAAATATAATACACAAAAGACCTACTTTAAACTCAAAACAAAGTCTTTAAATATCTTTGATATACATAAAATAAACACCTTTGAAATTCTTAATTATTCAAACTTCAGTGGAGACATTTTTAACATTATAAAGGTTAAAACAATGTTTAAGCATTAATCAAATATTAGATATTTACTCTTATTTGAACTCTCATTTTCCATTCTGAAACAATACCATTGTTTTTTGTAAGCAGTAAACATTTAATGAACACTGACTGGAGAAGTAATAAAATACTGAAGATAGAGGAAAAACACTACTTTAAACTTGTAGATTTAGGGTACAGCAAGCCAGAGAACCCTCAGTCTTTTGTAGAGGACTTATAAATAAATTTAAGGAATATATCTTTTAAAAATGGGAATAAAAACATAGATCAATTACAATGAAAGCTATCAGAATCTGGTAGTACAAAATAATTATTCACTTTCAGTGAAATCCTAGATTATATTTGTAAACTAGGTCTGTTTCACAGAAAATAAATGAAAGATTTTTCTTTTGCTCTAATTATTTATGTTATACAAGTCAATGAAAAAAAAAAACCCACTAGGCTGTCAAGACTTTGTGTGTTTATATAATCATCTCATGAAACAAACCTCTTAACAATGGCTATCAGAAAGATTGCTACAGTCTTCACATATGAATCATGCAGTCTTATTTGATCTGTCTAAAACTAGCAGAGGATGCCGGTTGTTTCTTAGGGATCAACAAGGGAGAATAATAAGTCTCTTTTAAAGTTTATTTAATTGAATTATTCTGTCTAAAATCTAATTATGAGTTATTTTTTCCTGTAATTGAAAAGGAAGCTATACAGGTTTATATAACTTCAAGGAAGATAAAGAAAAGGTCTAAGATTCATAAACCTATTAGTTATTAGTACGATTACACTAGGTCTTGTATTTTAACATCAGTTCACTTTCTCCATATCTATTTCCCCTTTTAGCAATCACATTGACTTTTGAACCTCATTACTTTACACATGCCATTTTCATAGAAAGCTGAATACCGAATAATCTTAAGGAAAATAAAATGTATCAAGAGAAATAAAAGTGGGTAATAGAAGAAATCACTCACTAATGAGCAAAGCCTTAGGTATTTTGTATTTAAAAATATAAATACAAATCTTCATGTTATCAGTCAGTAAACAAGATGGGTGTTTTCAGAATATGAAATCAAAAAGAATATTAAAACCATGGTGAGTTTACAAGTTGGAAATTCCCAGGTAGCTTGGAAACATCTAGTGAGGAAGAACATACATGAAGATGACATCATGTTTTCAAAGAAACGGGTTAACTTTTATTCTTAATGATTCATCAATCAGTATCTCTTTTACACTTTACTATTCTATTCTGAAGATTTTGCAGTGATCTAATGAGAAAGTAATCATCCACAACTCATTCAAGTTACCAAAAGAGATTATATTTTATGGATATTTTGAAGGCTATGACCTCTTAATTTCCTCTTTGTTCCCCAAGAAGAAATAAGTATTTTAAAATAATTCTATTATAACTCTTACCCAGCTTTTCTTTTTTTTACACTCTTACTCTTTTATTATTAGTTGTTCAAAACATTACAAAGCTCTTGACATATCATATTTCATACTTTTGATTCAAGTGGGTTATGAACTTTCGTTTTTACCCCGTATACAGATTGCAGAATCACATCAGTTACACATCCACATTTTTACATACTGCCATACTAGTGTCTGTTGTATTCTGCTGCCTTTCCTATCCTCTACTATCCCCCCTCCCCTCCACTCCCCTCACATCTTCTCTCTCTACCCCATCTACTGTAATTCATTTCTCTCTCTTGTTTTTTTTTCCTTTCCCCTCACTTCCTCTTATATGTAATTTTGTATAACAATGAGGGTCTCCTTCCATTTCCATGTAATTTCCCTTCTCTCTCCCTTTCCCTCCCACCTCTCATCCCTGTTTAATGGTAATCTTCTTCTCATGCTCTTCCTCTCTGCTCTGTTCTTAGTTGCCCTCCTTATATCAAAGAAGACATTTGGCATTTGTTTTTTAGGGATTGGCTAGCTTCACTTAGCATAATCTGCTCTAACCATCCATTTCCCTGCAAATGCCATGATTTTTGTCATTTTTTAGTGCGGAGTAATGCTCCATTGTGTATAAATGCCACATTTTTTTATCCATCCATCTATTGAAGGGCATCTAGGTTGGTTCCACAGTCTAGCTATTGTGAATTGTGCTGCTATGAACATCAATGTAGCTGTTCCCTATAATATGCTCTTTTAAGGTATTTGGGGAATAGTCCGACAAGGGGAATAGCTGGGTCAAATGGTGGTTCCATTCCCAGCTTTCCAAGGTATCTCCGTACTGCTTTCCAAATTGGCCTCACCAATTTGCAGTCCCACCAGCAATGTACAAGTGTACCCTTTTCCCCACATCCTCGCCAGCACTTGTTGTTGTTTGATTTCATAATGGCTGCCAATCTTACTGGAGTGAGATGGTATCTTAGGGTGGTTTTGATTTGCATTTCTCTGACTGCTAGAGATGGTGAGCATTTTCTCTTGTACTTGTTGATTGATTGCATGTCCTCCTCTGAGAAGTGTCTGTTCAGGTCCTTGGCCCATTTTTTGATTGGGTTATTTGTTTTCTTATTGTTTAATTTTTTGAGTTCTTTGTATACTCTGGATATTAGGGCTCTATCTGAAGTGTGAGGAGTAAAAATTTGTTCCCAGGATGTAGGCTCCCTATTTACCTCTCTTATTGTTTCTCTTGCTGAGAAAAAACTTTTTAGTTTGAGTAAGTCCCATTAGTTGATTCTTGTTTTTAACTCTGTGCTATGGGTGTCCTATTAATGAATTTGGAGCCAGACCCCACAATATGTAGATTGGAGCTAACTTTTTCTTCTATCAGACGCAGAGTCTCTTTGTCCCATAATCATACAGAGACTCTACAAATTTTGACATGATTTTTTTGATACAGAACCTGCAGAAAGGTAAGAAACAAATGTTACAATGTCTGACTGGTTTCATAGAACTTATAAAATTGATATTAATTTCTTATAGTAAAAACTGTGACATAGATGAAAAATTATATACTTTGTATATGTTCTCATTCAGTGGTCTCAGCTTCCCTCTTCTGCACTACATTCCCCATTATTGTCATTCTCACATCCCACTCCTTATGCCAGTCTATTTGTAATTTTCAGGACCATTAATGTTCTTCTGTGCTGAATGTTTGTGTTCCCCCGAAATTTATATGTTGAAATCTCATTGTAAGATGACATTAATTAGGAGAAGGGGTCTTGGGAATGTGATTAAGTCGTAAGTGTTGTAGCACTCATGAATGGGATTAGTGCCCTTATATATGAATTCCCAGAAATCCTTCAACATTCCCATCAGGTGAGGACACAGCTAAAATATGACTTTCTTTAAATCAAGAAGTGCATCATTGCCTGACGATGAATATGAAGATAGCTCAATCTTGGATTTCCCAGCTGCAAAACAGACAAATAAATTTCTATTTTTTTTAAGTCACCCACCTTATAAATTATAGCAGTCAAAAAGACTAAGACGTGTCAGTTTAAATTCTATCCTGAAAAATAGTTTTCACTTTCCCTCTCACTAGTAATTTGTTTGCCTCTTCAAAGTAACTGAATTTTTTAAAAAAATCCATTAATAAATAGTAATTGTTAGAAATCAATATCTTAAATATTGGAATTTCAAATAAAAACAAGAATGGTTTTCAGAGATACTTGAGAAGGCAAAATCTTTCTCATAGTTCTCTAAGCTTGTAGTTTTCTCTAACAATTTTTATTTTTTCTTGGAGATAATGAAGGAGTGAATTTTAAAACATTATTGGGGTAATATTTTGGACAAGGGAAAATAATATATGATTTCTGCATTTGGAGATGTGATAGCCCTAAACTATAGCCATACTAAATAATAAATGGGCTGAAGTTAACGTGAGAAAGATTGGTCAGAGGAATCATAAATTAACAAAAATTGGCAATAACACCAATTTGGAAGATGCTCAAGAAAGTCAGAAATCATTAATGCTATGGGGGAAAAAAAACTAGATCTAACTAATTTAAAGATAACAATAAGGTAAACTAAAAAGGGACTTGATTATCTTGGTGATCCACTGAGAAGGAGCCAGTAGCACCTATATTTCCCATTTTCCTCTTTCTTCTCACCAATCGTTTGATAGGTTTTGATCCTACATAGAAATCTACACAAAAGCAGTAATTTAAATCAAGACCCATTAATTATCTTATGGTTCATGTAAGTCAAAGGTCCAGTCACAGCTTTCCTAAGTTCTCAGAGTTTATAAAGCAAAAATTAAGGTGCCCACTGGGCAGCATTCTCACCTTAGGGCTCTGCTAAGAAGGCATCTGCATCTCTGCACCTCAGGTTGTTGGTTGAGTTTTTCTCTAGGTGGCTATTGAATTCATGACAGTTTTCTTCTTCAAAGCCAACAAGACAATCTCTTGCTCTGATCTGTTAAAATAATAACTCAGGGAATATCAAACCCACAACTTGCCATGACCCAAAATACATCTTTCTCTCTTTTAAATTCTTTTTCTTGGGCATTTTGTCACAGCAAAAATAGCTAAAATAATACATGTTGCCTAGCATGGTTAAGAAACAGCAAGGCAGCTCCTATGTAGGAAGTAGAATGCAGGATGGCGAGAATAACAGGAAGTAAATTCATACACATAAATTTGGCCAGATTAGGCTAGGTGCAGTGGCACATGCCTATAATCCCAGCAATTTTGGAGGCTTTAATTAGTTTGACCAAAGGTTCAAGTTCAGCCTCAGCCACTTAGCAAGGGCCTAAGCAGCCTGGTGAGTCCCTTTTCAATATAAAAAATAAAAAGAGGATGGGGATGTGTCTTGGTGTTTAAACACCACCGCCTTCAATCCCTGATAGCAACAACAACAAGTAGCCAAATTATATAGAATTATTGAAAGAGCTCTGTCTTCTGTTTAAAATGATACATCTTTAGAAAATTTTGAGAAGTGAAGAGGGGGTAATATGTTGACTATTGGATGGTGGATAGATTATAAGGGAGAAATAGAGGAAACTCGAGAACTTATTTAAAAAGCTATAGTAAAGAAAGACCCAATTGAACAAGGGAGATGGCTTTAAGGGCTGGAAGGAGTGAAGGCATAAAAAAGGAATATAATCTATATAAACTATTGAGAAAAAGATGCTATGATTATTTTTTCTCCATGTTTATTTTATAAACAGATTCATAAAAAGATTTCTAGTAGGCAATGTTTAGTAAAAGAAAAAAAAATGACCTAATGCCTGTCAAAGTGATTACCTTAGAATTACTAGATCAATAAAATGAAGCTCATTGTCATTTAAAAATTAAGGTAGGACTGTGGTAACACTATGCTTAGTTAAAAATATATGACTATGTAAATATGTAAAATATTATACATGGTTATAAATTTGTTAAAGTAATTGAAATAAGGGAATAAAATTAAATTTGTGAAATATATAGAAACAAACTTCAACACACTTTCATGAAAAATTCTCTTTAATAAATTAGGTATAGAAGTAACGTACCTCAAAAAAAAAAAAAAAGCCTATAAATGATATACCCATAGCTAACATCAGACTCATTGGCAAAATTTTGAAAATTCTTACCTTTAATATCTGGAACAAAACAAAAAAATGATGCACATTCTTGTAATATTTTAAACAGAATACTGAAAGCTCTATCTAGAAAAATTAAGCAAAATAAATAAATAAAAGCTATCAAATTGGTAAGAAAATATTTAAAATTGTCCCTGTTTTAAATGACATGAATGTTTAAAAAGTACTGAAAACTTCACCAAAAACTTAATTCATTAAAATTTAACCATGAAAAATCAATATACAAAAGTCATCATTTTTTTCTTTTTTACTCAACTCTGTGAGAAAGAAATCCTATTCACAATAGTCAGACACACACACACACACACACACACACAGCTCTTTGGAATAAATTTAATTAAGAAGGGAGATCTGCACACCCCAAACTATGAAACATTGATAAAAAAAAATTGAAAAAGACACAAATAAACAGAAAAATATTCCATGTTCATGGACTGGAAGAATTAATATGCTTCCAAGTCTATATTATCCAAAGAGATATATAGGCTCAATGCAGTTACTAATCAAAACTCCAATGAAATTTTTCACAAAAATGGAAAGAAAGAATTCTAAAATTTTTGTGGTACCACAAAAAACCTGGCTTGAGCACAAAGAAAAAAATCTAATTCTAAAATATACCACACAAGCTATAGTAATTAGAACATAATGGTACTGGCATTAAGTAGGCACACAGACCAAAAGAACAGAAAAAAAGCACAAAAGTAAATCCTTATTCTTACCATCAATTGACCCACTGTGAAGATGCCAAGAACATACAATACAATAAAGGATAGTCCTTTTTAATAAATAGTGGTAAGAAATCTGGATATCCACATGCAGAAGAATGAAACTACCTCACATGATTAAACAAAAAATCAAATCAAAATTATTGAAAAGAAACACAAAATTAGAAACTGTAAAACTACTAGGAAAAAAAAAAAAACAGATGGGGGTGGATATTCCCTGACATTGGTATGGGCAATGATTTTTATATATTACTCCAAAATCAAGTCACCAAAAGTGAAATATACAAATGAGATTATGACATATTAATAAACTTGCACAGTAAATGAAACAATCAACAAAGTGAATAAATAACCTGTAGAGCAAGAGTAAATATTTTTAGATCAATCCCATGTATCTGGTAAGGATTAATATAAAAAATGCACAAGAAACTAACAAAATTCAATTACAAGAAAACCAATAATCTGATTTAAAAATGGGCAATAGACCTGAATAGACATTTCAGAGAAAAATCATACATGTAGCCAACAGGTATATGAATATATGCTTAACATCAGTAGACACCATGGAAAGGAAAATTAAAACCACAAGAAGATAGCATCTTACACAAATGAAAATGATTTATCAAAATGATGAATGATAACAAATGTGTGGATATGATAAAAATAAAACATTTGTTCATTGTTGAAATGTAAATTAGTATTGCCATTATGAAAAACCAGTATCAAGATTCTTTAAAATATTGAAAATAAAACTATTATATGATCTGACAATGTCTCTACTGAGTACATGGTTCATAGAAATTTAAATCAGTGTATAAAGAGATATATCACACACATGTTCAATATAGCATTATCCATAATAGCCAAATTATGAATGCAATCTAAGTGGCTGTTGACCAAGGAATGGATAAACTACACGTGGTGGGAACACCATTCAGCCATAAAATAAGGAAATTCTGTCCCTTATTATAACATGGATGAACCTGTAAAGCATTAGTGAAGTAAGCCAGAAACAGAAAATCAAATACTGGGGCTGGGGATGTGGCTCAAGCGGTAGCGAGCTCGCCTGGTATGCGTGCGGCCTGGGTTCAATCCTCAGCACCACATACAAACAAAGATGTTGTGTCTGCCAAAAACTAAAAAAAAATAAATATTAAAAAACTCTCTCTGTATCTCTCTCTGTCTCTCCCTCTCTCTCTTTAAAAATAAATACTACTTGATCTCGTATGTGGAATATAAAAAGTTTGAGATCAGATGTTCAGAGTAGAAAGCTGATTACCAGGAGCTATGGGGTAAGGATTTGAAAAGATGGTCATCAAAGGATACAAAATTTCAGTTAGATAAGGGGAATAAGTTCAAGAAATATCTTATACAATGTGGTGACTATACATAATAATAATATATTACATTTTAATAGTCACCAGGAGAGTGGATTTGTTTCACATTAAAAATATTAATAAGCATGTGAGATAATGCATGTTTTAATTATTTTGATTTAACAATTTCACACTGTCTAATCAAACCATAATGTAAGTGGTAAATATCTACAAGTTTTGTCAATTAAAAATGGGAAAAAAATGAAGTGGAGGACTGATTTGCTTCTAATTTTAATATTTTAACTATATTTTGATTGCTACAAATTACTATGTGCTAATTTAATTATACTTCTTATTAGTGTATGTTTTCTGAAGGCACAAATTATGCTTAAATTATCCCCATGTTAAGAACCTTTGAACTTAACACATAAACAAAACTAACAATGCTAAGCAAATGAGAAACAAACATCTAAAATGACTAGTGATTTCAGTGACTAATACTAGCAAATTTTATTTCAGAGAATGAAAATCATCACAGAAAGTAAAGATGTTATAGTATTACTTCTGAAACATAAGCCAGGAAGAGAATAAGCAGGATCAAAAGTGAAATAAAACTAATTGGTGTTTAGTGCGGCTTATTTGTGCAGTGAACATGCCAGGTGAGTTATTACATTAATAATTGTAGCATGTCTTTTACTTTCACAGTTTTATAATGGCTAACTATCAGAGCTATCTAGAACACAAATGTAAGATAAATAAGGTTTTTAACAGAAATTTCCCTCTGCAAGGTGCTGGGCTTCTGCTGCCACATACATTTTTTCTAAGTTAATTCTCACTTTTCCATCAGTTCCAGACTTATGCCTTCTTATTTCAGTCTGGCAGCCTGCACTTGCCTTCCCTTCTGTTTCCACACTACTGCTCTCTTTTCCTCCAAATAGTTTTCCATAAAGTTCTGGATGACATAACTTTCCTGTAGGCTTGCACTAGTCTCATTTCTGGGTGATTTCATGGGGGAAAAAAATGTTTGCTGTTTCCTGGTTTTTATTTTCCTGTTCTTTAAATTTTGATTATTATTTTAAAACTTTTGAGACTTTTTTTTTAGATTCCATTGCTTGATTTGTCACCTCCTAGTTGTACCAAGTAAACTGATTCTGTTTACTTTTCAACAAAAGAAATTTACAAAATGCTATGAAGCACATTAAAACAAAAAACAAAAACAGCACTGATGCTTTTAATGTGACCAATTTGACCTAATACAATGGTTTACTAGTGTTGTCATAACACTAACAAAGTACCATTGAATGAATAGTTTAAACTACAGAAATTAAATTTTTTCACAGTTCTGATATCAGAAGTGTAGACCATGATATCCGAAGAGTTGGACCTTCTGAAGCTCATGACTGATGTGCCTGTTTCAGACCTCCCTCTTGACTTGTGGACAGCTGTCTTCTTATGCACGTTTTCACTGTATACATGTCTGTGTCCAAGTCTCTCTTCTTATGAGACAACAATCAGATTAAGGTACACCCTGGCAATTTTGTGTTCATTTAATTATCTCTATAAACACCCTGTCTTTAAATATAGTCACCTTCTGAGAGCTACTACTGATAGTTAAGACTTCAGCTTATGATTATTTGGGTGGACACAATTAAATCTGTCACATCTGGTTTATCCTTTTAATTTGCTGGCATTTAATTTAATATATTAAAGTAGAAAAAATATATTAAAGAGGAAATTTTAGGTAAGTTTCATCAAAGTCTTCACTGAAGGAAAAACTTTTGTCTATTGAGACTATTGAGATTTGTGACACCCAGGTGCACTCTACCAATGAAGCTGTGTAGTTAACAAATTAATTAATTCAACAATTCATATGTGACATATACAAACTTTGCTAATTTCAAAAACTTCTTTTGGAATATTCAATTCCTTGGGGAAATCTTGTACAGAATAATGCAATATGCAATGCAGACAGTGGTCAATTATTTGCATTTTTTCCTCCTACTTTATTCACACAAAATTTCAAATGTTTTATTTATATTTGATTTGTTGGTTCATAATTGTTTTGTACTTTGCTATCCTTTCCTAAAAATCCATTAATTTCTTCAAAGTGTCTATGTAATGAACCATCTTCAGGATACACAGGACTTCTAAGATGTATATGATAAACCATCAAATTATTATTTTAAGGAACATTTGTATCCTATGATAATCTTTGATCTTTCCCCATCATTCACATTTATAGACACAGCAGAAATGAGTTATATTAATTTCCTATTGTTGCTATAATGCAGTATTACAAACCTGGTTACTTATCTTAACAAAAATTACTTTGATTATATTTCTGGTAGTCAGCAATCTAAAGCAGATCTCCCTGGACTAAAATCAATGTGTTAGCTTATTCTGTAATTCATATGGGAAAATCCACATCCTTGCCTTTTTTTTAAAAAGAGAGAGAGAGAGAGAGAGAGAGAGAGAGAATTTTTTTTTTAATATTTATTTTTAGTTTTCGGCAGACACAACATCTTTGTATGTGGTGCTGAGGATGGAACCTGGGCTGCATGCATGCCAGGCGAGTGTGCTACCGCTTGAGCCACATCCCCAGCCCCACACATCCTTGCCTTTACCAGGTTTTAACATCTATCTGGCTTTGCTTCCATCTTCAGATCCACCAGTGACTGAGTATTTTTCATGGTGTACCACTCTTGACATTGAATCTCTTACCTCTCTCTTGGGAATATATTGGGCTAAACAAGAAAATCAAGGATAATTTTTCCACTTGGTGAATAACAGATTAGAAACCTTAATTTCATGTACAATGTTACTTTTTCTTACCTCATAACGTATCATAACATATTCACAGGTTTCAGGAATTAAGTCCTTGGTATCTCTGAAGTAAGAGGACAGCTTATGCTGCTTCCTACAATGTATAAACCAAGAACTATCTGAATACAGCCTCCAGACAGAGACATGTAAGCAGTGAGTACATAGCAGAAACTTAATAATGGGAAACTTTTATTAGTTATTACTATATTTATCCTTACCATTTTTATAGTGTGATAGGCCAGATTTGGCAAGGTGGCCAGAATTTGATGAAGCAGTCAGAACAAAGTCATCATTATTTCCAGTCTTGCTACATAACTATGTAAAATAAAGGAAGTAGTAATTGAATAGACTTGCATAGCTTGTAGGATAGAAAAAAAAAAAGTCTGAATTTTTGAGCAAATACTTTGCTGCAGACAACCATGTGGATTTGTAAATACAAGCGAAATCTGCAAACAGCAACTACTAAATATAGGACAGCTTTTGCATAAAGGAGTCTAGAAGGTCCCTTCCCAGATGCCACAGTAATATGAATAAAGGCAAAAAGAATATCAACAGACTCAAATTCACTATTCAACATTGGTTTCCCCAGCACTCCAGAGTTCAGTGTTTGATAGTCATGCGTACTGAGTGCGTGGTGGCTACCAATCAGTTCTGGGCCATGGTGTTTGTGCCAATGCTGAAGTAGGACTTTCTCTCAGTTCTGTGTTCATAGTCTAAAAACCAAAGGTCTTCTTTTATCCATAATGCCATTAGCAGGTGTTTTGCCAACACAGTAAGCATAGAAATCAATCAAGGTAAAATTTCAGGTTGATTTCAAATCTTGTGTAAAAAGTACAAACTTCAGATCAAAAGTCTCACTAATTTTTATTTTTTGAAAAACACTGTATTCCCTCTATAACCTTTCTTACAACACAATAAATAATTTTTATATTGGATTATGAACAGTTGAAACTATGCATAACATTAAAACTCTAAAACAAATGTAAATTGAAAATAACTGTTAAAAGTTATAAAAAATAGGAAAAAGAAAACTTTCTCACAGCACTACCCAAACACCCTTTTTATCCTAGCAGTTGGTGAATTGTTGCTTATTCAAACAATCTACAGGGAAAAAAAATCTATTTTTTGCTTGAAAAGTGTGAGAAATTCTAGCCCAAAAAGGTACTTGTCATGAAGTTATATACAAATGAAAATAGGAGCTAAGAATAACGGTACCATCTGAACCATAATTATAGTGCAGTGTTATAATCTAAATCTACAATAACTTTCTAGAAATAATTATTTTTTAAGAAGTGAAAACTAGTTTTAATACTTTAAAAGTAGCCTAACTCCTTAGGAATATTAAAGTGCCAACTGTTGGAAAGTTACTTTTTTTAAAGTTGGTTTATAAGCAACAGCTGAGCTAAATTAAGCCACAATTTACAGGAGTGTCTGAATAACAGATATAAAGATGATTTTAAAGGAATTTGAAATGTTTAAAAATTTAAGCTTACTTATAATTAGTTTATATGGCAATGCTTGAATTTTATAGTTATCTTCTAGTAATGTAGATGGAAAACTATGGTATATTAAAGTTTGAATTCCTTGTCATCAACTCACCAACTATTTATTTTTTAAATAATTACTATCAATAATAACAATAAAATTAATTAAAGGTATAATTTATTGAAAATATAATAAAAATTTTTGAGGTATTCTATAAGGAACTTAAAATATTAATAAACATCTCAAAATAATTATATGAAGTAGACACTTTGAAAATTAAGAAACAATTCAGAATAATTATATGTTCTCTTTTCTCAATTTTGATCTTTCAAAAATATTTTTTGAGACTTTATGTCTACTTCATACAGTGTTAGAAATGTTTTATGGCTGTAAGTTATGGTGTGAAGAAAAAAATCTAAATATTTGCCTTCAGTGGAAATGTCTTTAGAGAATAAAATGGAAGGACTCAATAAAAGATAACTTCATTGTTTGAAGTTTGGGATGAACATATATAGAGTGAACTGACAATCCAACTCTCCACATCCAGCTCAGCGACTATATTACCAAGTTCTTTAATATTCAGAATCAACCACTGTTTTTGAGTTGTAACAAATAGGGCAACATAGATGATTCCTATATTTCATCTAGTTGACTGAGCTGACTGCACCTCAGGACAATTGATTCAGAACCTCTGGTGGCAGAAAAGAGGCCTGAGTATCTTCACAATACTAGCAATTAACCCTGAAAAAAAATTAATATTTGAGAACATCTGGCCCTTTCGTGTATTAGAAGTAGATATGAGGATTATCTTTGAGATTAATTTCACTATAATGTCATTTTTTTACATTAAACTTTGTTTTATTTAGTCTCTGCCCTATGTGTTGTATGAACTTTCACAATCTGTGACAGACACACAAAATCACTTCTTTATTTTATAAAAGTTTTTTAAAACCATAAAACAGACGTGTGCTTTTTAATCAGCATCGTTATATATAATTACACAGTGATTGTAACAAAGCAAATTTAATAAAAATATAAATTTTTCTATGACCAAAATTTGTGAAAGCAAGAAAACAACAGCAAACTAATAGTAAGATTTTTCATGATTAAAAAGTATACTGGTATTATATGTCCTCATAAAAACTGGAATACCATTAGTAATTGCTATTTCAAAATGCATTTTAGAAATATTTAAACTGCCACTAATTCCATTATTAACATATTTATGGTTTATATGATGGCAATATAGCTACGAAATATCTAACATTCTTGGATAACACAATATTGTGTTAAAGAAATAAAAATCTTTTAAGAGATATTATAATGTGGTTTAATTTGATCTGTGGAGCTAGAATACTCAAATGTCTTCCATCAACTTTAGCACCTGGGAGGATTTAGGAAAGTTGCTTAACCAAATGAAGCCATGTGCAAAGATAATTTTGAATGTTAAATAAGATTTCATAGATAAAGAAATTAGAAAAAATATCTGACCCAATATGAGTATCACATTTATTTTTGTTGTTGCTATTTCAAAATTAAGAATTGTTAATATGAAAAACACTAAGTTTTCATGATCACCGTTCCCCTATAGCTAAAATGAATGGATCTGAGAACTAAAAGGCTAAAATAGGAAAGGCCCTTCTTACTATCACTCCAAATGACCAACGTGAGGAATATGAGCTTCCAGTTCCCACAGTATTAGACAATCTGGTCCTAGAATTCCCACAGAAAGAGGGCTAACTTTAAGTACTTGAAGCAGAGAGAGTTGCATTAAACTTCTATTTATGGTTACTGCCATTTTATCTTGGGTTTTTTTGTGCCAAGAGAGTTGCAGAAAAGAAAAGGAATTCTATCCTGGCAGGAGTGAAGGATTCTATTCTTCTGAAGATGTAGTTTCTCTGGAAAAAAATGGAGAAAGAAATACATTATATTTAGCTTCAAAACGATCTACTGAGATATTCCTTTACTTAAATTTACTAAGTAGAGGAGCCTGAGTCAATGAAGAGTTTGGTGATTAGGGACCACCAGAGAATTAGGCCATCAGAAGAGGTCTGGACTACCCTATCAGCTATGTCACTTGTATCAGGAGAGATATTTTCAAATGTAATAGAAATCTAGAATCAGAAGTATGGGAGGTAGACCAGTTGCCTTGTCACATTTTTCAAACACTCTTAAAAGTTCCTTCAGAAAATGCAAACTAAAATAATCCTGGAGAACTAAGGTGAATCTACTTTCATATAAAATAAATTTACTTAATGAAACAAATGAATATAAACAATGGAAATATCAAACACTTTTCTTAGAAAAGGAAGTGAGGTCACTTTCACCAGAGACAATGAAATGTGCTGGAAGGAAAGAATGACATACCCCAAATAAACCAGAACAATTTTTAAGCTGTTAAGCAAGTAAACATTACATGTCCACTCCATTGAACGACAGGAATATTTCCAACAAGACATAAGTTAAATACTGTATGTACAAGAGTCTCATAATTTTTCAATGTCCTGGAATAAAGTTGAAATACAATAATAGATAAATCTTGACCTAGACAGGAATATTTATCATAAATAAAGAGATATGACAGTATTGAAAACTAAACTATTCATAAAAATTCTGGGAAGAGATACCTGGAAATTTATGTCCCTGTAAAAGAAATCATTCTAATTATTACTGCAATGCTTATTTGGAGAAACAACTTAACACATAGATACACTTAAAATAATAGACTGAATTTTGATTAGAAAGCCAGGAGTATCCATAATATCTGCAAGTTTCTACCAGAATATTTTATGTCATATGTCAACACATGGATTTAGTGCTTTATGTGAGGGTACATGATGTTTTACAACTATATCTTCTGTAGCCTATCAATCTCTGGCAGTACATTAGTCTTTATTATTTTTTTTTCAACTTATTCACTAAGTCTTCCTTATTCAGTAAAGTTTTCCAAGCCTTACATTTTCATGCCTTCAAAAAAGCACACCACATAGCGTAGATTTAAAGTTCATTGGCACTCACAACATTTTAGTGAATACTTAAACCCTATAAATATTTTCATGGAGGTTTCATCATAAAGACTCTTATTTAAATGAATATAATTAGTATAATGTTTCAGATTCATTAAGCTTAATTTATTCAGTTACTGCTTGTGATATATCATTATTTAAAAAAATTACCATGAACACTTAAACTTGCAAAATAAATTTGCAATTGATTGTACTAAACTTTGGGAAACCCTGATTCATATTACTGAAATTGATTTGATTTGATTTGATTTATTTGTTCTTGCACAGATTCAGCTACCATATGTGATTTGGAAAGTAAAGTGCTATGAAATACAATTTGACTGTAGTCCTTGTTCTGAAACTGGAAAAATATCAGCATATAGCATATGTTATTGGATGATTAAACCTATTTTTGATTATTTGCTTCCAAGATCATATATACTTTTTTTTCCCCAAATTTGATTTGTTCCTTATGGGTATTCTGTGTGGGCAGCAATATCCTATATTGGTAAAAATGACACAGTTTCTTTTTTTTTTTTTCTGGCTAAAAAGAGATTTTATCAAAAGGCCAAGAAAATCCTCAAAGGCGGAATTGAAATAAGCGACCTTATATTCCAAGAGTTCTGTGAACACTTCTTGTCAGGAATGCAATATTGACAGTATGTTTACCTCTTGCTCCCTCTTTTAAGATGCACTAAGTTCCTTGAGAATTACTAGCTGATATTGGTGTGAAAAACAGAACTAATATCCAGAGTTCAATGGTTGTTTACAGCTGCCTTTAGCCAGAGGCTATATGGTCAAATATTGTGTTGAAGTAGTATGTGCATTAGATTTTTTATTTTTCTCCGCTTCTATGTGTTCATTTCAGACCTTTCAAATTGTTTAGCTGATTTGACTTTTTTTTTCTTTTTTTCTGTCTAACTCATTTTCTGTTATCCTTCTTGATTTTATGTTTTTTTAATCATGCAAAAGTTTATGTTTTAAAAGATAAAAGTAAACAAAAAAACATTCTCAGAAATATTATTTTTCCATACTTTTTATATTATCTCAACCACTAAGTTTTTACATTTATTCCAACCTATCTATTAACAATTAATGTTGTCATTATCTGGTGTATTTATCCTGTGGTTTTATTTTTTACACCAGTGGGCAAATATATGTACATTTTCTAATTTTTCTTTTAATAAAAATAATGTATATAGGTATACTTTTGTGATTTAACTCTTTTTATCTAACAGTAAATTCTAGAAATAATGTCCCTTTCAGTCCAAATAGATCATTTTATGGCTGATTTTTTTTTTACTATATGGACATAACATATTCCATATATCCACTATGTAAATATAACATTTTTCAATTTTCAATGTACATTTTATTTTCCTATGTGTGCCTGCTAAGTTGTTTTCAGTATTTTGGAAATGTGTATAATTATATTATTGAAGGTATATTTTTCAGAATAAATTACCAGAATTGAAAGACTAGTCAGTATGTCCATAAACCTATAATTTTGGTACACATTCACAAAATTCCTCCCCCAGAGAGATGTACAAATTTACATCTCTTCCGATAACATGAGAATATGTCTTGACAACTGGTCAACCTATGTTTACATACATAAGTTTTTAAGTATTAACTGAAGAGTTTATGAATGTCATTTCAGTGTAGTGGTTATATTCATGTACCAAATTATGAAGAAGATTACATATTCTTTCATATGTTGAAAAGCCATTTTTGCATCTGCATTTCTATTGTCTGGTTTTCCTATTCCCATATTTTCCATGAGGTTGTTCTTTTTTCCCAAAACAGTTCAAAAATCCTTTATATATTACAAATATTACTATTCATTTGCAATATGAATTTCAAATATGTTCTTCAGTTTATCAATAATCTTTTTATATTTTATTAAGTTGTTTGACTATGCAATAGCTTGTAGATTATTTTATAAATTCATATGTATCAATCTTTTATCACATCTTTATTTTGAATCACTTTTAGATGTTTTCTAAAACATCTAAAAGTATACAGGTTATAAATGGTTCCAGCCCTGTTTTCTTCAAAATATCATAAAACTGGCTTCATTTATTCATTCACAAATTTATCAAATTTAATGTTTTATAATCCAATTTATGGATTTCAAATTATGTAATTTAACTTCAAAGTTAAATTTTACTTCCAATAATGTAGTATAATATTTATGACAATTCATAAGCTTATTCAACATTTTTCTTTCTTTTTTCCTTATAAAATTATATGTTTTAGTTCTTTATAAAATTCTATTATGTATTTAAAAACACCATACATCATCATACAACATAATACATATTTTTATCTTTTTAAAAATTTTACTTTTTACTGATACAGAAAACATTAAAAATTTTACACACTAATGAGGTACCATATTTAAAAAGCGTTACTCTTTATCCTCTTACCTAAATTTTCAGTCTTTCTGCTGAAATTTCACCACTTATTTTTCAGTTGGATGGAACTTTTCCTCTAGAGGATTGCTTAAGAAAGACTCATGAGTCGAAAATTCCTTGATCTATTGAGGGAAGAAACTTTTGTTGTTGTTTTGTTGACTAAACCCTTGGAAGACAGTCACCTATGTGTAAGTCACTGTGTCTTCCGAAAGCAAATTTTATGGTGTGCTCTTCACTGCTGAAATCTTATAATTCTCTTGTTCTTGTTGATAGTTACTTTACCAAGAGATCTTGGCTATATTTTAACTATAAAGCTTAACAGAATTACAAAAAAAAAAAAATGTATACAAATTTATTTTGATAGGCCAGTTTTCACTGGTACTCTCCTGGTCCATTCAAATATATCGATTCAGGTCTTTATTCCTAGGGGGGAAAATGTATTAAATTTTTTAGTAAATGTTTGATTCTATCATTTGATTGACTTCATCAGAGAATTTAGTTATACATATTTTCCTATCTTTTTTGCCAGTTTTCCTTTTCAAGCAAGATTTCTGACCATTTTTATTAAATATTTTATGTCACCCTCTTGTTTTACTGTTTTTATTTACTCATTAACTTTTCATGCAGATATTTTTTTGAAAATTTATAATTTATTCATCATTTTAATGCTATATTACTCTTTTCTTTTATAATTTTTTAAAATTTTTTTCCTATATATTTCTAATATTATATCAGTTGCTCAAATTTATATTTGTAAGTATCACCAAATGTTTGATACATTATATCTGAGTCATTTTGGAGTATGCAAGCTAAATGGTCTTCCCTCCCATTTGCTCCTTACTTTGCGTAGAAGTTTTACAATGATGAAAGTATGTGATTATTTGCATCTGTGGCAAAAGCTCATGGTTTGCAGTGGTTTATAAGACATCAAATTCGCAAGGGCACTCCAACATAACAAAATATATTTTTGCTTTAATTTGATTTGTATTTAGATAAATTTTGAATAAGGAACATTAGATGTGGGGATTCCTGCCTATGAAATTTCAGATATGCTATTTTCTTTCATGTTACTGAAGTTTCTATTTTCTTCAAATAAAGAGTGTCCCCTCCTTTTCAACTGTTCTCTACTGAAAATAAACTTGCTTGCTTTTAAAACCTTCAAGTTCCAAACATTCTGTAAAATTCCTTCCCTGTTGGTCATTTACCAGGAATCTTTTCCACTATTTTTACATGTAGATGAGACTTTCTGTTATTGAATATATGTCAATCTTAATCATGCATCTTGCTCTCCTATTGTCTTACCTATGCAGGTTTCATTTGACTGCCTTTGCTTTTTAGGAATCAGAGGTTTGCAAAAAAGAATCAAAGCTCACACTTGAGTTGGTATTTATTATTCAATTTACAGGTGATTGAAAGTTAGCTGTTCTAGTTATGGTAAAGCATGAATTCCACATAGTTTTGTTCTGTATTTTTTTTCAAAGAGAGAGAGAGAAGAGAGATAATTTTTTTAATATTTATTTTTCAGTTTTCGGTGGACACAACATCTTTATTTTTTTTTTAATTTTTATGTGGTGCTGAGGATGGAACACAGCCCCCCCACTCATGCCAGGTGAGCGCGTTACCACTTGAGCCACATCCCCAGCCCAGTTTTGTTCTGTTTTTAGAATATCACAAGAGGTTTGGATTTATTCACCAACCATTAATTTAACTGCTCACAATTTCTAGCTGGTATGTTCATATATTCATTTTTAAAAATTGTATCATGGTTGTCTAATATTAGGTTAAAAGGCCCATTTTCTATAAAAAATAGACATGTCAAATTTATTTTACTAACTTTCTTTGGCCTAAAGGCCACATTCTTGAAAGTAGACCTTTAATTCCTCATGTTATATAATTAATTAGTACAAAAGCCTTTAGGCAAGCTACTCTTCAACTCTATAAAAGAAACAAGTTGAGAAGGCATATGTTTGTCTCTTTTATCTTTTTCCTTTAGCAGTTTCCTAAGCAGTAGATTTCCATTACCTCAGTTTAAAAAAAAATTAAGAAAACTATTTTCATTAGTTTCTGCCTGTATGTACTAATATCTCCTTTACAACAGTCAGATTTCTAAATTACCAAAGCAATAAAACTCAGCATCTGTGTACACAAATTACACATGGAGCTCAGGCATGCATGATAAAGAGAAAAGGGTAATAGGAAGTAGAATCAAAGTTTATTAAAATATAATTTTATGCCTGATTTGGCTAGAATTGGCCTGATTTCATTTGCACTTCACATCACCAGCTGCCAATTTAGTATAATTTGGAACCATAAATTATTGATGACAAAATATAATTAAATTTCTTATCAAGTTTAAGAAGCTTTGAAGTTCTTTGGCTGATATAAATAGGAAGAAAAACCTGTGTCACATAGTCAAGGTTATTACATTAAAAAAAAAAAAACTGAGTGCTTTCTGATGATTTCAGTTTTAGAAACAAGTGCATTCAAAACAAAAATTTCAGGGAGGTAAAATAACATTTTTTCTTCACATTATTCCGCAGAATTTGTTTTCCTTTTTCTTCTTCTTTCCTTCTCTTTGGCTTCCTGTTTTGTAGAGTCCTACTATTCTCTCATGAAGCAATGTAATGCTGTGTTTTGGCTAGCATAGGTCATGAGACAAATATTAATATCCTCATAAGATTTTTATGTGAAAGAACAACTACATCTGAAACAATTAGTTCTATTATAAAATTACTTTTCCTTTTTCTTGTTTTTTTTTTGACTATAGAAAATATGCTTAGATAGACTTACACAAGTAGAAAGAAAAAAATGAAGCAGATATTCCGCAAAATGAGAAAGGAAATTATGTCATGGAAGAATCAGTTGGAATACATTAGAATAAAATGAAAGAAAAGAATTTTAAAAAGTGTACAAATGAAAGATTCAGAGTAATTTAACTCGGAATTATGAAGTATAGCCAACTTAAATTTAAATATTGTTATTTGATTATGTTTCATATCCAAGGAAGTAAGCAATAGACTATATACCCAATGAAGTCCTGTAAGTTTCATTTAGTTAATGTGGAGTGGATAAAATTATTAATGAAGACAATGATATTTAGAACAAGATAATTCTGGGGTGAAAAATCACCACTTTTGGAAAGTTTGCTATTAATCATTTGGGAATCATTAGTGTACATTCATGAGAATGTATACACCACAATGGAAAAGTGTGAGAGAATTAGTTGAAGGCAATTCCACGAACAAGGTGATGTTGAACAATCAGAACTATAAAAGTAGCCAACCCAATAGACCATGAAGTAAAAATCTCAGGAATTCATAAGGAATTAAGATGAAAGAATTTTATAGAGAAAATAGAACAAACAACAACAGCAATATGAAAGGGTAGTTAATAAATACCAAGTGCCAGTGATGTCAAGAAAAGGGAACCCTTGTACATTATCCCTGGAAATTTAAACCAGTACATCTATTATGGAAAACTGTGTGGCGTTTTCTGAAAAATTAGAGCTGAGTACACTGCAGCATGCCTGTAATCCCAGAAGCTTGGGAGGCTGAGGCAGGATGATCATGAGTTCAAGGCCAGTCTCAGCAAAAGTGAGGTGCAAAGCAACTCAGTGATACCCTGTCTCTAAATAAAACACAAAATAAGGCTGGAAATGTGGCTCAGTGTTGAGTATCCCTGAGTTCAATCCCCATACTCCCCCTAACTCCCCCAAAAAAGTAGAAATGGAACTACCATATGATCCAGCATTTCATTGTTGGATATATATCCAAAGGAAAAAAAATCATTATATTAGAAGAAATAGCTGTATTCCTTGCTTAGTGAAATATTATTCACAATAATCAAGAAATGGAAAAAAGTAAATGTCCATCAAAGGATGAATGAATAAAGAAATTTTAGTGTATATATACATAATGTAATTATAAAGAATTATAGTGCATATGCATAATTTTATTAGTATTCAACCTTTTTAAAGAAAGAAATTCTACCATTTGCAACATAACTGATGAACTGGAAGAAATTATGCTAAATGAAGTAAGTCAAAAGCACCAGTATTCATAATCTCACTGATATGAAGATAATATAACACAGTTGAGCTCATAAAAGTAGAGTAGTCATTATCAGACACTAGGAGTATGAGGAGAAAGGGAATGGGGAGTTTTGATCAAAGTGTACAGTTTCAAATAAATGCAGAAGAAATAAATTTTGAGATCTATTGCACAATAAGTTGATCCTGATTAAGAATAATGTATTGTTTATTGACAAATTGCTAAGACAGTAAATGTCAAATGTTCTCAACACAAAAACTAAGATTTGAGGTGATATGTTTACTACCTTAGGTCATTCCAAAAATGTACATGTAACATCACATGGTAAACAATAAATACGTATAAATATAATTTGTCAATTTACAATAAAAGGTTTTATTTTTAAATCATCCCCTTGTTTTTTATCAGAGGAAAACCCAAGTGAGCTACATTTTTTTAAAAAGAAAATGAAGGCATAATTGCATTAGAAGAAAAAAATTACAGACACCAATACAGTTTATAAAAGTATGTAATGTCAGAATTGAAGGAAACATAAAAGTGATAAGAGTTCCAACCCAATTTTACTTTTGAATAAACACATAATCTTAGAAAAGTTTGAAGAGATGGTGAGTACAGAGTTGAATTTTCCACAATGAAGGCTAATTGGTGAGCTTGCAAAAACTTCCAGATTTCTGGGCAAGTTCAGCATGCATCACAGACATTAGCAAATGTGAAGTTGGCAACATAGAGGCAAAGTGAATACTAGGAGCCAGATATAAAAGCAAGTCTGTGATGAGGAGAGACAAAATGCCAATAATGTGAGAATAGAAGGGCTGATATTGTTCTGAATTTGAAGCAAGTAAATTATGTTATCAGATGTAGAAAGACAAGGTCAATTTCAACAGGAGGTGGCATTCAAACAAAAGAGCTAGGCTTAAAGCCAGTTTCCTACTAATTGATGCTTTTTAAGGGACAACAAAACAGTATAGTTTTAAAGAGCCATTGTCCTGTCTGGGCTTTTGAAAGTCATATTTCTAATAAGATGCACAGAGAGAATAGAGACTGGCCAAACTCCAACCATTAGCAAATAGCAGGTTTAGAGCAAGAACCCAGAGAGCCTTATGCCTAGGCTGGAATGTATTTCACCAGTACTTTTATATTGAATTCTGTAGAAATGTAGTAATCAGGCAGATGATTTCTACTTTTATTGTAGAATTTGGTAATAAAATAGCAAAATCTCCATATGAAAAATTAAAAACACTGAAAGTAAACCAGTTAATGTACCATAAGTATGGCACAAAAAATTCAAAACCCTCCCTGTTCCCCCAAATCAACACAGCTTCCTTCTTTACATTCATTAGAAAAATTAACATTAAAAATGTTATAAAATTGAAATCAAAAGTAGAACAAAAGTAGAATGTACTTTATAATATTAGACAAGGGGAAACTTTTTCAAGCATGATCACAGAATTCATAAATACAACAAACAACTGCTTCATTGGCCTTCATGAAATTTCCATCTGGATAAAAGTCCATGATCAGAATCAAGGACCGAAAAGAAGGAATATGTCCAATGTATTTGACAGGGAATAGTTAGGAGTTCTGTTTTTTTGTTTTGTTTTGTTTTTTGTTTTTGTTTTTCACATTAGATATAGCTCTTTCAATCAGAGTAATAGGAGAAAAATTAAATAACAACAAGCAGTTTATATGATAATGGGTGTAATGCCAGTGAATAAACAGCAAAAGAAAGCCAATCAAACCTAGAAACATACAAAATAAAATAAAATCAGCAATAAAATAAGAAAATCCTTCACATTGGCTAGTATCAATCAGTTTGCTATCAACCGGATTGTTCAGCAACTTCTATAATTTGAAAAAAAGTTTTTTGAGACTAAAAACCCCTTTATAGTATTGAGCCAAGGAGATTAATTAAAACCAGTTGCAGTGTATGATTAGACTTTCCAATTTTGTTAGCTATTTGCCAGCTATACACTATTAATATTAATTAAACAATTGTATATTTCACATTAGAATTCTTACAGTTTTCAACAAACTCCAAAGGATATTAAGAAGTATTCAGCACTTAAATCTGCTGCTACACTATTCAGCTTCACTAAACTACATTCCTCTGAATTTAAACTACTATAGTCCTGTCCTGTTAGAAAACATGGCGTCTTTGGTTCACGTCTTTGAACAATTTCCTTGTTATTGCAACATTGCTGCTTATTTTTCAGATATGTCTTATGACCATTAAGACTCAAGGAGAGTTAAAATATGTTGAGAGCCACAGCCCAAGGGGCCCCAGCAAACTTCCAGCTGGCGGCTCACAGCGGCCCCAGCAACATCTAGCTGATTGGCTCCTCTGGGGTGATGCTCATTGGGCTGTTTCCCTGCCCTTTCAGACCACAGAGCTGTTCATTGGGGGACTTTTTTGGCTCCGCCCACGCGACCCAGCCAATCGGCCTCAAGAGCAGGAGGATGGGGGGAGGTGGTGAGGCTTGTGGTTGAGAGAGAGGCTTGTGGGAAGCCAGTGGTGGCAGTTGGGGCTCTGAGGGTTTTTCCTGAGGAGCTATTTTGTTTGGCATGTGTGGTTCTAAAAGTAAAGTTAGTTTCTTTTGATAAGTGGCTCCTGATGGTGCCCAGCCAGACTGCGGCAAAAATATATTAATTAACATAAATTGCAATGTTTACTCTATAAAAATATATACTGGCAGTGATTTTAGAAAGTCTGATTACTGAAAAGAAAATATTTCTTGGTGTTTTATTGGTATTAATAGCCCTTTCAACATTTATTTAATGCTTGTATACTTATATAAATAAGAAAAAAATAATTTCACCCACTATAAATATATGAGGAAGGCATTATGTTAGATTCTGTATGGAACGTACAGTACCCCTGTAAGGCAGATGAAACTGGACTGGAAAACAAAAACTACCCCAGTATTAAGGTAACTAAGGAAAAAGGAATTATACCATTCAATACAAGAGACTATATACCTAATATACAAATATATCAAGTATGTCATGAGGAAAATGTGCTACTATAGTCTTCGTTAAAACTTGCAAAATACTATGTGAAATATTATTGAATTTCCCTTCCTTCTAAGTCTTAAAAATTCCAAGGAAAAGAATTTGAAATTCATAAAAAGAAAAAAAATGAAAAAAAAACAACTAAGCAATACATAGAAATGCCTAATAAAATTGCAGTATGATGGAAAATTTACTCCTACTGTAAATGATATGGAGGCAGTAGAAATTTTTAATACTTTTACATATTGGCAATTTGCATTTCTCATATCCTATTTATTCAAAGTTTTATTTTTATTTCACTTTGAAAAAAAATGCTGTTTTGCAGAGTAAATACATGTCAGGTCTAAAATTGCTAATAAATAAGGATGGAAAAAATTTATAGAACTTATTACAGCATCTTGAGACTCAACATTAATTTTGAGAAGGAAATTCATACATTCAAAATGAAAAGATTGTGATTAAGGAAATTCCACTTATCAAGTACCTTACCACTCTAATATGGAAGTATCTCTTTTTAGTCAAGAGTAGGTAAGGAGAAAAAAAAAAACAACACAAAGGTGGGAAACCTATCCTGAAAAATTTTCACTCATGTGGGAGCCAGACAGAGAAAGAAGAGGTGTGGGGAGGGAGGGAGAGAGAGGAAACTACCTTAATGACCAGAAAAGCAAATTTCTAGAAGTAATCCACGTCTGCATTGTTAAGCTTATTCACTAAAGAAAGAAAAAAAAATCCTGATTGTTTACTGAACATAATTTAGTTAGTTGTTATACATGTTAAACAGAGTATAATAAGACACATCCTCTGTAAAGAGAATTGGAAAGTCATAGTAGAGCTGGTATCTTAATATAATAAGAAAGGACAGTCTGAATTGGTAAGATAAAGTACTAAAACTCAGAGGGAACTCAAGGATATAAATTGAAATGTTGAAGAACAGAAAGTCTTCTCTAGAATTTGTATCAGTGAGGAGATAGAGTTCTAGAATGAAAGAAAATGGTGAGGAATTAAACCACAAATAAGAAGGTAATAAAAAAAAACACAATAGGCAGATAACAGATATGTGAACTGTATTCCATCTTACAAGGCCAGCACATATGGAATATGTACTACATATTAACAATAAAAACCCTTAAGAAAACAACAAACTTAAGGTAGTAAGGATACTTAAAGAATATTAAAACTTGACCAAATCTTTTTATTTTAGGAAATGTATGAGGACATACTTGAAATATATCAAGGACGTAAATAAATAAAATGAGAAATATGATTATTTCAATAGTTGCTGGAAATGTATTATGTAAGATCCATCAAATGGGAAATAAAAAAAGAACTCCAGTAAAAATTAATATTAAACCCTGACTACAGAAGAAATAGATTTCTATATCCTTAACTTGGCAATGATTACACATCTTAAACCAAAACTCAATATCAATATACTAATCACATACTAAAGCACTTCCATTAAAATGAAGAACAAAACAAAATTCCTTCTGAAAGACTATGCTCATTTTGGAAACAACTGACAAAGTAATACATTAAATGAGGTATTCCATTACACAATTAAATCACAAAAATCAGTATGGATTCAATATACTAGCATTAACATTATTAAATGCATAAAAGAAAAATGATCCTTTCTGAATGAGTATTTACAAAAAGAAATTCAGCTCTAAATCATCAATTGAATGTTATGAAAAACAAAACTCAAACAATAATTTACATTACCTATCTAAATCCCTCATTATATACCAACTTCATATATTTCTACCATAATTGTGAGCCTATCTACTTTTTACCTATTGTGTTAGTCAGTTCTTTGTAGCTATGATCAACATATCTGACAAGAACAACCTAAAGAAGGAAAAGTTTATTTGGGTTTATGATTTCAGAGGTTCAGTCCATGATTGACCAAGTACATTGGTGGGCTTGAGGTGATAGAGAACATCATAATGAAAAGGAGTGTGGACATCTGCTCAGTTCATGGCAATCAGGAAGAAGAGAGGGGGAGACTGAACAGCCAGGGACAAAATACAATCTCCAGGGACAGGCCTTTCGTGATCTACTTCCTCTGGCCTCGCTACACCTACCTATAATAACCACCAAGAACAGTAGTTCTTTCAAATTATTAAGGACACCTTACTCCCATGTATACATGTTTTGCGACTCCATTAGCTTCATTTTTGGCCTCCTTAGGAATATCCTCATTCACAATTCCATATATAAGTTTTGGGTTTTTTTGTCTATTGACTCCTATAAGTTAAGTGCAGCAATGACAGAAATCATATTCAGATAATGCAGATATTTCAATGACAATTGGAACCAGAAGTGGAGAATGATGGGACATAGGTGGAAATACTTAATATTCTTAATGGTGACTCAATGTGACCATGTCACTGATTAATTTTAGGCACTTTAAATCAGACTCTTCATTAGGAAAGGAATTTTGAAATTCAGAATACTAAACAGTAATGGCTAGGTATTAGAATAATCTTGGGAATGTAATAATTGAAAATAAGAAGAATGATTTGACAAAGCATAGATAATTCAACTAAATGCTCATTTGACAAAATCTAGCCATTTAGGGAAAATATGATGATTACCTTTTATATCAAAACCAATTTCAGAAGATTAAAAATCTAAACATTAAACAAAAAGAAACCAAACATTTCATAGAGGAAAATTAGCTAATTATTTATATATTTTAGTGTAAGAAAGCCAATTCTGAGAATAATAATAATTTTTAGATGCAAAAATACATTTGTGATAGTATATTTAGAAAAAAAAAACTTAAAAATATATAAATGGTTAATAGCCTCTAGTTCTAAAGCAATGAATATAACCATTTTAAAAAATAAAATAATTTAAATAAATCCTCCCTCTTTATTAGCTGATTATCTCAATTTGTCCCAAAGACAGAAAGCTGACAAAAACAAAGTGTTATTATTAGTCAAAACTAAGTTATAATTTAATAACATACCTGTGGTTATTATGTAAAAAGCTTAAATGTTTTAATTTTAATGATCTAGATTCTACACTAAATTAGTGTGGAAAACTAAAACAGTGTAAGTAATATACTCAAAGGAGTATTACTAGTTTGTTTAGAATTTCTTTGCAGTAGTGATGTAAGGAATTAAAATAAAATATTAAAAAAAAGTCTTTTTAAACCCTTCATATACTGGTCTTTAAAAAAGAGAGAGGGAAAGTAAAATTAACCCTATCAAGAACAATGTGTGAATTAAGAAATATCTTTAAACCTGCTGAATTGTGACCAATTCATGTTATAATTTAAAGATATTCAGATGCATATAAAGAAAAATAAAAACAATTCTATTCTAATTAATTCTAAAATGTTTGCAATTTACTATTGTATACTTAATTGGATCATATAATGCTTACATTATATTGGTTTATTTATTTAGAGACCTTGTTAATCATTATAGTTTTCATTGACTCTGAATAAACTGCACATGCTCATAGAAAAAGTGGTGAATATCAATTTTATATCACACATAGACACAAATTAATTATACTTAAAAATTGTATATTTTTTAATTTATAAATGATCTATTTTCTGTTAATAATAATGACAAACAAAATGTAAACTGTTATAATTTATTATTATTTATGTTTAATATTATTTGTTCTATAATTATAAATTCAGATTATATATCAGGCAAATTAGTGATAAAAATGAGATTATTAATTTGAATGTAGATGTGTATATGGTAGGAATGAATGTGGAAACTTTATAAAATTGTCAGTGATCAATTCTGCATTTTCTATTGATTACACAATGATGTGAACATTTCTTAATTCTACAAATAATATTTTCAAATGGTAACTCTTTTTTAAGTTTATCAGGAAATCACAGAATCCTCTTTAATCATAATCCTTCAATTACTACCTGCAATTGGAGCAAAAAATAGAATTTTCTTTCAGTTTAATCACAAACCTAACTACTGCTTCTATTCTTCATTCTGAATAAATCTTATAAGCAACAATCTTTTAAAATTCACCCTCAAATTGCTTATGATTTCTAAATTTCAGTTATTTTGTAATATTTACTTGTCTAAAGCCCACATACTTACCTTTGCTAATATGTAATTGTCACAAGTGTAGATTTCAGTCATCTGCATCATTTAAGACAAATGGTTAGACCAAAATTAAAATGATCAATAAACAAGAATCATTGTAGAGCAAAATGCTTTCAAATCAAGGACATTTACATAAAGCAAAGAGTTTGAGCAAATACAGATTATATTGAATGCTGCACAAAAATGATGTAGTATAACAACCTTTAGCCAAGTGATAGCCTTATTCCATGGTATATCGGTATCCATATAGTTATTTTTTTCTCTTTTACTTATTATTACTTTTTTTTTTGAGAGAGAGAGAGAGAAAGAGAGAGAGAGAGAGAGAATTTTAATATTTATTTTTTAGTTTTCGGCGGACACAACATCTTTGTTTGTATGTGGTGCTGAGGATGGAACCCAGGGCTGCATGCATGCCAGGCGAGCATGCTACCACTTGAGCCACATCCCCAGCCCTTATTATTACTTTTAATAATAAGTAAAATGTAATTTAAAAAGTTAAATTCAAATCAAGAATTTCAAAAGTTCTTTACTATTGCTTTAATTTAAATAACACTGTTATTGATTCTATTCCATTTTATTTTCTGTGTTGGTGCATAATGGGGGTCAGGGGAAGGAACAGGAAAGTCTAAAAATAATATCTTGGTTACATTGCATTCTCTATCTCAAAGACTTAAAGCAAACTTCCTTTTCTTAATTGGTTTACATGTTAATTAAGATAGTGAAGAAAATAAGCAACTGAATGTATACTGCATTTGGGGCCTTTAAGCAACAGCAACAGATTCATTCTAGTGAATGAGAAATTTAATGACCTATGGGCCACAGTAACTTGGGAGAGGATTTGATATGATTAAAATAATATTTTTTTCTTAATTTTATTTTCAATTTGTCAGTTCTCATCTAACTTTCTAACAGAGAATGGTACTAAAAGTATGGTTTTTAATGAGTTATTGGAAAGTAAGTCAGTGTTCTATATTATATCTATATTGTAGTCCTTATTATATACCTGATGCATCTTATTTAAGATCAGCAAATCATTGGTTTATTAGTGAAACTGTTACAACTGCTAATGCTGATTTGATAAATTTTTAAAGAAATTTTAAAGAAAATCGCTACCAAGTTAGAGACTATTTTTGAACCTTTTACTGAGCCTCAATTTAAAAAAAAAACCCTCATTTATATATTGTACATATCACTAAAACATTTATATTTTCTTTTTTCTAAAATGATATTTTCCTACCTATAAACACTATTGATTATAAAAGTACTAAACACACAATATTTAAATATATAACACTAACTTCCTTTTAATCTCCTTTCTAGAATGACATAAACATTTTAAAAATTCACCTAACTTGGACTAGAAAAAGAGAATGTATTTTACAATATTATGAGTACAAAATAATTAAAAGGACGTTAAGTTCCACTGTTGTTTTTAATAATAGCACATTCTCAGCGTAAGAAAACTTAGAAAGCAAAGTCCTTTGCTCATTAAGCTAATAGTCATTAAGTATGTGCAGAAACTTACACACATTGAATTTTCAGTAAATGACAAAGGCTTTGTCTTGATAATTCCATGATATGAACCCTAAGCCTGATTTTTCTCCAGTTGTACAATAACATACTACCATCAAGTTATTTGGTCATGACTAGTGACTAAAAAAATTATTTGTGTACAAGTGGACGAAGTAAAAGGGTTTAAAATTCTTAGGCAGAATCATAAAATGAAGAAAACGTGTTTCCTCAGATGGAACAGACTTGGACTCAATGGTGGGGAAATGGTTTTCTTTACTCCACTTAGCTTTTTTCTTTCTTCGTTTTTTTTAAACCATGGAGTCTTTTTGTTATTAAGGCATGTTTTTTGACCAAGTTTTGATCTGTCAGGTTTTCTGCATATTTCACTAAAATGAGTGAAGAACAGAGATATAAGATACTTAGAAAGATAAAAGTTTGGAGATCCAGAAATTTCTTCTTACTTATTAAAGAAAGATGAAAATAAATCCATTGCATTGCATTGTTCTACTAACATAAAAATAAACATATTGTGAGGCTTCTGATGTAATTTTCTGTCTTTGTAAATTGGTAAATTTCATAAAAGTGTCTTTCTTATTGACTTATTTTGCTTTGTTTTGTTTTTCCTTTTGTTAGAGACCACTCTTCAGTTACATCTTATCTCTAAAGACAGAAAGTTGCTTGACTTCAATGTATCTGGGTCTTAATAAGCAACTCTATCTTTCACCTTCCTGTGTGATTGAAACCAGGTTGTTTTCCATTAAGTTAAAACTTGGCAAAATCAATTTCTCAATTTTCTAGTTCGCTATCTTATTAGACAGATGATCTTGTAGGGCGGAATGTGTCACAATCACACACTGGACTTTAAGTATTTAATCTTGGGAGATTTCCAATCAGCTAAGTACAAAACAGAACACTGGTTCTTAAAGATAGAAAATACTATCAAATAATAAGCATTTACCTTTGTCAATGCTAAGGTTCCAGTGTGCTTTGTGATATGAATAAAACTGCCTATGATATAAATATATATGCTTTTGTACAATAATTGATTAGAAGAACATGTACTTTTTAATTGTATCCTCACCAAATTTAATCTCCATAAGTATATATTTTCTGAAAAATTTCTAGCATTCCACACTTTTAGGTAATGACAAAGGTAAGATACATAACATGAGATCAAATGGATCCATCTTCATTTATTTCCAAAATAACAAATATGTCCACCTAAAAAAGGCTCTTTTAAACTTACTCATATTTGAGAAAAGCAGAGAGAATAAATATCTATCTTTGTCAATGAGATTAAACATTTTCATGACACATTAATTTTCTAATTATGAAGTTCAAATTATTTTCAACAAGTTTTATGAGAGCAACAGCAAAACTAAATTTCAAATAATTAAAGATGCATGTCTAATTAGTGTTTGTATAAATTTACTACTTCTAGCCATTGTTAATTGAAGATTATTAAAGATTGTGTATTGAAAGCATGCTCATGGGAATATAAACAAATTGTCTAAAAATAACTTTGTGTTATTATTTTTCTCAAAATAATATAAAGAAAAAGCAACATTTTATATTGATAAATAGGCTCTTTGAGCACCTGAAGCTTTTGCTAAAATGTTCTTATAATATCTTAAACCAAGTTACAGATATTATGATATTGGCATTATTTAGAATATGGTAAAAAATGGCAAAATTACATTATATTTATTTATAATAATGTACATGATATAACAGTGTAATTAATTCTCATTGTTCATTTTTTAATTAAACTTTCTTCATTTTTACTAATATAAGTAATAAGACTAAATGATTTCCTACTTTATTTTTTGTAACAAAGTTTCAGAAATTTGTCTAAAATGTAAAACCTAGGGAATGGGGTTGTGGCTCAGTGGTATAGAGCACTTGCCTGGCATGTGTGAGGAAGGCCCTGGGTTCTATCCTCAGCACCATATATAAATAAATAAAGTGAAAAATCCATTGGTAACTAAAATGTATTTAAAAAAATTAAAACCTAACTCCCTTCATATTGATAGTAAATGAATACTCTGAACAGTAAAATAGCATATATTTATAGTCTGCTGTCCTGCAGGTGCTCAGACCCTAAGAAACAAATTTGTGCTCCAGAAGGTAGAAGAAGATGCAAGATACATTTGGGACATGATTTATTTGGAGGTGGCAATAGCCCTTACCCAGGCACCAGTCTCTGCTTGAACCTCCAGTGAGTACTTTTTGCACCCAAGTCCTTTTGATAGACCTTTTTTATATGCAAGCCAAATAAAAAAGGCACATTGCCAACAGGTTAATCAGTGGGTGTAGCTTACAAGCAAATGTTTATGACCTGGAGTACATATGCTGAATCAGAGTTTTTGTGACCTTGACTACAATATCAAATCTTAGTCAAATCATTCAGAGAGGAATAGCCACATTTTGACTCAAGGTATTATAAAGAGTTTCAACAAATACATACAAATTACTGACTTATATGTCAATAACAAAATATTATTTCTTTTAGAATGTTGGTTTCTATCCGTAAACTTTCCTATTGGTATTGTAAATGATGATTTTATTCCCCAGTAGATGAATAGGATTTTAAAGATAAATAATACATTCCATATGATGGAATCAGTTTCTGAAAACATACTGCTGGTTGTTGAGAAAAACTTTGTAAAGGTAGAAGAACATGGAAATTTTACAAGGAATTCTTTTCCAGATTTTCAGCTTCTATGTGTTTCCTATTGTCTGAAATATCTGCCTCACATGGGCCTGGATGACCCAGTTTCTCCTCCTCCCTACATTAATCACAACTCAGTCATGTGCTACTTTTCACCTCAACTAAATCTTACTATGTTGCTTTGTGCTAAAATGGCCTGCAAATGGGCACACAATATATTTTTTTTTCATCATAGATGATGAAAACCTTCTAAAAACTACAATATAGTGATGGATTCTTAATTCTGAAAATACAGAAACAGACCTTGGAATGTACAATTTAAACACACGATCTTTATGATAGGCAAGTTATATCTCCTTAAGCTGTTGAACACTCACACACACACACACACACACATGCACACACACTTACACACACACACACACACAAAACATTAACAACAAATAAACAAAAAGTTCAGGATACCTAACAGTGAAGAAATGAAAGTTTGGTGAACAAAAATGACGTGACTAGGTAAGAACTCCAAATCAAGGGACATTCTTTTCATTGTAATTATTATTACTATTATTTTTTATTTATTATCAACAAAGTTTAAAATAAGTCATTGAATTCTTAGTTGATATTGTATTAAGTAATTTTGGTGACAGATTGTTATATATTTCTGAGCAATTTGTTCAGAATGTACATAAAGCATACAATTGCATTCTAACTTAAAAAAAGAAAAAAATAATACTTTTTGACTTGTATATATTTTAATATAAAATTTAAATCCTCATATATAACACTAAGTACATCTCCAATCAAATTGCATTTTTGTACTTCACAATTAATCATAAAAATCTATATTTAAGCTACATTTAGGCTATTTAATAAAGTAAAAATAACAAAAAGTACAACTCTTCAAACTTTAAGCTCTTATTATTTCAAGGAAGCAAGAGGATAATCAGTAAGAAAACTTCAAACACAAAATGTCTTAGGACAAATTTCTCCTTGGTATATACAAAGACTAAAATGTGAACTAAAAGTACAGGTTTAATTAGAAAATTCAATTAAGAAAAATTTGGGTTCACAGAAATGATATTATTTATACATATTAAAATGGATTACAAATATTTTTAAATATTGATTACATTTGGATTCCAAATAATATATTTTAAATAGTCATATGAGTTTTCTTTTAAAATATCTATACAATAACTTGCAATTACAGGTTGCAATAAGTGAATACATATAATTTTAATAAATATCATTACACGTAAACATACATTTGTGCCAGGAGATATAAAATTATATTAAGTAGTGGGGATACACAAAATTCTAAGACTTTTATTCTTTACCATTGAGTCGTTTTATTTTTACTACGTCATCAGGGATCTGTCCTCTTTTAATCAATATATGTTTTAGTGCTCATAAGAACCAATCTTACCCTTTAAATAATAGATCCAAAAACTAAAGCATATTGTAATTATTCTGTCTATAGTATTTGAACCAGTATAGACATTAACCCTGGGGGAGTATTTTTTCAATAATACCCAGAAAGTAATTTATAATTTATGTTGGTTTTCAATCCTTTATTGTGCATATTCTTTTGGTTCTCTCATTTATTATTTAAACTGCTATACATGTCTAACATAATTCTCCCTTTTTAACAACCATCATAACAATCTAAAACAATGTGTCAGAAAATAACCATTTTTCATGTAATCTGATTTTTTTTTCATTCTAATTTTCAAGTTTAAAACAGCTTTCTAAGAAATCATAGCTGGCATGCCATTTTCCAAATGTCATAAACTCCTTCTCTTTACATGCATCTTTAATAGGTTCTTCCCCCTTTTCATACATATTTTACCTCAAAAATGTTTGCCATCAATATTAAAATATGAATTATCCCCATATTGGTGTGCATAGCTTTCTAAATGCTATCAGATCCAATTCATTATTTCATGATTTTATGGTCTAGGTTGTTCATTCATATTTTGATATAAATATTCTTCTCCACTCTCTGTCCAATGATTACTCTTGTTTCCCTACTTTAATTTTAAAATACATAGAGAAATAGATGGTAATTTTAGAATACAAATTTTTCTTAGAAATATTAGGGGAGTACAATAATGAATAGACAAACACTATACTTGACTTATAATTTTGCCTCAAAATTGAGAAATTAATGCTTACTAAACTTATAGTATCATGTATCACAAATTTATGTCCTTTACTGTGGTACTAAATTTAATATTTCTTATTTCTTATTATGTAGCTTCTCATGTTCCCCAAATAAGTAAACTGTGTCATTTACCATTTAATTTTTGCTTAAACATCAAATATGTAAATTATTGAGGTGCACAATAAAATCAGTGTTGGATTATTAAAATGAACTTGAATTCTCACTTAGTATTTTCAGAGTAATAGGTTTCCAAAATCCCAAAAGGTATTTTATAAGATCAGTCTGTAAAATTACCCAAATATATGAATGCATAGAGATCTGCTTAATTATATTTTAGAACTCAGCAAAAAAGTTCTCAAAGTTAATAATCAAAATAATATATCAAGGTCAATCTTAATTCATTTGACATTACTTCTTACTTGAAGTTATCTAATACATAGAGAGATTGTTCATCTTCAAATCTTACCTATTTTGGTGCTATTCATTAGTAAATCATTAGCCTAGAATTTGTCACATGTAATTGACACTGAATTAAAGAAGGACCAAAGCTGATTTGAAAAATGAAACTATGTCTCATGGAAACATTACCTGTCCTCCCTCACACTGTTGGTGAATTTTAGGTTCCATTTCTCCTGGATTAAAACTTGGTAACCTGTTTTCCTCTTTATAACTTGATTTTATGCCTCCAGCACAACTCAGAGCTCCACTATTCACCCTTCATATATTACTTTCCTCTTTGATGATGGTTCAGTTTCTTCAGCTATCCTGTTTTATAAATTCAGGGTGTGCTCTGCTTACAGCCCTTTCATAAGACTCTCATTCACGGTAAATCTCCACCAGGCCTCATTCAGCCCACTGGTATCATTTAGATCTACAGTGTCACATCTGGGCAATTGTGTCTATGAATAACAATGGAATTATTTCAATTAATTAGAAAGTGTACCATATGGGAAGAAATGTCTTGGTACTCAAGAAGTTAATGGCTGGGTATGGTGACACATGCCTGTAATCCCAGAGGCTCCAGAGGCTGAAGCAGGAGGATTACAAGTTCAAAGCCAGCCTTAGCAATTTAGCAAGGCCCTAATTAATAGAGAAATACCCTGTCTCTAAATAAAATATATTAAAATGACTGGAGATATTGCTCAGTGGTTTAGTGCCCCTGGGTCAATCCCGTGTACCAAAACAAAACAAAACAAAAAAGTTAATGTTTCATAACAAAACTTCAAAGACAACAATGAAATAGTTTTTCTTCAATCTTTCATTCATGAAGCAACATGAAGAATGAAATCAAAGGTATTATGCTAATGTATAAACTCTAAGTGGTTTTATAAATATGCTATCATTACTCTTTAGTGAAACACTTCCATACAAGTTAGCCTATTATACGATTGAGACAATTTGACCTGTCTCTATAATATTACAATTAAAATTTTCATTTTGAAGAATCGTGAAAAATGACAATTCTAATCACATAAAAACCTGTGACTTGATGCCTTTCAGAGTTGAGTGAAAATTTCACATTGACACTCTATTGAAAACTTTAAAAACGATCATGATTTTATCATAAAGAAAGCTTCCATTTGCTGTATTTTAGGGGGAAAAAGGCAGTATTTATGAATACTATGACTAGGCTCAGGATTCTCCCCTAAGGTATAGAAGTCTGGAAGGAGTTTTGTTCCCAGCTTATAATAAAAAAATATGTTTCACTGTTCACTGTGTGGTCAGGCTATGCCACAGGACAGAATATTACTTAAGTTCAAAAGTAGATATATGTCATGTAAAACCAGTACAAGATTCATAAACTGACAACATGCAGAAAAGATACAACGTTTACTTATAGCAATAGGAGATGGCACAAGATCCAGCCTCTTGCACTGGTTAGAACATGACAATGCTCACTTGATGCACATCACATCATGTGGCAGTAAAAGGTCTAAAATATGTAAACCTATGGAAAGCCTGAGAGACAGAGATCATATTTAAGCAGAACAAAGAAAACACAGAAATATATTCCCATACAAGCAAAAATCCAGTAGAGACTCCGATCCTATGTTCCAGGATAAGGCCCATTTAGGGTGAGTGAAAGATTGCACATGTCTGCCTTTATCAATGGTTATGAACAAACATTGAATTTTAAATGCTTTTCAAACTTATTAGAGACCTAGAGATGTAAAGTCTCTGAATGGAAAAAAAATGGCCCAAAATTTGAAAATAATATACCTACAGGAAGAAAAAAAATGTGGGCAGCCATAGCCATATCCTGATTTATCCAATCTAGCATGGTAAAGAAAAGATGATCAGAATAACTGGCATTTGATGAAGTTCAATTGTGTTACAGAGCAGGTTCGTTCTGTAAGAACACTATTAGGTGCTCTAGGAAAAGAATGGGAAAACCCTCAAGACATGCCATGATGTTTACCTAGGATCCCTATCAGGGGACTATGCCTGTGGAAACAACACATCAGTCTGATTTTCCTATCTCCAATATAGAATAAAAGTCTAAGGATGGAAGAGGCAGCAAGCACTCCTGCCCTTAGCACTTTGGTGAAAATTCATTGTAACTGGGGAGATGGAAAAGCGATGAGGACATACAATTCTTTTCAATGAGAGGGTCAGTATTATGTACCATGCCCCACATCTCTAGAGAAACAAGACAGGTCTGTGCCTAAGACATGGGGCATGGTACATAATACTCACCCTCCCATAGAAGCAGCTTTCCTGCCTTAATGGCTCACCACAAACCCATAATTTATATATGGCCTCCCACAACACACATCTTAGAATGGCAATTTCAAGTAATGTGGAGGATACAGAACTATTGGGATTCTTATATATTGCTGCTCACAATGTAAAATGCTAGTCATTTGGAAAATAATTTGAGTTTCTTATATAGCCAAATATATACCTGTGACTCAGTTGTTCTGCATATAAGAATCTACACTAGAGAAATGAACATATGATCACAAAAAAGCATTTTTTTCAATTATCTATAGAAGTTTATTCATAATCAACAAAAATTAAAACACACACACACAAATACCTTTTGAAAAGAAATAATAAGGCTGGAGTTGTAAAGTGCTTGGCTTGCACATGTGAAGCACTGGGTTCAATCCTCAGCACCACATAAAAATAAGTAAATAAATATTAAAAATAAAATCTAATTTTATTAGTTTTTTATACGTGCAAAAATATGAAAGAATTTTAAATTCATTTTGCTAAAGGAAGAATGTAAAATGCAAAGACTAAATTTCAAAATTCCATTTATATGATCTTTTTGAGAAGGCAAAATTTTAGGCAGAAAAAGAAATCACTGGTTTCCCATAATTGGAGAAAAAGCTTGTTCATAAAGAGGTGGCATGGAGCCATTTTGGGGTGAAGAAATTATTGTATATGAAATTGTGGTGTTAGACATTGACTATGCATTTGTCAAAAGCTGCAGAACTGTGTAAAACAAAGAGCCAACTTTGCCATATGCAACTTAAAAAAAAAAAAAAAAAAACAGGTAAGCATGGAAGACCAAATTCAAATTGTGACAAATGAGTCTAATTATATAACAAACATCACAATAACTACAGTGAAATACATTGGGAAGAAACATACAGATGAAAGAGTTTATGAAAAGAATGTTTTCACTTTATACTATGAGGCTGAAGACTAAAAAAAACAAATAAACAAACAAACAAACAAAAAACTAAACAAACACAGGACCCTAGATAATAAGTTTGTTTTTCATACAGATATGGGTTAGAAATTCTGAAATTCCTTAATTGTTGTTCTATGTTTGAACAAATACAAATACATTATAATAATGAAAGCCAGATAAAGAACTAATAAATTTGAAGCTAAAATTATCCCTGTGGTGCTAGTTTGGAGTTAATGATATCAATACTCACTCACTAACATATGAACAGATGAATATACGTAGACTGCACAACTGAACCATGCAGTCTAGAAGGACATGGGGCCAACCTGAAAGAGCCTTCAAAGATGAAAGTTTGGAAATTTTGGGTAACAAAATATATAATATTATTATATTATAACCTAATGAGCAAAATAAATATTATGAGTCCATACTGACATAGATGGATAACAGAAGAAGTAAATAAGATAAGAATTTTAGTTAATAAATGTAGAATGAAATTAAAATTAGTGGTTGAAAATTCAAGCAGACACAAGATATATGCATATTATCAACTTAGCTTCTCCAAAAATATTTAGTAATTACAAAGGCAATTTATAATAAGTTTACTGTAGTAAATAGTGGATTTAATATAGAAAATACTGCAGAAACTATTTTACCCAAGAGATCAACGTTAATATTAAAACAGTCTTATGTCCACATGATGTACCCATTTATACAATGCATTGGGAAAATCAATATCTTCTGTTGTGTTATTACCAATGATATATAATTTCAACTTAAGCATTAGCAAACATCATACAAGCCCAATTTAAAGACATTGTATAAAAGAACTGACCAATAATATTCAAATTGTCAAACCCCTGTAAGTCAAAGAAAGATGGAGGAACAACATGTCACAGGGTGGAAGAGACTAAATAAACATAACTAAATGGAATGTGGGATCCTGGATTGGATCAATAAACAGAAAATGAATGTCAATAGAACACTCATATTTCTGAAATTCATATGCTTCTGAAACTTAGTTAACAGTATCATACCAAGGAAAAAAATCTTAGTTTTGAAAGATGTTCTATGATTATAATATGTTAATGAGGAAAAACCAACTAAAGGGTAGAAAGTTGACAAATTATACATGGCACATTAGGACTGCACATACTAATAGTAGAAAAACAATACTACCTATGAAGCTATTATTAGCCTGTATCTATCTGAAAATGACTGCTTCACAATGATATGTTATTAAATGGGGTGGGTATTGGAGGAAGAATTTTAAAGAAAATTTATAGAAAAATTAAACAAATCACGCAGCCTAAAGCCATAAACTGGCTGAAGCATGAAGTCCATTTGTTAGATTTGACACATTGTTATGTCAATATCTGCATTAACAAATCACACATAAGAGCCAAACAAGCAATAAATTCCAACAAAAACAAATGAATAAAACCTCAGCTGTTTATATTTTGAACAAGAATTCTGAGCTTTTGTTTTAATTAACACTGTTCAAGTCACAAATATCCTTAGCTATGCGTTTTGCTGAAATGCACCCTGCTTATTATTTTAAAGTATTTCTACATATGTTAATTTGATTTTATGAGTCACATTTCATAATACACTTAGACATGCCATCCGAGGAGGCATGATTTGCCTAATTCACACTTTACTCATTTGATAGCTTCTGGCTTTCAGCCTCATGACTGTAATAGCCCCTACCATGTGTAAATAAATGCCATAAGATTCACACTCTGTTCTGTCTCATTGCTTAATCATCTAAATACAATGAAAAAGGACTAAGTGTTGAAATCTACAATATATTAATTTACCACAAAACATTTGGACAATCTTATTCTCTATGAACTGATATCTGCAGATACTTGAAAGGTCACAAATGAAATACTTCAATGTTACATTTCAAAAAATGAAATCGGTTATGAAATGCTTCATACAGGAAAACCAAATCTGATCAAAATCATGGATTTAACCAGAGGAGGGCTTCCAAACAGTTGAAATCTAGAAATACTGAGAATAGAACTCAAAAGTTTAACTTTATGAATAAATCCAGTAAGTTTAAGATATCCCAGATAATAATAGATTTATTAGAGCACACAAGGCCTACTAGACATGAAATATGGTTCCTCCTTCAGAACTACATTAATAAGTAAAAAATTCTATCATTATTATTTTAGAGAATAGAACTAAATCACATACACAGTTTCTCAAGATGGATAACTGGCAGAATCCAGACCTGTATGAACAGTCTAAGTAGTTAGCTCTTAACTATCCTATTACATTGTCTTTACTTCTGTGAAATGAGCAGTGATGCAATAGCCTATTGTGTCAGCATTTCTGCAAAACCTTAGATTATGCTGCTTTTATAATCATGCTGAAATTGGTGAGCCCCACACCTTTATATGCATTTTATTCTCTTATACAAATTTCATTGTTTTGTTTTATAAATGGAAATTTTTAATTCATTTTGGTTTAAGATATGAGGGAGAAACTTTATTCTTTACTGACATCTAAAATATTTTATAGATAATTAACTCCCCCAATAGAAACCAAGTCAAATACTGAAGATTACACGAATTCTGACACTAAGAAATTTCTTAGTAAAAATTTTATAAAATACTCCATGGGCTTCATTTTTTTTTTCATCTAGCACATTGATAAATCTGTTGAATGGCCTCAGTAGTTTTAGAAGCAGTCTGTAAGTCATAATCCCATAAGCCATTTATTTTTAGTCTAAAATAATTGATCTGGTTGTTGCAGCTGTATGAAAATATCATATTCAACTGGAAATTTGCTATTTGAATCATAATTAGTATGTTTGATATGAAATCCTTCTATAAATATCTAAACATCTTTTTTATGTTTTGATTAGCACATTATAGTCATACTTAATAGTGTAGCACATTATAGTCATACTTAATAGTGTAACACATTATAGTCATACTTAATAGTGGGGTTCATTTAGAAATGCATGTAACACAATTTGCTCTATTTCAATCCCTAGTACTTCCTCTTTCCCTCCCCCTGATCCTTTTTTCCTATCCTACAGGTCTTCTTTCTATTTATTCATTGTTTCTTTTAAGTTGGTGCATATAGACCTACCTAAACGTGCAATTTGTTGTGCTGTATTCATATATTCATACACACCATACTCTGGTCAATTTCATTCTGTGGGAATTTCTCCTTTGTCTCCTAGATACTCTTCCTTTATGATGAAAATTTTCATTACAGAAGAAACAAAATGTAAATAAGCTACATCTTATTCATTTTAATGTACATAACATTGTGTGGAAAGTTTGTCAGGAAGAAGAAACTCTTAAAAATCAATGAATTTATTAAGATGGATAAAATTAATGTGATCTAGTTCAACTTCCATAGAGATTTTGATCTAATTATTCTGAATTAGAGCACAAACATGACTATCTTTAGAGTATTGTAGAAAATTCTTATGTGCTTTAAATCAGCAGAACCTTCTTTAAAGAATGAAAATTTATGCTATTTTTTATTTTTAATATATAATTAATAGGAATAAATAAAATAAATAAGGTGTTCTATGTATAACATTAAATTACAGAATTCCAAATTGCATCACCACATTTTGAAATGGTCAGTAATGTGTGCTGTGGCACATATTAATATCATTGCTTTTTCTAAGCTCACTAATGCAATTTGAGGTAATTTTACAGGTTTTATTTTTAGAAAAGTACTCTAAATATTTTCATAAGCATTTTCATAAACATTTTCTTTTTATTATACATAATTGAAACAGATGGAGTTCACTAGAGAGGGTTACTACACACAAATCATTAAGAATACTTTAGTTGAAGTCATTATCCATTTCACAGAGGCCAAATTTTGCTTAACATTGTGTTTCGTTACTTAGATAAATGAGGACATTGCTTTTGTAATTGAAATACTAACAAAAGAGTCTGTTATTTAGTTACTAAGTGCAGTTATTAAACTGTCCTTAGGATAAAAACTGGAATGTAATAATTTAAAAATATCATTGGAATCAACAATATCTCTAAAGAGAATGTGAATCTAGGAAATAAACCATTGTGTCACTGAAGATGTAACTGTGGCATTAGCAATTTTTTTTTCTTTCAGTCATCTATAATTGTGGCCTATTAAGCTAGTGTACTTCTGTTTCTCTTTTCTAAATCACCATAGTTCAGAAAGTTATGAGGATAGGAAAAAAAATTAAAATGTGATAAATGTGACATTCTATGAAGAAGATTGTAAGTTATGTAATAGATGTATAAGGTTGTTAAGTAGGCAACTAAGATTATTCAAAAATGATGAGTTGTTTTTGTTTTTTGGGGTTTTTTTTGGATTTTTTTGGGGGGGTACTGGGGGTTAAATCCAGGGCCATTTTAACATTGAGCTACATCCTTATTCTTTTTCACTAATTTGTTGAAGGTCCTGCCATTTTGCTGAGGCTGATGGGTCTTTGACTTGCTATCATCCTGCCTCAGACTCCTAAGTTGCTGAAATTCACATGAATTCATTAATTAAACGAGAGTATTTAATAACAGCTTGTTACATTCTTCATTAATTTACTACTATACATTTGTATTAAATTGCATATATGTGGACAAAGGAATATGTATTACTGTAATTTGTAAAATTTAAAAATATATAATAACTCTAAAACTGTTTTGAAGCTGCATTATAACATTTAATACAGAAGTTAACTTCACTTGCTCCTAAATTATATTTAATTCACTATCAATAGCTGGAATTTGCAGAATAGCCTCATAGTTAAATTTTTTGATTGCTGGAGTCCTCAGCATATCACTTACCAGATGTTACTTGATGTTTTCAATTACCAACTCCATTAAATGGTCATAATAAGCATCCCAGCTTCATAAAGAGTAGGTATGATATGCAGAGATACAGAGAGATATGTTTTGGATATAGATACTTGTCACAGTGTAAAAAGTTGAGAAATCTTATCATGACAGTCTATCAAATTTAACAAATAAAAATTTTATATTTACCATCTGATAGTGTACTCTTATTTAATATATAATGTTATGCAGTTAATATTGTAGTATTAGGTTAAAAAAAAGTTCACCAACATGAGTCATATTCAATTCTGAAAAATTTCAGTTGAATTTGCACATGAATTTCCTTGCTTATACCAGGAAGCTGTAAGGGCAACATGAATATCATTGAGGAGATGTAACATGGTGGCAGGCGCAGAGAGATCAAGTCTCTGACATCTTCAACTGCGCGAGCATAGGGAGCCGTAAACTGTCTAAATGCTATTTGCTCAGGATCACTAGGCAATGCTGAGCTGACGTGGATCTGGGGTGTACAGGCTGGGCCCCTCAGAACACACACACAGAGCCCGAATCGGAGGCAATTAAGCTCCGGTTCGCCTGCTTCGTGTGACTCAGCACTAACGATCCCGCTGAAATAATTGGCCGGCCCTTAGGAACTTACAGACGTAAAAGCCAACCGAGCCTTCATAGGCAGTGGCCACAGGACTGAAACGGGGATTGGGAGAGACAGTCAGGACCCACCCGTTGCATTGGTCACCCGGCAAAGGGAACAAACGGTCACCATTTGCAAGGGATACCACCATGGCAGAGAAATGGTGTCACGGGCGGAGGAGATAACTGCATTGAAACCAGCACGACAGGTGTGTAATCCCCTATTCATCTCTCTCCACACAGCAGGGAAAACTTAAGGGCCACTCCCAGCTCTCCTGTGAACGCAATAACCAGAC
>NW_025999968.1:22700445-22711206 GCF_001458135.2 Marmota marmota marmota | reverse complement strand
GACATCGATAAATTCCTTAAGTCATATGATTTGCCCAGACTGAGTCAGGAGGATACTCACAACTTAAACAGACCAATAACAATAGATGAAATAGAAGAAGCAATCAAAAGACTTCCAACCAAGAAAAGCCCAGGACCGGATGGGTATACAGCGGAGTTTTACAAAACCTTTAAGGAAGAATTAATACCAATACTTTTCAAGTTATTTCAGGAAATAGAAAAAGAAGGAGCTCTGCCAAATTCATTCTATGAGGCCAACATCACCCTGATTCCGAAACCAGACAAAGACACCTCAAAGAAAGAAAACTACAGACCAATATCTCTAATGAACCTAGATGCAAAAATCCTCAATAAAATTCTGGCGAGTCGGATACAAAGGCACATCAAAAAAATTGAATTTCCTAATTTAACAAGATTTTAACTTATTTGAATTTTTACTGCTTCTGTCTAAAATAGTACTGATTTTTTTTTAAAAAAGGTATTTACTCAGTAAGTAAATATCTAATTTTTTAAAACTTTTGTTCTCACTGCTGCTTCCTGGAAAAATACAGAAAAATATTGTTTATTAATTATTTTTACATAAACAAACCCTTGTGTTCATTATATCAGTATCAATTTTTGCATGAAAAAAGTGGGTTCAAACTGCAACCACTTAATTGTTTGTAATTTTCTGCTTTGGCAATTTAGGAAGAGTTCAGCCTAGATGGGTTGCTTGCCTCTGTGCTGTAAGATGAAGGTATAGCTGTCTTAAGCACTAATGGTCACTTAATGGGTCAAGTTGTCCTGGAGGTGCTATATGACCTTACAAGTTGGGTTTTAGGCCAAGATGTCTAGAATCGCTGGGATGTGCAGGCCTTTTCCTTTTTTGTGACTAATTCTTCTTCTTCGTCTTCTTCTTCTTCTTCTTCTTCTTCTTATTATTATTATTATTATTATTATTATTATTATTTCATTGTTTAAATCTATCACACATCTCTTTCTAGCTTCAAGCTTATAGTTCTGAAGAGCACAAGAGAGTGAAGCTAAAAAAAAAATGGTTGTGGCCGATAATTTTTCCTTTCACTAGCATATTCTTGTCTCTTAGATCTGTTATCAAATTCAAAAACAAATTATGGGGAATAGACAGTAGGATCACCTATTTGGGAAAGAAAATGTTTAGCATTTCACTAAAGTTATTTAAAGACTTTGATACTATTTATCAGTTAGTATTTATCAGCTATATGATGAAGACAAGCAGAAAAAATTAAAAGTATTTGGTATTTATTATTTATTTATTTTAAAAAAAAACTTCCTAATAGGCAGAAAACTGCTACTCTTAAAGGGGAGCCAGTAAATATATTTCCATCCATAGTAAGTGAGAGTTGAGATGGAAAGATTATCCTGAGTTTTGTGGGTAGGTTTAACCCACTCACAGGAAGACTTTTAGAGTATTTTTTGTTAGCACATTATATTTATATATAACATTGAGATTTATTTTGACATAATCATATATGCGTGTAATATAATTTGCTTTACTTCAGTCTTCAGTCTCTTCCTTACCTTCCCTTCTCCCTCTCATCATTTCACATTTTCTACTCTACTGGTCTTCCTTTCATTTATTTGTAGCTTTTTAAAATGTATATACTTAATGATGAAATCCATTGTGGTATATTAATATTCTATATGTACATAAAATCATTTTGCCACTTTCATTCCATCATTGCTCCCTTTCCATAGGCCTCAAATATTCTGCTCTATGCCCTTCCTCTAATAAACAGATTTCCTTTCTTTATTCATGATATTCCACCCCCTTTCTTTCCTTATTTTACTCTAGGTTCCAGATGTGGTAGAAAACATTCACCATTAATTCTGACTTATTTCACTAAGCATGATATTCTCTAGTTCCATCCATTTACCAGCAAATGCCATAATTTCATTATTCTTTATGGCTGTGTAAAACTCCACTGTGCAAATAAGCCCCATTCTCTTTACTTATCTTTTGATGAGCACTTGAGCTTGTTCCATAACTTGGTTATTTTGAATTGCACTGCTATAAATATCAGTGTGGCTATATCACTATAGTAGGCTGAGTTTAGTTCTTTGGGATAAATAATAAGGAGTGGGATACCTGCCTCATAAGATAGTTCTATTCTTAGTCTTTTGAGGTAACTCCTCATTGATTTCCTGAATGGTTGTATTAACTTTCACTGTCATTCACAATATATTAGTGTACCTTATCCTCCACATCCTCACCAGCATTTAGTATTACTTGTATCTTGATGATTGCCATTCTAACTAAAGGGAGATGAAATCTCAATGTAGTTTTGATTTGCATTTCCCTGATCACTAGAGATACTGAACATTTTTTCATGTATTTGTTGGCCACCTGTGTTTTTTTGGAGAAATGTCGGTTAGATCATTTGCACATTTATTGATTTTTTTTTTGGTGTTAGTTTTTTTTTAGTTATTTATATATTCTGGATATTAATACTCTGCCAAAGATTAGCTGGAAAAGATTTTCACCCATTCCATAGGCTCTTACTTTATGCTCATAATCATTTCATTGTGGTGCTGAAGTTTTGTAATTTGATGCTATCTACTTGATAATTTTTCAAACTTTAGGGACTTCGCTAAGGAAGTCATTGTCTGCACCAATATGTTGGCCTGTTGAGCCTGTGTTTTCTTCTAGCTCCTGAAGAGTTTTTGGTCTAATGACAGATCTTTGATCCATTTTTAGTTAACTTTTGTGCAGGGTTAGAGACAGAAATCTAGTTTCATTCTTGTATATATGCATATCAAGTTTTCCAGGATCATTTGTTAATAGGACTATCTTTTTTCATAACATGTTTTGGCACCTTTGTTGAATATCAGGTGACTATCTATCTCTGTGCTATAACTTGAGACCAGGGTTTTTGATAACTCCAGTATCACTCTTCTTGCTGAAGATTGCTTTATTCTAGGTTTTTAATTCTTCAAATGAATTTGGAACTGTTTTTTTCTAGTTCTGAGTATTTATATCTTTCACATTTTGATAAAGATTGCATTGAATTTGCAGAATAAGTTTGGTAGCATAGGCATTTTGACAATATTAGCTTTTCCTATCCAATACCATGGGTATTTTAAGGTATTCTTTCAATAGTTCCTTCAGTTTTTTGTAATTTTCTTTGTAGAGGTCTTTCAACTCCTTGGTTATTCATTCCTAAGAAGCTTTTGAGGATACTGTGAATAGGATTATTTTCCTGATTTCTTTTTCAGCAGATTCATCATTTTAATATAGAAATATCTTGATTTTTGTTTGTTGATCCTGTACATTGCTGAATTTGTTTGTCAGTTTTGAAAAATCTAGTGGAGTTTTTAGTTCTTCTAAATATAGGATCCTGTCTTCTTTTCCAGATATTATCTTTTCATTTTTTTTTTTCTTGTCTGATTTCTCTGGAATAGTTTCAAGAGCTAAGGTGAACAGGAGTAGTGAGAGTGGACATCTTGAATTTTTAATGATTTTATAGAAAATACTTTCACTTTTTCTCTTTTTCTCCCTTTAGTATGATGTTGTTGTATGTAGCCTTCACAATGTTGGCTTGTTTCTTTTTTCCTTTGTTTCTACATCATGTTTAACATGAATGAGTTCTGGGTTTTGCTGAATGCATTTTCTGCATCTATTGAAAGAATCATGGGGATTCTAGTCTTTAATTCTATTTATGTGGTGAATTACATTTATTGATTTAACATATATGGAGCCAACCTGGCATCCCTGGAAGGAAAACCAATGATCATGGTATATTGTGCTCTTGGATGTGTTTTTGAATGTGGTGTACAATCATTTTATTAAGGAATTTTGCATCTGTGTTCATCAGGGATATTTGACTGACATTTTCTTTTTTTTCTGAAATTTTGTCCAGTTTTCATATTAAGATGATACAGTTTCATAGAATAAATTTGACTAGGTTCTCTCACTTTCTATTTCAATTTCTATTTTGAAGGGTATAGGCATTATTCTTCTTTAGAGAACTGGTAGAACCTGGAGGAGAATCCAAGTTCTACACTTTTATTTCTTTGAAGGCTTTAAGTTGCTGCTTCAATCTCATCACTTGGTATTGTTCTGTTTAAGTTTTCTACATCATCATGATTCAAATTTAATGTGTCATGTTGCCTAGAAACTTATCAATATCTTCTAGATTTTCCAAGTTATTACAGTATAAATTTCTACAACAGTTTCTAACAATCTTCTGGACTTCTGGGGATAACTCTTCATCTCTAATTTTGTTGAGTTTGGTCTTCTCTAATTTATTTGGCTAAAAATTTATCAATATTATTTCTCTTTTCAAAAAATCAACTTGTTGCTGAGCTGATCCTTTATATTTTTAATTTCCAGTTTCATCAATTTTAGCTCTTAATTATTTCCTGCCCTCAACTGATTTTGGAAAAAGTTTGTTCTTCTTTTTTAAGGAATTTTAGGTGTAATATTAGGATTTTATTTGAGATTTTTATAAATTATTTAAGGTAGAATCTCAATGTTACAAAATTCCCTCTTAGAACTGCCTTCAGTTCCAGAAAACCTGATATGTATTATCTCTTTTTTAATTTGTGTCAAAGGAGTTTTTTATTTCTCTCCTGATTTCTTCTATGATTCATTTTTCATTCGAAAGTGTTTCATTGAGTCTCTAGGTATTAAAATGGATGTTTTTCTAAATATTGTTGATGTTTATTTTCATTCCAGTGTTATCTGGACCTGTTCCATTATTCCCAGAACTTGTTTTGTGTCTTAAAATGTGACATATTCTAGAGAAGATTTCATGTGCCACTGAGAAGAAAGTTATTTCTGTTCTTGATGGAATAAATAGTCAATAAATGTCTGCTAGATCCACTTGATTAATTGCATATGTTATCTCTAAAGTGTGTTTACATAAAGTGCTGAAATCACCCAGTAATATTTATTGTATTATAGTCTATTTGATTCTTTATGTTAAGATGGATTTGTTTTATGTATATAAATGCACTAACATTTGTGGCACAAATATTTACATATTGTCATGTAATATTCACATTCTATCAACAGCATTTTATCATGCTGTTGGATGATTTCCTCAAGGAGTATGCATTGACCTTCTTGATATCTTCTGATCAATTTTGATTTGAAATCTGCTTTACCTAAAATGAGAGTAGCTATCTCTGCTTACTTTCACTCTTCATTTGCATGGTATGTCTTTTTCCCAAATTTCACCTTTTGTCTGCAGATATATTTTCCTATGAAATGAGTATTTGTAAAGAACACATGTTTGGATGTTGCTTTTTAATCCAATCTATGTATTTCAATTGGAGACTTTATAATATTTACATTAGGTGCTATTATAGATGACTTATATTTCCTGCCATTTTGACTTTCTTAAAAAGTAATTTAGACTTGATTCTCTTTTAATTGACCCTTCATCTAGTGAGCTTCATCCCAACACTGGCCTTGATTTTTATATTTTATTTTTTTCTGCAAAGAAGTATTCTATTGAGTATATTTTATCGTGTGGACTTAATATTTATGAATTGCTTTAGTTTCTATTTATCATAAAAGGTTTTTATCACATCTTCAATTCCAAAATGTAGGCTAATGTGGACATAGTAATCATATTTGGTTCTTATTATATTTTAGGGCTTGATAAATATTATTCCAAGCCTTTCTGGCTTTTAGTTTTTAAGCTGAGAAATCAGTAGAAAGATGAATTGGCCTACTATAAATATAATCTGCCATTTTTGTCTTGAGATTTTTAAAACTTCTATTTTTATTGTATATGTTAGACATTTTAATTATAACGTGTCTCAGGGGGAATCATTTTTTATCAGACCTATTTGGAATTCTAGATTCTTCTTGTATTTTGATTTTTCATCACATTCTAAAGTTTGAAATTTTTTTATATTATTCCTTTAAAAAGGTTGTGCATTCCTTTAGCTTGTATTTCAGTGCCTTTAGTTACATCAGTGATTCTTAGAATTGATCTATTAATGTTATCCCATATTTCTTCAATATTATAGGTATGGTCTCTTAATATTTTCTATATTGTTGTCTTTGTTTTCAAGATTATATACTTTGTCTTAAAAGTCTGAAGATCTGTTTGCTCTGTGACATAATCTATTGGAGATGCTTTCAACTGAAATTTTAATTTGATTTATTGAGTTATTTCAAGGATTCTGTTGAATTTTTTTCAGAACATCTTTTCATTTAAATTATCTTTAACTTCCTGTATATTCTTTCTTTTCACTCATTAATCTTTTAGTTCATTGAACATCTTAACTATAAACTTTCTAAATACTGTATCTGAAATTTCCTCCACTGTGTTGTCAACAGGATCAATGAAGTATTGTGGTCTATTTGGGTTTTTTTTCTTCCTTTGAATTTTTATATTGTTTTATATCTATCTATTTTCTGGAATGATTATTACTACTTTTACACAAGGAACTGTTTAGTGAACTTCTTGCTTCTGGCTCAGTGAATATCCATGTATTGACAATCCCACTCAGTGTATATCCTCTGATGTTTCCAGTATCAGCACCACTTTGAGAGAAGGAACTAAACCCTATTAACTGCAATCATTTCAGAGTGAATTCATGTACTAATAAACATTAGGAAGACCACTTCATTGAGATAGCGATCCCTGGGAGCAATTTGTTCTTGGGTCAGTTACACTCTACCTCCCACCTTTCCCATGTGAGGAGGATAAAAGTTCAATAACTTTCACTAACAACAATCCTTGAATCCTTCTGCTAGTCTATTCTAGATGAATTAACTGTGATGATCATTTCAGAGTTATTTCCTCTGGTTTTATTTGTTACCATCTGAAGATGGATAGAAGTTGTATTAATTTAATTTCTTCTAGAGGGACTGATTAACTATGAACCCAAGAAAATGGCTGCCTTTCCCAGCACAGCTTTCAGTTCAAAATTTAGGCTAAACTGTGAGTTTAACTTCACTATTTAACTGTTTAACTATTTAACTGTTTAACTTCACTATTTTTGCTGCTCCTGTCTATCTTGGTCTACTTTTCTGTCTAGCTCTTGTTAAGGAAATAAACTTATGGACTTTTTTCTTTCACTCTTTTTCTCTTTGTTAAGCCGCCCTGAAATTCCATTGTCATCAGGGTCCAGGATCAAGGAACTCTCTTCCTGTTTTTTTCTCTGATAATCAAACTTCAAGTTGCTCCAAGTCTCAAACTGTCCAATATTGAGTTTTAGATTATTCATTCTGTAACCACCTCTCTGGTCAACTGTTCTTTCACTGCTTCCTTCCTTGTCTGTGGAGGAGTCAGAGGTTGCTGCCTAGATCTACTCCTCCATCCTCCATCTCTTCTCTCTATAATCCAGGATAATTTTTATTGTGATATGGTTTTATTCTCCCATTCTCTTTAACACTTTTTCTCTCTCTTTCTCTTTTTCTGTGGTGCTGGGAATAGAGGACTTAGGCAAGTACTCTGCCACCCCCACTTGCAGCCTCCTTTTTTTTTTGTCCTTTTGTGTATCTACTAGGCTTGTATAATATGTTTTATAGTCAGAAATCAATTTTGAGTTGATAAAAACTTGATTTATACTGCATATTCATACTCTACAGTTTCCTTCCCCCTCCTACTTTATGTTACTATCATTGGAATTTATTTCCTTTGTGAAATGTGTTTCTATTAATACTATATTGTGATTATAATCATTATTAACTTTCTTAATTTCTTCATTTTTAAAAATTTTGTTATATATGAAATCAGAATGCATTACAATTCATATTACACATATATAACACAATTTTTCATATCTCTGATTGTACACAAAGTAGAATCAAACCATTTGTGTCTTCATACATGTACTTAGGGTAATGATATCCATCTCATTCCACCATCTTTCTTACCCTCATGCCCCTCCCTTTCCCTTCTTCTTTTTTCCCCCTTTATTTTTGATCCTTTGGGATGCTTTTTATGTATAATATTCTTAATTGACAGTATTTATCTTTCAGTTTTTATAATATAGTATCATTCTTTCTCTCTCCTGGTCTCTAAGATTTGTACTAGAAATCCACTAGTAGTCTGATGAAAGTTTCTTTGTATGTAATGATTCACTTTTCTATCACTGCTTTCAATTTCTTTCTTTAATGATTAACAATATAACTATAATATATTTTAGTGTATACCTCTACGTGTTAAAACTGTTTTGTGACTTCAGGAATCTGAATGTGATTTTTTTTTCCCATACTTAGTTTTCATCCATTTTTTCTTTAAATGAACCTTCTTCTCTGTTCTTAATTTCATCAATTTTTTTCATGGTGCATATCTTATTTATCTTTATTGTGCCTCTGGTGTCCTATAAGTGTTTTGTACACTCATTCTGCTTTTATCTTTTTAATTTAACTGGATTTTTTAATATACTCTGTCTTCAAGTTTACAAATTATTTCTTATACTTGAGTGAAACTGCTGTTGATACTCTCTACTGAATTCCTATTCTATTCCTGAATTCTTCATTTGTAGAATTTTTTATGGTCTATATTTGTTTATGTTGCTTCAAATTTTGTAAATGGATTTTTTCTCTTATTTTATTTATTTACCTCTCATTGTTTCCTTGTAGTTAATTTGACTTCTTTTAGATATTTATTTTGAATATTTTCTTAGGCAATTCACTTAGGCAATCCATAGATTCCAGTTATTTAGGGCAAGATTACTAAAACTTTGTTAGTTTCTTTTGGAGTTGTTATCTTTGGCAGGAAAAATCAATCTTTAAAGAATATTGACCACAAGTGACTTCATAACTCAACCCAGAATGGGTTTCCCGATGGGTCAGCTTTTACTACCAGGGTTTTACAGGGTTGTAGCTGGACTTTTTTGTCAGCTGATGATATTGACTCATTTCCATGGCCAGACAAGGCTGCCAGCTGTGCTCCACAGTTGGATAGGGCTATTAACTAGATTCTTGGTTAAAAGGGGCTTTTAATTTGGCTCCATTTTCAGGCAGGGCCACTGATTGTGTTCTTCACTTGGTTGAAATCATTGTATCATCTTCACAATTAGTGGCTCCTTGTCCTCATGGGACTATTGGATGAGCTGCCTGGTTTGATAGGAATGCTGCTCTTTTTTATAATAGTCAACAGCTGGTGGCATGACACTCTGATCTGTTAGTGTTGATGCATAGTTTTCTGGGTCATATGGACTACACATTGTGCTGAATATTTGTTTGGGAGCTCCCCATTCCCGTAAGTGTGACTGCAGAACTCCTGATACAGCTAGGCCACACTGGCTAAAGCATGGGGCTATCACCAAGATCCACATCCAAGTCATTGTGTGTTCCCTAATGTTTTCCTATTCTGATTTGGTACACCCATGTCAATTTTCCCATTGTTCCATGTAAGATATGAAAGAGGTGGGTTTCTTGGGCAAGGTACTAGAATGTTGTGGAAGTTCTGCATTCATTTTAATTTGTCTTTTCACTATTTGATAAATTGTGGAACAAGAAATTTCTTCTTGGTGTGGCTCTGGGTGTTTAGGGAAGTAGACCCCACTAACAAAGTAAATATTTTCTTTCCTACCTTTCTTATTGTAGTTTTCTTAATTTTTGTCCTCTACTTGGAAGCTGAAATCTGTTCTCCAGATTCAATAATTCTTCAAAAATCAGATGTTTCTGTAAGATGTCAAAGATTATAGAGCTCTTTATTTTTGCTTATGTCATGTTTCTACTCCTGGAATGTTATTTCTTGGCCACACATATTAACAATTCTGAAGAAAACTAAGCTCTTCAGGGAAAACAGACAAGTTTTTGAGAAGAATAACATCTATTTTTTAATTAAAAAATTATATTTGTTGATGAACTTTTATTTTATTCATTTATTTATAGGTGGTACTGAGATTCAAATGCAATGCCTCACATGTGTGAGGCATGTACTTTACAACTGAGCCACATCCCCAGCCCCACGTCTATTATTTTTTATGGGACTTTATGTTGAAGCTATGATTAAGAGATCCTGAAAGCCCATGGCAAACTTTCTATAAACAACTTCTATATTACCATATAAAAAAGGAAAAATAAAAATCATATATTAATACTATATGGGGGTTATATTTTATGTAAATTTGGGATTAAAATAGACAACAGTGTTAACATAGCAAAAAATAAATAAATAAAAGAAATGGCTTGGGAAAATGATGTGGTTCCTCTCAGTAACAGTTTTTGAAGATTTTGGAAAAACACTCAGGAGGATTTAATGATTAATAAAATGAGAGATGAGTGATTGATTCTATTTCCAACACTTAGGTTTTAAATAGTAAATAACAAAGCACAAATAATCAGAAAGATATTTACAAAAAGCGAAACACCCAACAAATTTGTTCCACATGGGTTATGGAACTAGACAAAGGAAAAATGGCTTTGGTGATTTATTCAAGTTGATATATCAAAGGCAGGGATAGGGTTTCAAGGACAGAGTCTTGCTTCCTGGTGTTTTGCAGTTAGCATGTTGACTGACATCTTGGAGTGGGAGTGGGGGTCACATCCATCTCAGGTGATGTGTGAACCATGGCAGAGTGGGATAAAAATTTACACTTTCCTGGCAACTGACCAGAGAAAATGTCCACTGGTCATTCCCAGACACCAGATATATCTATCCATTCACGGTGACCCACATGCAACCCATGACACACACACTCTCTATATATATCTCTCTCTGTCTACACACACACACACATATGTGTGTGTGTGTGTGTGTGTGTGTGTGTATATATATATATATATATATATATATATATATATATATATATATATAAATATCTA
>NW_025999968.1:22666004-22700420 GCF_001458135.2 Marmota marmota marmota | reverse complement strand
GTGTGTGTATATATATATATATATATATATATATATATATATATATAAATATCTATGTTCTTGTATAGATAAATATCTATGTTCTAGATATATATGAAGGGATATATAGGGATGTGGATGCATACACACACCCCAAGGTATGATAACCTCCTTAAACGCGTCAGGTTCCTGCTGATAGGCAGAATCACAGCCTCTAGGAAAGGAATCCACTATGTTTCTCCTTTGCTAACAAAGGAATAAAACTTCTTTTAACTTTTTCTTAAAAAAATACATAAACTGAGAAGTCAGATTACTTTTCTTATGCAAATGTAAATTTACTGTGTTGAAAAAATTAAAAAATACAAAACTAGATTCATTAGAAATTATAAAATATAAAACAAATAATGAAATACTGTATTATGTTTATAAGTATAAAGTGTATTTATGTGATATTTATATTAAATTTTATTTTAATATAAAAAGGATATAATCAAAGCAAATAAGAGAATTAAAATGTCACCCATAACTTCATTTTTATTAAGATAATGTATTTATTATGATTCAGATTAAGCATTTTTTACCAAGTGAACAACTCAGGTTGACTATCCCTTTTGTTAGATTTGCAGATGGTTATTAGTGTGAAGGCAGGTAATGAGTTAGTAAGTAGATAGGTAGAAAAATAATTGTATGCAATTCTTCACAGATAAATCTTACTGAGAACATTGTTCAAGATAACTTCTAAATGAGAGCCACAGCATATACCTAGGTGTGGACCATGTTATCTCACACCTCATTTCTTACTTTTGCATTCTCTTTTTGCAAAGAAATAATTTTCTTTGGAAAACTTTCAGTTTTTAAAACTTTATTGAAATAAGATGTCTTCAATAAATCAAATGTCTTTGGCACTAAAACATATAAAAGATAAATCACCTTTTCATATATTTTGTTCTTCTGTTAAATACATGGAAACTCATATTTTAATCCATACATCTGATCTTTTCAGATTAAATTCTCCTTCTTCAGTGAGACTAATAAAAAGCAATTTAAACATATTGAACCATCTGGGGCTTTATTAGTTTTCTAAGTTGAATTACATTAAAATGAATATTCTTTCTAGTCTAAATTATTTCATTCTCTACCTGTTGGTATTAGTGACATAACACCTAGAAATTTCAATATAATTTTGAGAGATATGAAAATGTCTGATTTATAGAAAATCCATTTTATAAATTTCTGCCAGTTGGCGTTTTGCCCATTGGGAAACTCAAAACCACAGACTTATCTCCCAAGACTAGCAATCTGTGATTTTTATGTTCACAACTTCATTAGTGATATTCAAACAGTGGGAGGTGTGACTTAATGACTGCAACCTGTGGTTTTATGACCACAGGCACATCTTTCTCCTCATGGTCACAATAATGTTCTCCAATACTACTACTTCTTCACCATAAGTCTGGTGGTATCAGATTACCTGGGCTCTCATAAGTCTTAGGGCATGTTTCAATATAATATAGCTAGAAAGTGGGTCACTAAATCTCTTGCATATTTGGCCTCATTCCTAACAAAATTCATGCTTAGAATACTTCAAATCTTCACCTGGCAATCATTTTTTTTCTTTAATTTTCCTTTATGCACTGCCCTTTACTTTGAACTCTCTCCTTTTTTTTTCCTCTGAAGTCTTGAACAAATATTTTTAAATCTAGCCAAATCTGTCTGGCAATTGCATAAAGGTAACCAAAAATGATGCTTTTGGTTGATAAATCCTTCAAAACAGGATGTGACTCCATCCATGCTGCTCACCTCCTGTTTCCTCTTCAATACCGCTCTAAAATCCATTTTTCAATCCATCTGGTAACTGCTACTTGTATTTTTCAACATGGTTTCTACTAAACTATATCCAGCAATTTGCTCTTTTCCATTTTTTCTTCTCCCATCAAGATTACCCAAGTATAGAAGATGCAACTCAGATTACATTGTCCCCAGTGTAATATTTTCAAACAACCAGTTTAGAATTAATTTCTCCATTCCTTTTCTTGCATAAGCACCTTATTTGCACATCTATCACAATTTGTTTCCTAATATGCACCTGTATTTGTTTCCTCTCCTGTATGCAAACTTTTAAGCCAATAAAATATTTAACTGATGTTTCTATCCATAAATTATGGATATATTTTGGATAGAGAAGGTCTCAATGAATTTCATGGATTTACTTACTACATTTCAGGAAAGACATTTTGTCCAGATTATTCAGTTAATCATCTCCAGTTGTTCATTGCATATTAATTTCATTAGTACATTCAGGGTTTCTTTCAGTAATATACATTGATTTATTTATTTCTTGATTATACGCACATTTGATCTTCATTTATCTAGCATGTGGTAAACATTGTAAAGTGTTTAATGTTTGTTTATGTGATATATTTTCACACTAATTTATCTAAGTATATTTGTGTATATATGTGTGCAAATTATGTTTTTATATACAACATTATATATATGTGTGTGTGTGTGTGTGTGTATTTATACTACAGAGACAGTAGTGTTTTTATTAGCTGTATTTACATTTATAACACGTTGTTTTATTCCAGTGTCTCAGAAATTCACATGCATATTGCCTCCAACTCTGCACACCAAATGATGCTACAACAATTGTCTTCATACATTTACACTAGTGACATGTGTAAAAATTTCCAGGTATATTTAGCCAGAAGTGCAATATTAGAATCATAAGTTATATGCTAGATTGCTTACAAAATGATTATACCAGTTTCTATGTCTATCATTCATATGGGAGAATTCCTATGTCCTCTTGTTACTGTCAATACTTGAAATCACCTAAAGGATATTTTTTCCAGTATAATATATGTACAATAATTACTCATTTAAATTTTAATTTTTCTGATAACTAGTTTTATTAGTTTCCTAGTTTATTTTTTGGATTAACAATTATATTTGTTTTATTCTCTCATAAAACTGTAAGGCTAAAGGACAAAACTGATGTATCTAGAGGGCCACATGCCCTCTGAATTCCATAATGAAGAATACTTCTTGCTTATTCTATCTTTTCTAGTGGCTCAAGCATTCCTTGTTATGTGGCTACATAATTCTATTCGGTCTTCATCATATGGCTTTCTCCTCTGGATGAGTGTCTTCCATTTTATAATGAATCCTACCATTACATTTAAGGTTTACCTAAATAAGACAAGATGATTTTGTCTCAAGATGTTGTACTTATTTATATGTGCAAAGACCCATTTTCCTAATAAACTCATATTCACACGTTCTATGATTTAGAACATAGAAATATTTTTTTTGAATGGTCACTGTTTATCTTAGTAGAGCAATGCTTTGGGTTGTTTTGTCATATTCTCATCAACATTTTTGGATTATCAAAATCCTTGGTCATGTAATTTGATATTTTTATTTTGAGTGTATCTATTTGTTGTTGATTTTCAATTCCTAATTTTTCAATCTAGAAGCTAATTCTCTCTCAGTCACAGATATTAAAAATATTTATTTGCATTCATTCAGTTGCTTATGAATTTGGTCCATGCATAATATTCTTAAGTTTCAAAACAAAAGATTAATTTCAATATAATATTTTTAAAGATCAAAATAAAAATGTGGGTAATACCAATTTTTAAGTACTATTGATGAAGCTAAAAACTTGTTACAATGAATAACAACACAAAAAGTTATTTATAGTGAATTAGATGTATTGAGATAAAACACTCAGCAAGGTATTTTTGGAGAATCTTCCATAATTCACTTAATATCACATCAGGATGGCCACAGGTAAATGAAATCTTTCTGCTTTTAACACATAGACACAATAGTAAATAGAGTGAAAGAAACTGCTGTTTCATTGACAATTTATTATCAACTGCTTCTATAAAATACACAAAATATAAATGGTAGATAAGTATTATGCAATAGTAGCCCTTTTTGCTCAGAGACATAAATATGAAAATATTGTACATTTGCTTATTTTTCAATGGATTCATAAATAATAAAATTTAATGCCATGTTATTCTTAGAAACATTATTTTTAAAGCGAAATATGTTGTTTGATAATTAGAGATAATTTTAATATTAATTATTTAATTTAGGGAAGTGTGAACCATTTTTTAGAAAGCAGAGTATGTTTTTCAATTATAAGAAAAAATAAAATATTTTAAAATCAGAAAAATTGTAAAGTAAATTTTTATTAAAACCTTTTTATTCTTAAAAGTTTTCTACTTTAATTTAAATATTGTCTAAATTACTATTTAGAAATTGCTCTTCTTTAAAACCATTAGATTTACATTAGCTGTTAGTAAAATATTCACAGTAAGTCATCAAATAGATTCTACCATAAATTTTAAAAGGCTATTTCCTAGATGTTAATATTGCAATTAGCAGAGCATATGTCTCAATGATAATGAAGTTATAATGTAATGTGTGAAGTGGACACTGAAAAGTAATTTAAGTGGTTTTGGGTGATTTAAAAGTCATTTCCTTTATTAGTTGGTAAGATGGAAATACTTGACTTTGTAGTTGGAGTATTTCTTTTATTTTAATGTCATAAGTGCTCATTCTCCTGATGGGAGAAGCTAGTAATTGTCATGCTTGTGAATTTAACAAAGGTTGGTCAATGACAGACATTTTTATTGTAAATGAAATAGTCTTTGCTAATAACAATTATTGTTATTAAAATGTCTCTTATGACACTGTAATATAATTTATATGATTACAATAGAATGGTATAAATATATTACTTTTAATGAATTTAGAGTACATTGTGTTTTAGAAAGGTAGTTTCTGTTAAAATGTACTACACTTTACAATAAGATTCTGAATTAAAAATTTATTTAAGTTTAACATGATAGAAAAAATTAACTAAAACAAAGAAATGAAGCTTGGTTGAAATGTGTAAGTGAAAGTTTTTCTTTTTGTCTTTGACTTTTTATTCAAAAAAAAAAATGATCAAGGATTATACTTATACAAATGTTTAAATATTGACCTGAATCCCACTTCAAGATTTTTTTGAATAATTAAATATTTTTAGATTATTAGATAAAACTTGGATCTATAATAACTGATTTTGGAGTGAAACATTTAAAGACTTTTCTTATCTGTTCTATTCTTATTTGATGATCCAAAGGCAAATAATTCAATACTATTTGCAGGACTGTTTCTTCAATTGACAAACAAACAATATCTCTGTTCAATTAATATAGAATTTTTAAAACTTGTGACTTTCTTCCTCTATTTTCATGTCCAAACAACTTCATTTTTTTTATTCAAATTAAAATTGGAGAATCAAACTCACATACAAATCACATGCTGAAAAGTTATATCCTCTCAATTGTATAAATGTGTCCAGAAGAAATTCTGGAAAGCTTTTGAGGAGACTTCTCTGCAGGTTCATTGAGTTTAGAAGCAGTCTTCACCGTGTGCCTTTGGTACGCTAAACATTTATAGGCTCCTTGGGAGCAGAAGGATAAATTATGGCTTTTTCTCTGTTGAGGATAGCAGGGTCTGTGATATCTTTTACTCTACTCATAGGTCAGGTTTTCAGGTACTCCAAAACACAAATTCTGCCTGTCTGAAATTCTGCCCACTGTGATTTCATCATACACTTTACCCACTCTAGAGATTCACTTTTTTTCCCCCAAAAAAAGTGGTTGTCCATTTTTTAATCCTAGCTCAGGTAAGCTTTCTTTGGTTTTAATTCAGTTATTTCATAGCAGTTGTGCACCTCTTGATCCTATCATTTCCATTTGTTCTTTTTGATGGGATTTGATTGATATTTCATTTTAAAAAGGTAGGTTTTGCAATCTCAGATCAGAAGAAACTGTTACTCTTTAACAAACCAAGCTAGATTGCCTAGGAAATACAAACTTTGAAATCATCATTTTATTTTCATGATCCATTGTTATGAGAAGTACATTCATTCTATTCAAGTCTTTGTGTCTATAAATGATTCACAATTGTGGTATTGAATGAAAGAATATAAGTGAAATCAGTTATAAGAGAAAGTTGGTATATTTTATTAAGAATATTCATAATGGGAAAAAAACTGAATTTCAGCTACTCACAATTTTGAAAATTATGAATATAACTTTAAATCCATAAGATGGGAGATTATTTTATAGTTTGAAATTTAAGTATTATTTTTGTTTCAATATACCTAAACATCCAATTTTAAGGGATGATTTAAATAGTTTAGGCAGACCTCATAGATGCTTATATTCTAGGGCTCCACTAAGAATCATAGACTGGAGCAATTCCTAATCATTCAATATATGACCAAAGCCAGATAGGTACAGATATGAAAGTATTTTGACATAATAAATTTATGTGGAATGAATCTACTGATAAAAATAATTGAGCTTATAAAAACTCTTACTGTCACCTAAATAATGATTTTGAAATAACTTAAGAAAAAATGTGAATAATTACACAACTGTAGCATTGATCTCCAAAATAAAAATATCACTTATCAATTTATTCATTTGCAGAAAATCACTAATGGCAGTGTAAATATAAAATCCAGGGCAATAGCAAGTAATTGAATGTATTATGCCTTTGATAATGTGAAAAGTCAAGTGTAATTAACTGTTTATACAATTTTGCTTTCTGTGGCTTATAGTCAGAGTTGTTAAATTCAAATCACAAAAATTTGCACTCAAAATAATCCTTTTCCTGGCACTGCAAGTATGTTTCATGATGTGTTTTTGGAAAAATGAGTCTCTAACTTGAACAATGTAAGAACTGCACTATAGAAACCTTACTTAGAACTTCTAAACAAGAAAGCACCTTGAATACATATATTTTGTTATCGAGAAAGTAACCTTAATATAAATTCAATTGAGATTCTAATAACAAAATACAAAACCATAAAATAACTAATAAGTAATTCTATAGACATATTTGTTTTGTTAAAAGCAATGCAATGCAATGATATTTTAAAAACCTCAATATAATGATTTCATTTAAACTTATTCATCTAGCAGCTTTTTCTTGGAGAAATAGTAAATGAAAATAATAGCATATTGTTTGAAACATAAGTATTGCTTAGAAAAACAATTTTCTTCCAAACTTCAATGTCAGAAGAAAAGCTGTTACTTCAGAAATATTATAACTTACTTAGGAACATTAACCTTTCAGGGTATAAAGAAACTATAAGCAGATTATAAAAGACTTCTTTCTTTTTTGTCTTAAAAAATACAAAATGATTCCCACATTCTGTCTTCTAAAGATTCATTATTTGTTGACAACTGAATTGCTAATATATATCTCTTTGAAAGTGAAATTGATTGAACCCCAGTTGCTCTACCTGAAAGTTATATACCCAGCCTTTTCTTTAATTTATCTTTGATTCAACTTCATTATATATAACATCAGAATGCATTACAATTCATATTACACCTATAGAGGATATTTTTTCCTATCTCTGGTTGTATACAAAGTATATTCACACCATTTGTGTCTTCTAACATGTACTTAGGGTAATGATGTCCATCTCATTCCATTGTCTTTTCAAACTCCTTGCCCCCTCCCTTTCCCTCCACCACTTTGCCCTATGTAGAGTTTGTCTAACCCTCCCATGCTCCCTGTCCCTACCCCACTATGAATCACCCTCCTTATCAGAGAAAACATTCAGCATTTTTTGGGGGAGGGATTGGCTAACTTCACTTAGCATTATATTCTCCAGCTCCATCCATTTAGCAGCAAGTGACATGATTTTATTCTCTTTTATTGTTGAGTAATATTCCATTGTGTATTTATGCCACATTTTTTAATCCATCTTCATCTATTGAAGGGCATCTAGGTTGGTTCCACAGTTCAGGGATTGTAAATTGTGCTGCTATAAACATTGATGTGGCTATGTCCCTGTATTATGTTTAGCTTTTGAATTTCTTTATATACCCTAGAGTTTAGTGAACTATCTGATATGAAAGTGGTAAAAATTTGCTCCCCAAGATGTAGGCTTTCTATTCATCTCACTGGTTGGTTGTTTCTTTTGCTGAGAAGAAACTTTTTAGTTTGAATCCATCCCATTTATTGACTCTTGATGTTAATTCTTGCACCATAGGAATCTTATTAAGAAAGAAAGGGCCTAATCTGACATGATGGAGATTTGGCCCTACTTTTTCTTCTATTAGACACAGGGTCTCTGGTTTAATTCCTAGGTTTTTGATTCACTTTGTGTTGAGTTTTGTGCATGGTGAAAGATAGGAGTTTAATATTATTTTGTTGCACATGGGTTTCTAGTTTTCCCAGCACCATTTGTTGAAGAGGCTATCTTTTCTCAAATGTATGTTTTTGGTGCCTTTGTCTAATAAAAGATAACTGTAATTATGTGGATTATTCTCTGTGTCCTCTATTCTGTACCACTGCTCTACCATTCTATTTTGGTACCAATACCATGATGTTTTTGTTACTATTGCTTTGTAGTGTAGTTTAAGTTCGGGAATAGTGATGCCACCTGCTTCAGTCTTCATGCTAAGGATTGCTTTAGCTATTTTGGGTCTCTTATTTTTCCAGATGAATTTCATGACTGCTTTCTCTATTTCTATGAGGGATGTCTTTGGGATTTTGATTGGAATTGTATTGAATTTGTATAGTGCTTTTGGTAGTTTGATCATTTTGACAATATTAATTCTGCTTATCCAAGAACAAGGGAGATCTTTCCAACTTCTAAATTCTTTTTTTTTTCTTTTTCATCCTATAGTTTTTATTATTGAGATCTTTCACGTCTTTTATTAATTTGATCCCTAGGTTTTTTTTTTTTTTTGAGGCTGTTGTAAATGGGGTAGTTTTTCTTTCAGAGAATATACAGAAATGCCATTGATTTGTTGATTTTGTATTCTGCTGCTTTGCTGAATTGATTTACTAGTTCTAGAAGTTTTCTGATGGAATTTTTGGGGCCTTCTAGCTATAGGATTATATCATCCACAAATAGTACTAATTTGAGTACTTCTTTTTCTATCTGTATCCTTTTAATTTCTTTAATCACTCTAATTGTAATGGCCAGTGTTTCAAGAACCATGTTATGTAGAAGTGGTTAAAGGGGGCATCCCTGACTTGTTCCAGTTTTTAGAAGGAATGCTTTCAATTCTTCTCCATTTAGAATGACATTGGACTGGGGCTTAGCATAGATTGCTTTTATGAAGTTGAGATATGTTCCTGTAATTCCAAGAACTGTTTTGAACATAAAGGGTGCTGTATTTTGTCAAATACTTTTTAATTCATCCATTGAGATGATCATATGATTCTTACCTTTAAGTCTATTCATATGATGAATTACACTTATTGATTTCCATATGTTAATCCAACCTTGCATCCCTGGGAGAAACCCGCCTTGATCATGGTGCACAATCTTCTTGATATGCTTTTATATTTGATTTGCCAGGATTTTGTTGAGAATATTTGCATCTATGTTCATTAGAGATATTGGTCTGAATTTTTCATTATTTGATGTGTCTTTGCCTGGTTTTGGAATCAGGGTGATATTGGCCTCATACAATGAGTTTGGAAGTGCTCCCTCTTTTTCTAATTTCCAAAATAACTTGAAGAGTATAGGTATTAGTTCTTCCTAGATCTTGTAGAATTCCCATTTGTATCCATCTGCTTCTTGGTTTTTCTTTGTTGTTTGGCTTCTGATGGCGTCTTTTATTTCATTGCTTGAAATTGATCTGTTTAATTGTGACTCTAGAAATTTGTCAATGCCTTTGATATTATCTATTTTACTGGAGTACAAGTTTTCAGAATAATTTCTAATTATCTTCCATTATTCTGTAGTTTCTGCTGTGATACTTCCTTTTTCATCACATTTTTTAGTAATTGGATTGTTCTCTCTCCTTCTCTTCATTAGCATGGCTAAGGGTTTGTCAGCTTTATTTAATTTTCAAAGAACCAACTTTTTGGTTGGTTTGTCAATTTTTTCAACTGTTTCTTTTCCTTTTGATTTCATCTATGACTTTATTTCCTGTCTTCTTCTGCTCTTAGTGTTTATTTGTTCTTAATTTTCTAGGGCTTTGAAATTTAATGTTAGGTCATTTATTTGTTGACCTTTTCTTCTTTTAAGAAATGAACTCCATGTGATAAACTTTCCTCTTAGTACTACCTTCATAGTGTTCCAGAGATTTTGATATGTTGTATCAGTGTTCTTATTTACCTCTAAGAATTTTTTAATTTCCTCCTTGTTGTATTTTGCAACCCATTGTTCATTCAGTAGCACATTATTTAGTCTCCAGTTGATGGAATAGTTTTTATTTTTTATTTTGTCATTGATTTCCAATTGCATTCCATTATGGTCTGATAAAATGCAGAGTAGTATCTCTACTTTTTTGTATTTGCTAAGATCTGCTTTCTGGCATAATATATGGTATATTTTAGAGAAGGATTCATGTGCTGCTGAGAAGAAAGTGTATTTGTTTATTGAAGGATGAAAATTCTATACGTATCAGCTAAGTCTAAGTTATTGATTGTATTATTGAGTTTTATACTTCCTTTGTTCAGCTTTTGTTTGGAAGATCTCTCTAGTGATGAAAGATGTGATCTCTCTAGTGATGAATTTTAAAGTCACCCAAAATTATTGTGTTATGGTCAATTTGACTCTTGAACTTGCAAAGAATTTGTTTGATAATCATAGATTCTCCATTGTTTGGGGTATATATATTTATAATTGTTATGTACTGTTGGTGTATGGTTCCCTTGAGCAATATGAAATGTCCTTCTTTAGCCCCTTTGATTAACTTAGGTTGAAGTCTACTTTATTTGATATGAGGATGGAAACCCCTTCTTGCTTCTGCAGTCCATGTGAGTGCTATGATTTTTCCCAACCTTTCACCTTCAGTCTGCACTATCTTCATTGCTTCAGAGTTCCAAGATGGAGGCAAACAGGGGAGCCCTACTTTTGTAGATGGGTGTCCACACAGGAGTGATGTTGGAGTTTCTGTATGTGGGTAGTTGCTAGGTGTCCTGAATGGGAACAGTGTCTAGGATTTCTGCTTATGTGAATGGCCAAAAGTTCTGTGTGTAGGCTGGGGCCAATGGTCCCGCTTGGGCACTTGGTAGTTCTGCGTGGGTGAGTAGTTGAGAGACCTACTCTGATGCTGAGGCCTGGAGTCTCATGGTGACCATGATTCCTGTGTGGGAGCAGGAATATTGCTTGCAGAAAAATAGTATTCTCACTACTTGTGTCCCAAGTCATGGAGCAAAACAGAATGCTGCCTTCCTCTGGGCCACCATCTTGGATCCCCAGCCTTTTATATTTTTAATTCTGATAAGGGTCTTGATTAAATGTCTTGGCTGGTCTTGAAATTGTTATCTCTGTACCTCAACTCCCTGAGTACCTGGGATTGCAGTTTTGAGCCACATAAGTTGTTTTTTAGTGGTCCTTAATGGTTTGTTAATTGTTGAAGGTTTCCTCTGGCTAGTACCAAATCTAATTTATGCATTGATGTTCTTTCAGTAGTATTGAAAAGATGTTTGAGTAAGTAAGGAAGAGTCAACTGAATAATTAAGTGACTTTGTTTAAACCCGGAAGCAGTTATCAATCACAGAAAGTAGTACACAACCTCTTAAACAGAAGAAATGGAAACAAGAAAATTAAGAGAAAATTTTCAGCAGAAAAAGAGTAACCAGATTGCATTTTATGGCAAGAAACTGAATGGAAAATTAAAAACAACACTATCTCCCCAAAACATCATGCTGCATACTTTCCAATGAATTCTAGACTTAGAAATATTTCATTTGTGTTTTTGTATACACCAGAACTTATGCCTAATAATATTTTGTAAATTTGTTCAACTACTTTTAAAAATAAGTACAGATTATATGGTAGCAATGTACAAGTTCTCCATTTATAAAGAATATTCACTGTCATTTATGAATGGCATAGTTAATAAAAAAAAATGAAGACAATCTTCATCTATAACAATTCTAAATTTATATCTTAAATGTGCTACTGAATATTCTGCCAAATGAATTAAGTGAATTGCCACTTCTTTAACCTCACCAAATTATAACATCTATTGTGGTTCACATTGTACTAGAATCGCAGTGTTTTATTTTAAAAAAAATATCATGCTTTTGTTTTTCTTTACTACAATTCCTACAAACAGAAACTTCCTTTTTAATATTTCCTAGTAGGGGTACTATGAATTACAGGGTTTTATATTTCCTTACCTTCATTCACTAAATGCTCATAGAATACAATCATTTTGACAGTCTAAACTACTTCACACAAATTCTGTATGTGCCCCAAGGTGAGTTAGTGCAGGCATAATGAGTCAGAGTGCATCCACATGCACTCCTCAAAGAAATAAAACTGTCTTATGAAGAAATGAAATACAACCAATAATTATTTCAGTATTTGTTATCCCATTTAAACCTTAGAAGTAATTTTTTTGAAAGTATAACAGAAATCATAGAAGATAATTTTTTTTTTAATTTCACAGACAGAAAAAATTTCCCAATGGAAGCTGAGTAGTTAGAAGATACCAAACAACAGGTTGGAAATAAAGTGGAGGAAAAGCAACCTATGCACAAAGCCATCAATTATTTGGGATCACAGAGGGAAGGAGAGTTGATTAGGGCCTAGAGGAAGAGGAAGTGCAAATCCAGAGTGTCCCTTGGAATGAGGGAGCCAGTCTGAATAAGGCTACCAGGCACCAGAGTCCCTGAACACCAGGGCTCCCAAAGCTGTCACCAGTGGATCCTCCATTCCTATGACAGAGAACATCACCACAGCCTGCATTGGGAAGACAATCATTTGGTTTTTACTTTTAACTAAGTTAGAATCTCTGTCAACACCTACCTGAATAGTGCACAGTTGTTTAGTCCTTTCCACCTATGTCCCTAGATCAGCTAAGCCTGGTAAGCAATGTAGCAACTGCACTCCCTTCCAACTTTGCCAAACACATGTAAGTGGATCTATAACAGTGTCTAGGATTCTTAGCACTTGAAAGTGCTATGAGAATGTGGCAAGTGTAGAGGAAAGTAATGGATATAGGTGAAAACTTTTCAACATCTATACACAGGTATGTCTTCCCATCAGGTCTCTGAGTTTTGAGGTTTTGTAGAATTTAGAGCACTTTGCCCAACAGATGAATTTAGACAAATGACTGTTAAATGAATACATAAAATCAGAAATGAAATAACCAACACAAATAACATTTAAAAAGGAAATCAGTGACTTTGAAAATTAATATGTATTTATCTATTAATTATCTAGAGAAAGACAGGGTTTTTTTTCTCTATTTTCAACTTTAGTTTTTTTCTTCATCTCAACTCTGTATTCTGTTGATCTTCCCATATTGACTGTTTTTCTTAAAACATCAGCTATAGTATGAAAGGGAAAAATGCCTTGATTTTTAAAACATATAGATCTCAAAACAAAGAAAGATCATTAAAATCAATCTCTTCTGTTCCTTTTGATAGTTGCCTTTATTTCAGTACTTCTGATACCCAAGGTTATAAGCACTCATTTTTACCATCCAACATATTTCTATTTTGTTATAGTGGTTCAGCCAATATTCTAGTTAACTGCAATGGAGTTATGTAAAGTTAATTTCTACCATTACAACAATGAAAGAAATAGCAAGAGAAACTCAATGTAATGTTGTAGAGCTTCTCTTTTACTGCATTATCCAAATGCATATATTCATTAACAATTACCACTAGCAGCTTTAGATGTATTTGTTCTAAAGTGATGTAGACTACTGGTGACTTAACTACAAGTCTAAATAAAGTTTATATCAGTCAGTATTTTTTCCTTAATTATATAGCAAATTTTGCCTCTTGTCTCTCTCCATATCAGATATATTTAAAAATCTATGATAGTTAAACTTGTGCATATCATTTCACATTTTGCTTTAGATATATATGTTAAATTATATGTACAAATTATATGTATATATAATTTTATATGATCATCAAACTTATCACTTTTAGTCCCTGTGCAATAATACTTATCCCCCAGCAACCCAATGCATTTTGGCTTAGATCTCTAGTATAATACAAAACTAATAACTCTAGAATATTGGCCCTGATGCTCAGTTTTCACTAAACATTGCCTGTGAATAAAAGATGCAGCTTTGGCTCTATAAGTTAATGGGTTAATACATATATGGCTGTTGACCAATATGCATCTCCTTAAGGGTGACCAAGAAAGCCCCAGCATCACTTTGCTCTCTCACTTGCCTATGGAATAAGGATCTACAATGAATATAATCTCTTTAATCTACTTTATATTCTCAAAGAATGAAATCATAACCTGTAGTTATACAGTACTTTGCTACTGGAAGACCTGATACTTTAGTTTATGTGGCTATTATTTTAGTCTCTAATCATTCTTCCAAGTATTAAAAATATTAATACTTACACTAACATTTGGATAAAATTGTATGTAGAACATCAATTATCATTTTGGAGTCTTTCTACTAGATCATTAATCATTCTGATGCACAAACAAAGGATCCCAGAAAGAGAAAAGATTCAACATACAAAAGCAACAAATAGAATTAGGCTGTCTCTAAGAGAGTCACATTCAATGCAAGCAGACATAGAAAGTCAACAAATAATTTTAGATTTTGTGTATCATAATTTTTCATGTGATGCATTGAAGAGTTTGCCTACACCTTGAAAATTAAAAGGAAACAGTAATAATGCCCACCAATGAGTAGAAGACTTGCTGGTGAAAGTTTTGTTCAAATGCTGGAGGAAATTGCACAAAGAGTGCTAGATATGGCTGATGATGCCTGGATCCAAAGATGGCTGTGTAGAACTCAGACTTGTAGTGAAAATATTGGGTTCAGCCACACAGGTGCAGGTAACCCAAAGCATGAGTAATCTAGAGCTAAAAGATATACCTATGGAAGAGTAGGGTGGAGCTTGCTTCTGCTACACTGTTGATGGAGAGAGCTAGAATGGAGATCAGGTGCCATAGAGGCAGTATTTCTGAAGAGGATATTGTGTTTTTAGAAAGAGGAGTGGCCTCTAGTGGTCAGCAATGGAACAGAAACTAAGGAGAGAAAATTTAACAGTAAAATAGTAAATCAGGCCAGAATAATGAACAGAAAAGTTAATATGTATAAAAGATTTCACTGGGGCATTTAAAATGGTTTGAGAGAAAGCTAGGAATTTAGAGTTAGATATATCTGATTTATTGATAATTTTTTTTTTAAGTCTTCAGGCTCTCCATTTACAACCTACGTTTTAAAAGGTTTAGACAGCCATATAAAATTATTTATTTAGAGTAAGAATCATAATTTTTGGAATAATATGACAAAATAATGAATATTTACACTTTTCAATCATTAATTGCTTTTGTCAAAGGATCTGGAGACTAAATACAAGATCACTGGTTTGGCCTGGGAAGGGAGGATTGGGAAGGTTTTTGATGGAAAATACAGAAACAACTGAGCCTCTGAATTTACATTCAGGAAACATCTCTTTATTCTAAGTAATTGTATGGGACAACCAAGTCTACCCACCTTGATTTTTTTTTCTAAAATTTGGCCATATGTTTTGTTAGAGATTTTCTGTTGGAATATGAATTCTTGAGAAAAAGCAAGGTGGATAACTAAAAACAAAGCTCAAGCTGAGATAAATTTATGACTGTTTTAGAACATGTAAAAATAAACAGTACACATTTTGTCTGATTCTTAACTAAGGAGTCTGAGAAAAGAAATGATTTTTCTAAGATATAAAACTGAGCAGTACAACTAGAACTAAAAATTGTACTTGCTGAGTGTAAGTATGGGGCACAACAAAGATGACTTCTTAAATTTCCAAAAAGACAAAGAAATTCTAAATTTGTATGAACAGGATTGGTAAGTATAATAAAATTCTGTCTAGATTTGACTTTTCCATGGATATTTTCTAGTATTTTGTAATTATTATTTATTAATTCATATTAGTTGGTGTTTCTATACAAATATGGAGTTTTTTATCAGGTTCCCCCCTTCCTTTCTGCACTCCCTGCCTGCATCCCCCTCCATTCCCAATCACTAATGTCTAAGTTCTCCTTCTAAAAAAGTCCTTCCCCAGTGCAGGGTAAAGAATACAGTCTCTGAGCAGAGAAGTGCAAGAGTCTTGAGTTGTTACTCAACTCAAACTGAGATTCACAGAAGGAATTCAATTGGAAAGTTTCCTGCAACACCACACTTAAATACAGTAGGTATAAACAGGATTTATAGGTAAGATGCAGGTGACCAGGTTCATATTAAGGAAATACAGTCCAGATTGTCTTATTTACATCAATGGAGATAAGTCACTCTAGAACTGACACTATTTTACAGTAAAACTTGAAGGATTGTACAAAATCACGAAGATATATTGAGAAATATTTTCACATTTTTGTAATGATTTTGAAATTTTCACATTTGGTTTGGATGTGAGGTGTCTCTCAGAAGCTCCTGTGTTAATGCAGGAATATTCAGAGGTAAAAATAATTGGAATGTAAAAGTTTTGACCTAATCAGTTCATCCTACTTTGAATGGACTGACTCAGTTGTGTCTATAGGAGCTGGAGTGTGGCTGGAGGAGGTGGGGCACAGTGTCATACCTGGAAAGTGTTCATCTTCTCTGCAGCTCTTTCTCCCATCCCTTTTTTCTCTCTGCCTCCAGGCTGCCATTAGCTGTATAGTTGTCCTCCACCACACCCCTCACTCAGTCTGGGCCTCACCATGGGCCAAGACCAATGTAGTCAGTCTTCCGTGGACTTATACCTCTAAAATTCTGAGCCCCAAATAACCTTTTTCTTTCCTAAGTTATTTTTATTCAATATTTTTGTCATAGCAATGAAAGATTAACTAGCACAGATGCTGATATATTGAAAATTTTTCTAAAAATGTAAGTCTAATACCCCCCTTCCCCAATTAAGTGCTTTTCTACCTACTCTTGGTTTTCCTCTTCCTCTTCCCAGGAGTTTTGCAAATTTATCACCTGAGGAGAACTTAAGGTTTCACTTTTTCAAACTTTTATGTGGTTACCTCTCATTGAAGAAGGAAAACAATGAAAAAAATAATTAACTTCTATATCCTGATAATCTTGCTTATGCCAAATTGTCTAAATATCTTAAAGTTAAAAATCACATGGAGAGACAAAAATTTATGTTGATTTTTTTTAGTTGCTTGGTTTTGTGTGAATAAAACTGAATATCTCCACATTGCACAGTTCCCTAAAGAAGAAAAATTGGGGAAAAGAAAATATTGGCTTAAAAATGGTGGTTGTCTCATTAGATTTAGTATCTTACTTTTAAGTAAATCCCCTGGGCAGGAAGGGAAGGGAGAACAGTACAAATGGGTTATTGGCTTATGGGATCTGGACTTTACCAACAGCTACTTGTCAGGGACTTGTACAGGATCATCCCAGAGGGTGTGTACTCTTTAAACAGAGGATTGCCTTCGACTCACTTAAGAGTGTACCCACTCAGGACTTCTATGGTTTTATTCCAAAGTACTGTTCAAAATTATAATTATTAATACATATAACTAAAAATTAATGACATTTACTGTGATATTTCCATATTTGCACACATCATGCATTGCTCATGTCCCCACACCATTCTACCTTCACCCTTCCTCCCTTCTCTCCCATGCTTCCCAGTTCCTAATAGTCTCTCTTCAACTTTCAGATCATCATTTTTCATTTTGTAATTTCCACACATGAAAAAAAATGGCAAAACATATCTTTCTGTGTCTGACTTCTTTAGCTTAACATCATTTCCTCCTGTTCCATCCATTTCCTGTGAATGGCTGGGTTTCATTCTTCTTTACGGTTCAATGATACTACATCAAGTATATGTGAAATTTCAATATAGTTTTGATTTTAATCTCCCTAATGCCAAAAGGTATTGAGCTTTATTCATGTATTCATTTGCCATCAGTACTTCCTCTTAGTGAAGTGTCTTTTCAAATCATTTTCCCATTTATTAACCATATTATTTCTTATTGGTTATGTTTTTTTATTTCTTCATAGTGTAGATATTAATGCTCTACTGGAGGAATAGCAGGTAAATATTTCTTCTCACTCAGCAGGATGATTCTTTACTCTGTTGGTTGACTCCTTTGCTATGAAGTTTGCTAGAAGTTTTTGTTTGTGTGTGTATGTGTGTGTGTGTTTTGGATGTAATTGTATTTCTCAATTTTTGCCTTTATTTCCTTGGCTTTTGTAGTTCTATTCAGAAAATAACTACCTGTTCCAAGGTCCTGAAGTATTTTCCCTGTTTCCTTATAAATTCAAAAATTTGGGTTTTACATTAAGGTCTATGAACAGTTTGTGAGTTGATTTTTGTATAGAGTATATTCAAAAGTCTATTTTAAATGACTCTTCTATGTGAATATTCAATTTTCCTAGCACCATTTGTTGAGAGACTGTCCTTTCTTGAATGTATGTTTTTCTGGCACCTTTGACAAGAATCAGTTGGCTGTAGATGCATGAATTTATTTCTGTATCCTCTCTTCTGTTTCATTGTCTATATGTGTGTGTGTGTTTGTGTGTGTGCGCACGCGTGTGCATGACAAAACTAGGCTATTTTTGATACTATGGCTCTGTAGTGTGTTTTGAAAGTAGGTATTGTGATTACCCAGCATTGTTCTTTTTGCTCAGGATTGCACTGGCTTTCGGGGTCTTTAATATTTCCATATGAATTTCAGAATTGTTGTATTTTAGTTCAGTGGAAAATGTCATTGGTGTTTTGATGGGGATTGCACAGAATCTTTGAATTGCTTTGGGAAGTATGGACATTATAATAATATTAATTCCCCCAATTCAGTAATATGGGAGGTCTTTCTAGTATCAAATGTCTTCTTCAATTTATTTCCTCAGTGTTTTGTAATTTTCACTTTGGAAATATTTTAGTTAGGTTTATTCCTAGGTATCTTTTTCTTTTTCTTTTCTTTTTTTCCCTGATTTCTTTCTCAATGAATTTACTAATGGTGTATAGAAAACCTACCACTTTTAATGTTTCTTTTGTATCCTGCTATTTTATTGAATTTGTTTTATGATTTCTAAAAGTCTTTTGGTGGATTCTTTAAGATATTGTCTGTATGGAATCCTACATCAATTCCACTGTCTTTAAGTGTCCCCTTATAGCTTTTGTTAGACTAAAACAAAACAAAACAAAAAATGTGTTTTCTAATTCAGTTGAGAAAGATATACATCTCTGTTTATGAGACTACATCTTGGTCATTCTGGAACCATTCCTTACTATCAGGATGGGTCTGCTGGTCTCAGAGGACAAAGAGCTTGAGGGGCCCAGGCCAAGTGGTTGCTCTGAGTTTGTGTCATCTGGTTTCATGGACTAGGATGCATGTTGTGACCACCTTGCTTGACTCATTTTCCAAGCACCACAAACCTGTAACAGCTGGGTGCTTGAAGGCTCTGGAGTTGATGGGTAGATAAGCACTGGGAAAAGAGACAGCATACTAAAAGAAGTACAAGTCCTGGGTCCCATCTTGGTTTCCTTCTTCCTTCCTCAGTTCATCCCAAATCTCGCTGTGACTGGCCAGACCTTCTCACCATGTTTTCTAGCCCTGAAAATCTTTCCTCCAACTCTGCCCCTGCCCTGTTCTCATCTACTTCTTCCTGCTTTCTGATCCAACCTGAGCCCCACCAAATGCAAGAACTCTCTCCTAGAGCCAGCCACACACAGTAAGAGTAGGGAAGAAACCAATGGGAAGGAAATTGAAAGGAATAACTGAAAAGGGAAAGAGAAGGGAGGAAAAATGGAGAAGGATAATTGCACTCAACAGTTTTACATGCACACCTAAGCTGCAACTGTTAGTTGGCAGCTAGCAGGAGCCCTGACCATCCTTCCAAATTCCTTTTCTAGACTAGAGATTTCTGTTCACTTCTGATATTGATTCTGGAGAATTCTATAGAGCAAAGGGGAGAGAAAGACAAAGGGGATAAAATCAATGGGGTAGATTCTCTTTCTCCTCACCATCCCTGGCTCTAAAGACATCCAACCTTAGATATTCTTGTCTCTTCTATATGCCCCTCTGCTTCCCTCTGCTGCATTCTCTTTCTCCCTCCCTGTGGGGTGGCTGTCAGCTGTGGAAAGCCCATTGTAATAGTGATGTGTGTGTGTGTGTATGTGTGTGTGTGTGTGTGTGTGTCTTGTGGGTAAGAGAGAGAAAGAAGAGCCACAGTTGTTAAAAGCCACGTTTCCTAGTATTTTTTAAGAAAAGTTTTAAGGAAGATAAAATTATGTACACTATTAGCAGATTTGAATATAGAAGGAATTAACACTATTTTCTGTCACAATTTTGGTTTAAAAGTAGCATAAAATCATAATTTATTTATTTAGTGTATTAAATTATAAAAGTTGGTTTTCCTTTATTATTTTTGAGACTGAATAAACATATTAAGAATAATTCAGGGAAAAGGAAAAGCAGAGATAAAGGGAATACCATATTATTAAGTTACATTTACACACATATTTGTATGTTAAAGCACTTACTCTCTGTGTCTATATTTGCAACTGAGGTCATAAAAGAGATAATTAAGGTGAGCTGGGTGCCATGGCATATGCCTGTAATCCCAGCTGCTCTGAGGCTGAGGCAGGAGGATGGCAAGTGGAAATCCAGCCTCAGCAGAGTAAGGTGCTAAGCAATTCAGTGAGACCCTGTCTGTAAATAAAAATGCGAAATAGGGCTGGGAATGTGGCTCACTGGTTGACTAACCCTGAGTTCAACCCCCAGTAATCCCCTGTCCCCCCAAAGAAAAGATTAAATGAGATCCTAAGAGCTAGACCCTGATCCTACATGTGGTGCAGCATTCTTTAAAGAAGAGGCATCAGAAAGCTCACTTGCTCTTTCTCCAGACTCACTCAGAGGAAAGGCCCCATGAGGTCAACATGGCTGGCTGCCCGTCAGGAAGGGAGGCCACACAAGAAACCAGACACTATCAACATTTCATCTCAGACTTTTCAGCCTTCAGAAAAGGGAAAAATAAATTTTTCTTGTTGAGTTTATTGAATTTTAGAATGACATGTGTCTAAAGACAAAATATTGTCCAAATTACTTCATGAAATTCCTTCTAATATGTAAGAAGAAAATAATATCTATGATTAACTAGATATTTACTTAAATTAAATAAATGGGTCTTAATCCTCACTTATTAATTTGAGGAAGAATTTGAATTGACTTAAATACATTTTAAATATATTATGTATACATTGAATGTTTCACATATAGGAAATGTTTGATATCAGTTGTCAAATATTAATAAATAAATGTGGAGACATTTGGAACAAATTCTGTTGCTACATGTTGTGTGAGATACATAAACAACAAAGGTTGAAATGGTGAAATATGGTCCTTGCTTAGACTGTCCACATGGGCTTGTTCTTTACTGGATATTGAGATTTTCAATAGTAGAAAATGAGCAACCAGTTTTATTATGTCCTATCTTAAGACTTGTTCTTGATGCCTGACTAGTGACCAATAAGTATCTATTAGCCAAATAAACAAGTGGATAAGCATATTAAATAATGAAGTAACATTATTAAGTAATGCCCAGTCTTTTACAAATGTGGTAAATTTCCAAGTAGATAAGCTACAATTAGCCTTGTTGAACATAAAGGTAAAAGAAAAAAAAAAAGATTTTAATAGTTAAGGAGTGCCACTTTTAAAGTTTAGCAGAAACTGTGTTCTGTCTTGTTAAATTCACTCAACTTCACATTTTCTCAGTTAAGTCTCATCACATAAACTTAGAGAAGTCAATATTCATTGACCATTTTCTTCCATTCCCTGGACTTCTCCTTTGTGATTTCTTCTTGGCCTTTAATCAATTGTTGGATACGTGAGAATACTCTGATGTGATATTTTTAAGAAGAGACTTTAACCTGGTGACATCCTAGGTCTGACAGTGTTGAGAACACCTTTTTCATTTATCTATGTGTTATCCATTTCCCCTTCTAATTATAGCAATTCTCCAGTCTTTAGTGTATGTGGTTCAGGTTAGTGTAGGTACAGATCCATCAGAGTCACACCCCCCAGTACAGATCCATCAGAGTCACACCCCTTGACACCATGACTAGATCTCAGTGTGATCTGTGTCAATGAAATCATACATCAGTCTTATGTTGACATTGTAGGAAGAGGTACACCTTTAGGAGTAGTTCACCCTACACAACGATAGTTACTGCTTATCACTGCTTTCACTCCTGACTACAAACATCCACTTGAGAATTCCATCAAAAGTTATCAATGTAGAAAGGACTTATTAGTGCAGTGGAGGGGTGGGGATGGAAGGGGAAGATGTGGGGTGTGAAATTGACCAAATTATGTTTTATGCGTATACAAATGTATCACAATGAAATCTGCTATGCTGTATAATTAATGTATACTTATTTGAAAAACAGCAAGTGAAGCGGGACAGGGAAACCAGAGTTAAGAGCAATAAAGGAACATTATCCTGATAATGAACATTGAGCTTCAAATCTAGCTGTGTTTGAAAGCAAATTTATCCCTAGACTTTCATGTGGTACCACTGGACTTCCTTGCTATACAGAGTAAATAATTAAATGTGCTAACATTCTTTCTAAAATTCCATCAAGACATAGAATCCTGTCCATCATTCTTGGTAAAAACTAGTTAGTACAGACCGTATAACTCCAAGTTTCTGATCAAAGAATATAGAACTTTATGTCCAGATAATTATTTTTAAGTACTATGCTCCCCAAAATATTTAATAAGTTTTTTTGCATATGAGTTTGCTAAGAAATATTTGCAAAATCTTGAAAATTAGAATTGAAGAGGCAGATATTTTCAATGTTTACATTTCCACTGGCAAGCTGACAATTTATTTCCATTTTATTTTCTTTATCTAAATGGTATATAAAGAATGCCATATGGATGGGGTAAACCCAGATCTAAGTCTATTCTTTTATATACACTCACAGGCATCACATAGCTCTGAAAAATAGTTTATATTTTTATAACAATAATTATTACATTTTATGAACATCATATAATAATTTGCAGTAACTTCTCACTACTTTTAATTTCCTATTGTGGTGTTCCTCTAATAACAGGGATTGCATTTTAAAGTATAATAAAATCTGACAATTCTCCTCTATACTTCTGTGGCACTGAACAAAGACACCTACTCCTCCCAAAACACTTGGGCCAATGATATAAAAATCGTTAAATTGATGTATGTTTTAACATGTGCTCTTTTCATATATTTTTCTTCTTAGTGATTTTTAAAACTTTAGTTTCCACCAAAAAATCCAAAAATCAATTGCTTAGTGTATTTATTTTGCTTTAAAGGTATCTAAGGATAAGTCTCTAGAAATAGACCTGAAACAAATATTTCTGTGCAGGCAATTTGCTAAAAAAATCCTCTGGGGAGTAAAGTATGAGAGAAGGAAAGACTTGGGGATAAAAGAAGCAATGCAATGGTAAGAAGGAGGGAAAGTTTCAGCAAGAACATTCTGGAGTGTACTTTTGCCCCTGAGTCTGGTTCAAGCCAACATGAAGGAGTCAGGCTCCAGGGAAACTTCACTACTGAGCATGTCTAGCTTTCTGTAGCTCTGGTAGAAGAAAGCAGCCCTTCTAAGAAGAGTGGTAGATGAAGGCCTTGGAAACAAATTTATCAAAGAGTATTCAGAAATAGCAGAGGAATCCTAGTGGATATGGCAGAGCACCAACAGTGTCTCATTACAATGGTGAAATTGAAAATTTCCTACATCTTCCTTTGTTAAATGAGGTGCATTCGAATGGATGATCTGGAATCATAAGGCAAATATACTCATAAAAAAGTAATAAAGGCAGTAAGACATGCATTAACTATTTAATATTTAATTAAACCAAACAGAATTTAATCAACTGGAAAAGCATACTGATATAAAATGGGTGAGTTTCTTGAATTTGAATTGAATCAATGTACATGCACATTTAATCACCTACAGTACTAGATATTAGATAAATATATTTATACTATTTTAATGGCTGATAATTGCTATTAAAGCAAGGCATTGGTGATTATTCATCATTTTAATTGTTTTTTATTTTATCATTTTCTTTCTCTTCTGCTTCACTTTCTGTTATTCACCTCTCTTTTCTTCATTCTTCTCCTGTGCTTCTTTCTTTCCTACATGAAATTACTAAAGGAGTGCTGAACCACTGAGCCACATCTTCAGCCCTTTTTAGTTTGAGACAGGGTCTTGCTAAGCTGCTTAGAGCCTCACTAGATTGCTGAGTCTGGCTTTGAGCTTGTGATACTCTTACCTCAGCCTCCAAGCCACTGGGATTACAGGCATGCACCACCATAGCCAGCACAATGTTATTATTGCCAGTATATTACAGGCTTATGTATCTTATGAACCCAAATTTTTGTATTAATACCAATAGAACAAAACATAAGGGAATTTAGGTGATGTTATTATTAAACACATATTTAGTAGTATAGATCAATATAGTCTATGAAATTCAATATATTACTTGGTATTCTTGAATATTCTTAGATATATAGAGAGGGTTTTTAGGTATCTCTCAAATTACTTTTATTATGAATATATTCTGATTACATACATACCTATATCTTGGGACAGTGGCTGAACTGCTTTGAAAAAATGAAGTACTAAACAACCTCAAAATTTAGCAAGAAATGAATAAAGAGTGAAGTAGTTTTTTTAAATATAAGTAAATGCACTGATAACTTGAAGGTTTATGTATGAGCTTCTGGTTAGTTGTAAATCAAGGGAACACAAGCTTAGATATTAAACTAAATTGCTGTGGGCTTAATTGGTTTTTGAAGATCAGGTCAAGCCACAATGTACATATCTCTTCATTGTCTTTTATGATATGTTCATAAGGCAGATTTCATATGTATTTTTATCAGTTCCTATAGGAAACTGAGATGTTCCTAAAAGTTTGGTTTTTGAAATGTGACTCAACTTTTTAATGTTTTAAAAGTGATTATCAAAGTAGTTATAAAGTTCATTGGAATGTTCTTTCCAAATAAGGCCAATATATGTTATTAGCTATACATATAATTATTTGTGATCTAGAGCATATGTTGTTTATTTTATTTGAAATATGTTCCCTAATAATTTACAGACTGAAATTTAAAGAAGCGAATAGACTACAACATAATTTTAAAAGCAAAGAAGTTATGTGAATTTACTTTTTATTTTAGTTATGGAAAACCAGATTCCAAACTATTCTTTATATAACTGTCACGGGCCAGCCATGGACTGTGTGTGTGAACTGTGAGAACTTTGAGTATATGAGTGAACCAGACTGATGTTGCTGCTTTGTCTGGGCTGTGCACATATGTGTCCTTTTCACTTGCTCTGCCTTTTGATCCCACACAGCACCTGAGATGGGTGTGACTTATCAAGATGTCAATCAATCTACTGACCACAAGATATCCTGAAACTACCTGAAACCTGACCCTTTGCCTTATTTGGAAATAACATTCCATTGAACTTCCCTTTGTATGTCCCCCCTGTATAAGAATAAAGAATTCAGGTGTCTCCCTTTCCACTGAACCCCTAAGGTTGAAAGCCATGCTGGATTTTTGTTGTTGTTGTTATTAGTGAGTTTTTAAAATAAATGACTGTGGAATGCATTGTCATTTATATTACGCCTATAGGACACATTTTTTTTTTATATCTCTGGGTGTATATAAAGTATATTCACACCAATTTGTGTCTTCAAACATATACTTTGGGTAATGATATCCATCACATTCCACCATCATTGCTAATCCCTGGGACCCTCCATTCCCCTCCCACCCCTCTGCCCTATTAGAGTTTGTTTATTCCTCCCATGCTCTCCCTCCCTACCCCACTATAAATCAGCCTCCTTATATCAGATAAAACATTTGGCATTTGTTTTTTGGGGATTGGCTAACTTCACTTAGCATTATCTTCTACCAACTCCATCCATTTACCTGCAAATGACATGATTTTAGTCTCTTTTTTGCTGAGTAATATTCCATTGTGTATGTATGCCACATTTTTTTTTAATCCATTTCTTTACTGGAGGGCATCTAGGTTGGTTCCACAGTTTAGTTATTGTGAACTGTGCTGCTATAAACATTGATGTAGCTGTGTCCCTGTAGTATATTCTTTTTAAATCCTTTGGTTATAGAACCAGGAGAGGAATAGGTGGGTCAAATGATGGTTCCATTCTTAATTTTCCAAGGAATCTCCATACTGCTTTCCATATTGGCTGCACCAATGGGATTTTAAAAAAAAATATTTCTATGTACTTGTGTGCTTTCTTCACTGTTTTCTTAAGTTATTAGTGCAGCCACTTTTGGGAAACCAGCATATGTTGCTAGCCAGCCAGCCTGGTTAGAGGGCAACATTTAACCTTGGTTTTAAACTTAATAGTACAGATTTCCCATCAAATTTCTACATTGATAATTTATTTTTCATGCATGAGTGGGAACTACATGTTAAACAAATACATTACAGAGTCAACTGATAGCTATTTGTAATATCAAATAATTGATCTGTACTTATTTGTGCTATATATTGGTCAAGGATGCATTGCTTGCATGATTTATAGATAAGCGACAGTCTTTGGTTGTAGCATCTGGTGGAAACAGTGAGCTTTTAATATTATACTATTAAAGGTGATATGATTCTTCTTATTTTTCTACTTTATAAAAATTGAAGAATGCATTTCTGGTATAATAAATATGTAAATTTATTAAATATGTAAGTGATTTTTTTCAAAAGTAGATCATGACAAATATAAGTAGAAATATTCATATGTGTTGGAAACCCTTTAATTTTTTATCCATCCATCATTTCCAAAGAAAATCCATTTTCTAAGATGGTCACAATTCTTCTGTCAGTTTCAGACTAAAAGGAAGTATGTATAAGAAACTTACCTAGAGAGGAAAAAACCTACAAAGACATAGAAAACAAAAGAAATAGGAACAGATCTAGAAACACATCTTGATGGGAATAAAATTTAAATTTTAAACACAATTAACTCAAGTCATCCCTTTGGGGTCCAATATCATTGCCATTATAGAGAAGAGATGAGGAACCAAAACAATATTCCATGTGCATGTGAGCAGATTCATAGATACTGTGGGCTATAACTTTAGGTGTTTCAGTTTGAAACATTGATCTGCCAGTTAGAAGAAGGTGTTCCAGAGGGAAAAGTAGACAGAAGGCAGAAGGAATATGTGATCATTTATGCATAATCATTTTTTGAGAAAAACTTCAAAAAAGCCACTTTCTTCCAAAAAGGGGAAGTGGTTACTGTTTTGATTCATTCTAGCCTAAACTAATTCAACAGTTAAATCATTTGCTAATTCTTTCTAAATCCTTTAACATTTCTTTGACTGATAGGCACAGAAAGTATAATATTTAAGGCAAAAAAAAAAAGAGATAGTCCCTCCCTCATGGAGTTTACTCATTTTTTTCTTTGCAAGGACCAGAAAGGCTCATTAAACAAAATTCATAAATTCTGTTGTGTTTTTAAAAGAAAAATGCAATATGCTAGAGAATGTACAATTGCATAGAGGAATTAAATTTCAAGTCGCACATATGGAGTAACTTCCATGAGAAAAGGAGATTTAAGTTGATTACTAGAAATAAATAGGAATTTTTTAAAAAAGGAGCATGGGTCTGAACAAAAGTCCTAAAAAAATAAGTATTAATAGGACATTTTTTTCTTTCCCCTTCTCCCACTTCCTGTATTGAAGGTTAAGTTAATCATGTCCCTCTAGTTCATGACATGTTGTCATTGTTGGTTCTCACAAAATTGCTTAATTAATTAATTAATCCCTTTATTTAGATTACTGACTCCAAATTTTTTTCCTTGCAGGTAATCCAATGAACTTAATAGCCCCTTTTTGTTTATATGTTTTGTTTAAGTTTACATTAATGTTTTTAAACAAATTTTCTCAATCTACATAAATTTATATTTTGTTATGTAAAATACATTATTCTGTTTTACTTTTTTTGACTTAATTTTTTTATCTTGTGACCCATGTTCTTTTTGAAATTATAACCTAATATTCTTAACCAATTAAATCTATTGCCCTATAGATTAAATACAGACAAAAACTTAAACTGAGCAATTTCACAAGCATCCTATAAGATTTCATTGTTTTTATACATATCATATTTATAGGATAATAGAACATAATGGCTAACTAGGATGTAGGACTGAAGGGTTTCCTCTGTATTTTGCTTTTCCTTTCCCAAGAAGGAAAAAAATTATCATTTTTCACTCATTTCTCCCTAATGTTCCATGCTGCATGAAAAATTATGAAAAACACTACAACAACACCAATTAATTACCTCAGTGTCTATAGGTCCAAAGTCTAAGCAACATGAGCTCTGATTCACAGTTTCACTAGGCTAAAATCAGCATGTTGACCAGGATGCTGTTCTCATCTGTGGTTCCAGTTCCTCTTTCAGTCTTGCTGGTTGTTGAATGAGTTAATTTATTTGTAGTTTGGGGACTAACATCCTTAATTCCTTTGTCAGGAGCTATGACTTCCATTTAGATCCTAGGAGCTTCCCCTCTCCTACAACCCCTTATAACATGTTTGCTTCCTTCCAGACCAGTTGAAGTAGGTCTGTCTGACTGCCTCTTCTTTGACTAAATGGAGAAAATTTTCTGCTTTTTAAGAGCTCATCTGATTAGTTAGGACTAATATAGATATAGAAGATATCTGGCAGTATCTTCCTATCTTAACTTCAACTATGCCATATAACATAAAAACATATTCTGGGTAGTTACTCCATGGGATTCACTATTCTGGGATTTATACTGTCAGGCGTACCAGTGGAATGAGAAATCTTAGGAACAAATTAGAATACTGACTAATAATTTATCCTATGTAAGAGTTCTGTTGTATATATGACAAAGAAAGAAATTTCAGGATCAGATGGTATATGAATTCTAGCTTTGCTTAAGTGCAAAGGAAGCATTATTTGTAAAATGTGTTCAGTCAAAGAGTATTGCCATGAAAAATATACTTGGTAGATGTTTCCTATATTTAAACTATTTTTGGTATTTATAAAAACACAAGTCTATATTTAAATTTAGTAACTCTCTGTTTCTCATGTTTTACACAATTAAAGAATATTTGTAAAAAAAAATTTTGTCCTATTCCTATCCTGACTCCATGCCTATATTAATTCTTCTTGTAGCCCTCATATACTATGTCATGTATTCTACATTGAGGTAGGTGACATATTAATACCATTTACTTATTGAAAAATATTCTTCTGCCTGGTATCAAGCTCTTTACTCCTTCAACACAAATATAATAATAATAATAATAATAATAATAATAATAATAATAACAACATAATATTTATAATATTTGGGGATTTACATCTTTGTTTTCTCTCACATCTTATTTGAAAATTTACAAACTCAACTTTTTGTATCTCATGATAAAAATTCATTGGCTAGGGGCATGCCCAGAACTCAGTCTATATAGAGACAACTGCATCACCAAACATTGGGGGAGCTGACTAATAAAACAAGCAAAATTGAAAATAATTATTTAATTATCAAGTCTTCAATCATTTATAGCAATCATATAAGCAAGAGGCTAAAGTGGTAATAATTTTTACACGGCACCCACTTCTTCCACTGCAGAACTGTTCTAGTCAAAATGTAAATAATAGTGCAAACAGAAATTTAGGGATCATCACACAGCAGAAGGAGTGCCCCCCAAAAAAGACTCTTGTGGTACTATGGACTTAGGGACTAGCAGAAGAGAGAGAGGGAGGCACTGTGAGTAGGGAATTACTAAGTACCAAGTTAAAGGTCCCTGGAGAAAGCCTCCTACAATGACCTCCTTCCCCTGAAAAAGAAGCTAACAAATGGAAACTTACGCCATGAGTGCAGTTTTCTGTAAGTTCCGACAGTCACAGGAACACAGGCTCTTGATTAAGATCCCCTTCAGAATCTGCCATCAGTGTTGTAGAGTAACTTCATTGTGCCAACAGCAGTTTTGCCCTGTGGAGTCTGCCAGGTGAAGCCCCTATAATGACCTGTTGCTGGGCCTGAAAAATAGCACACATATTTTTTGAAACAAAAGTCAGGGTCCTTAATGTCTTCCAACAATGTTGCCAGAGTCCTAGAAGTCTTGATAATTCTCTGAATTTTTCAACCTGCTACTCCGACTGTTTAGTCAATTTCCTCTACTTAGTGTCCCCTGTTGCTAAACTGCAACATTTGATGCCTTTTCAATACTGAACTCCTCTTTTTCTCTTTCTATCCATACCCAAGCAGTTTTAACTGATGTATTTTAAATTTACAAATCAATAAATTATTATGTTAGCTTTATTTTGACATATAGAAACAGAATTACTTAACACTTCACAAGTACCTTTAATGTGAAAACACCAAGGCAAAAAACTTGATACAAATAATTGGTTTAAATCTGTTAGAATCTGTGTTAGTATATTTGTAATTAAATATAATATATATTATAAGAGTGTTAGTTAATTATTTGTAATTAAATATAACATATATTATAATAGTGTTAGTTTATATATGCTGTGTATATACTTTTATATAATTTCCTGAATTCATGAAGCACTTAAGACACAAAATTATCTATTAAAATGTTTTAATCAAAATTTTGTCTTAAGTCATATTTATAAAAAAAATTCCTAAGTTTAATGTACTTTTCATTATTCACTAAATAATCCATGGTTAAAAATTGTTCATAAAAATTGTTGGAAAAATTAAACATTTCTACAGTCACTATTTTATTTCAAAATACATTTACAGTGTTAATAACTGGTTAGGATTCTTTTGTATGACTATTTCTCCTAATAGTCATTCAGAATTTGCTTTTTAGATTTATAAATATTTTATAAATGGTGGCACCAGTGAGTCTGATTATAATGGGCACCAAAAGATTAGAAGCTGCAAGTCATATCCTCCTGAATAAAATATATCCCATTTTAATATCACAAATGACTATTTTAATCAAAAAAATTGCAATCTTATTGTAATAATACTCATCTCTTTCAAGGCAAAAGTTCAAAAGTATTTCAAAATATTACAAGTAAAATTACATCAACATCTAGGTAAAGATTTTGGAATACTTTGGTTACAATATTTTAGAAAAATAGCTCATTTCAAATTTTTATATTTTTCAGCAATAAAATATTTTTATTTGAAATGTGAAATAAAATATGTAAGATTTTTATAAAATATGATACCAGAAATGATATTGCTTTATGAAAATAAAGTTGTGTGTTAAGCTCCTTTATTCAGAAAATGAATAATAAGACAAGTTATTACTAATTTAGGAAGCAGATATCATTTTATTTTTTCACTATTTGAATTTCAAGACTTTAATGTTTTTTTTTTTTTTACAAAAAAAAAATCATTCTGTTTTCCCCTTCAGTCGTAATATATGATTGCTATGGTTAAAATAGTTACCTGATGATATAATTGTAATTTCAAAATCATGGGTTCTGATCATACTCTACTGTCCTTAAAACGTTAGTAAATATGGCATACACATATTGCAGAGTAAGAGATAAAGGAGGCAGGGGTGGTGTATATAGACTCCAAATAAGTCATAGTTACCATGAGTATTTCACAGATTTAAATAATAATCATGTGTAACACTTTGTATATTGCAGTACATACTAACAGAAATGTTATTAAAATAAAATAATACATCTAGATGTTAGCAAATACTGTGGAAGTTTTCTCACCAATAAGCATCATTTTTTTTGACTAAATTGTTATTAAGCTCTTTATATATATGAGTGGCATGAACTGTCTATGGAGGGATCATACAGAGAAATGCCCTTTTACGGTCACACCTAATTTTCCTTTTAGGTAAGACTGCAAAGACCTAATCAGACTCATGGAGGAAGCCCAGTTACTGAGGTTCATCTTTTGTCAGGAAGGTTATATAGAATCACATAATACCTCCATTTAAACAATGAGTGTTTTCTCTATTAGAAAATTGCTCCTGCATTTTCATTTAGATATATATCCTAGGGAAATCTGAGCTGGAAAGTTTCATAAAGATTATCTAGTCTCACACCATCCTTTCATGAATGAAAAATTAATGTACAGGGAATATTAGGACTTGTCAATATTTACCCATGGTGATTCATAAAGTGGGTATGATGGGATTTATAGAACTAATGAAGCTAAAAAGAACTCAAAAAAGAACCTAGATTTCTTTATTCCCTGTATACATGAATTTTACAATGGCACAATATTGGTAAAAATTTTAATATTGTGTGGATTTTATAATACCTTATGAGATTGTGATTAATAAAGATGTAAATGGAGGCCTTTTATCATTTATCATGATCTTTTCAATATCACAGGATATTTGCAAAGAAATTGAAGGAAATATTGAAATGGAAAAGTCTTATCCCAATCTCTTCCACGATGTGATATCCTCTTTGTGTTTATAGAATGCTTTTGAGTTAATTACTTTGCTTTTGTTTGCATAAGGAAGAATATGCAAAGGAGGATGAATGGTAGGATTCCTTTGAATAACAGACTAGACAACATCTAACTTTCTTCCCCAAATAGAATCTTAACATTTCCTAGGAATACTTATTTGTGATGAATAATAAAGACCTTTTAAAATATATGGTAGCATAACAAAAACACTTGCCATTTTGCTTCATTAATGCTACATAATTACTGTCATTCTAGCTGTCTTTAACTGACATTGTTCACAGAAGCATCCAGTTGTGGTCAATAATTGACTATGGGCTTTGCTACCTTTGTGTTTAAAACTTTCTATTAATATGCATTAAATATATAATTACATACATAATATTTATATATTTATCTAAATACCTATATGTATGAATATTAGTAAGAGTGTAAATGTGTGTTTGTGACACACGTAACACATTTGATACTGGGGAACTAAAGACATCTTTCAGATTTTTAAAATAATGTACTTTCTGCTATGGCTAGGCAAATTAATTACTTAATAATTTAAATTATTTATTATAAATTTAATTAGTTATTACCAAAAATAATTAGCCATTTTAAATAGGAGGAACTTCATAAATACAGATGATAAAATAAGGCCTCCTTCAATCAAGCTTAAATCTATATCATAATTTTATCTGGATATAAATATATGTATGTATATATGTTCATGTGCTATTCTTGGAAGCAGGTGGGCTTTAAAACATCATGTTCCTGAAATGCTCCTCTCCATTCCCATGGACCTTGCCAAAGTAAGGAAACAAGAAGAGCAAGCCTAGACAAGACTCTTGTTAAATACTGTCTTGAAGGACACTGACTTTCTCTTTCTCACACATAATGCAAACAGAGGTAGCATTTTCTGTGGGCACTACCCTCTCTCATACATACCAGGACAACTGCTTCTTGGAATGCTGGTCATACATGGAACCCATCAGACTAAGCAAACAGTAGTGTCACTGCCAGGATAACCTAACTTATAAACACTTCACCCTGTGATTACTGGCACAGAATTGAGGACAAGGCAGAGAAGACAAGTGCCACTCTTCTAGCCGGCTACCACTGGAGCAAACATTGAGAGGGACAAGGAGTCACTATTTAGCAAAACATTGTAAAGGACAAAGGTGTTATCTGCTGATCATGCATGACAGAAGCCCATTGTCATTAGTCCTTGCTGGCAAGCATTTTTTTTTCAATAAAAATTATGTTTCTCATGGCATCTTGGGTATTTTCTCTGTTCTCTTGATAGCTAACCAAGCACAACTGAACTCTGGACTTAACATTTGTATGTGTGCTGGAAAATCTCTTCATACAGACCCACAAGTTTGTTTGTTTGTTTGTTTCTTTCTTTATGGCACCAGAGATTGAACCCAGGGGAGCTTAACCACTGATCCACATCCCCAACCCCTTTTTTAATTTGTTTATCTTAAAATAGGATCTTGGTAAGTTGCTTAGGGCCTTGCTAAATTGTTGAGGCTGGCTTTGAACTTGTGATCCTCCTGCTTCAGCCTCCTGAGTGACTGGGATAACAGCCTCTTTCCCAGTCTGTCATTGTCTTTGCTTCTTTCCCTATTTCATTAACAGTTACCCTATTGCCTTTCCATATAAATCCCACTATTTGGTAGCAAAGCCAATGGCACATATTTGAAGGATCTTTCTTTTTCTTTTCTTTTTTTTAATCACAGAAGAAACCTGCTTCTAGGTATCAAATTCTATATTAGATATGTATTGCTTTATAACTAAAATATAAGACCTTACAGATATAAATCATATAATTTTTAATACATATGTGGGTTATAGGACAGTTTTTCTATTAATTTTCCCAGAATAACTGATATAACACCATTCATCTGGAAGGTGAACTGTGATAAAAGGATGGCTAGAATGGAGTTGGAGATAGCTTCCCTCATGGATGAAAACTGGGAATAGTTTCACAGAGAGCTTATCTGCCAGAGAGCTAATTCAGTTTCCCTCCATTGTTATCTTTTTTTTTTTTTTTTTTAGAT
>NW_025999968.1:22640451-22664841 GCF_001458135.2 Marmota marmota marmota | reverse complement strand
ACATATATATATATATATATATATATATATATATATATGTTAATTGTCACCAAATGTTTACTGAATTCCTTATAAATTCAATGGGATGGTAAATATAGAAGTAGAAAAGGCAAACAACTCAGCCATTTTCAAGAATCATATCTTAATTAGAAGATTGGCAAAAACAAAAACATTAACAAAAACAAAAACATTAAACAAAAACCCAAATCGGATAGGTTCAGAAGCGTTGGAAAGATATATTCTTCTCTAGTATATATCATAACAAATAGCCAGTAACAAGAAAAAAGATACTGAGTTTATATAAATGTGTTTATGTCTGTTTGTGTAATTGTGTGTATATATTATAATGTATACACATACACACTATAAACATATTCATTATACACAAATTTTACATATGCATGTGTAACTGAGTAAACATATATGTATGAGTATGTTTTGTAAATACAAGATTTCTTTTCACTTGGGCAAATTTCTATGAATTGAGTTTACTCACTTATACTATGCTTAAATATGCATATTTAATGATATAAAAATGACCCAAAATATCGCAGATATGACCACATCATTTTTTATCCCCCAACATTAGATGACAGATTCAGTTGCTTGTGCCACCAGAAACAAAGCCCAGTACACTAGTAATCACTTCAGTCTATGCACAACTGATCTACTTTTCTTCCTTACACATATGATCATTCTAAACATTTAACGAACATGGGACCCTGTAGTATGTTGTACTACTTTTATGTAGATACTTTCAGTAATCATGTTTTTAAGCTTAATCCATAGTGCAATATATATTAATATTTTATTCTTTCTTAGAGGTGAAAATGGATTGTTGTGTGGATATACCACATTTTTATCATTCGTTTGTCAGAATATTAACATTTGAGTTGTTCCTACACCGTGGCTATTATGAATAACGCTGGTATACACACTTGAATATATCTGTATCTCTCTCTCTCTCAATATATATATATATATATATATATATATATATATATATGATCATTTTATATATAATGAACATATACTTTCAATTCTATTGGATAAATACATAGGAGTAGAGTTTCTAATCCATATGGTAACTAGGTTCCCTTTTTGTTCAAACATCTAAGCCATTTAACAAGAAGCTACACCACTTTACATCCAAATTTATAAATATATCAATTTTTCATATGATCACTAGCATTTATGTATTTATGTATGAATTTATACATTTATTTATTCACCTTTTGGTACCAAAGATTGAACTCAGGGGTGCTTAATTACTGAGCCACATTCCCAGGTCTTTTAGTTTTATTCTGAGACCAATTATCAATATGTTGCTCAGGGCCACCCTAAGTTGCTAAGCCTGGCTTTGAACTTGTGATCCTCTTGTTTCAGTCTCTGAAACTGCTGGACTTACAGCTGTGTACCACCATACCTGGTGCATTTATTAGTATATTTTTATTGGACCCATCCTAATGGTGGTAGTTATAGCTCATTATGCTTTGAAATTTATTTCCCTAAAGACTAATGTGTTTGAATATGATTTCATCTGTTCCTTGACAACTTTGTGTATCTTTTTTTTTCTGGATAAATGTCTATTCAAATTTTTGCTTATTTTTAAAGTAGATTTTTGTTATTTATTGTTAATTTCTAAGTGTTCTTTATAGATCTGGATTCTTTTTTTTGGAGAGAGAGAGAGAGAGAGAGAGAGAGAGAGAGAATTTTAATATTTATTTTTTAGTTTTCAGCGGACACACATCTTTGTTTGTATGTGGTGCTGAAGATCTAACTCGGGTTGCACACATGCCAGGTGATCACGCTACCGCTTGAGCCACATCCCCAGCCCTAGGTCTGGATTCTTATCTTTTAAAAATATATGACTAAAAATATTTTTCCCATTCTTTTTTATTTTTGGCACTGTTTTTTTTTTTTTTTTAGTTTTGGTGAAGTTCTATTTATCAACTTTTTTCCTTTTTTGATTGTTCTTTTGATGTTATATCTATGAGAGAATTGCCTATCTCAAAATCATGAAGATTTATGCTTATGTTTTATTCTAGGAATTTGGTAGACGTCCAACTTCATTCTTTGAGTGTGGATGATTTGTCTTCCATAAGCATTTGTTGAAAAGGCTAATTTTCCTTCCTGAATTTCCTTGACATCCTATTGAAAATCAATTGACATTAAATGTGAGAATATGTTTCTGGACACTCAATTATATTCCATTAATAAATGGATCTTGCTGGGCACAGTGGCACACAGAGATTATCCCAGTGTCTTGGTAGGCTGGCAAGTTCAAAGCCAGCATCAGCAAAAGCGAGGCACTAAGCAGCTCAGTGAGACTCTGTTTCTAAATAAAATACAAAACAGGGCTAGGGATGTGGCTCAATGTTTGAGTGCCCCTGAGTTCAAGCCCCAGTAAAAAAAAATAATAATAATAAAGTAAAATAAAATAAAATAAAATAAAATAAAAGGATCTTTTCTTATGTCTACCCTTGAGTGGTAAATTTAGAAATCAGGAATATAAGTCCTAAAATATTGATCTTTTTTACAAAGTTGTTTAGAATATTTGGGGACTTATAATTCACATGAATTTCACATGAATTTCAGAATCCACTTGTCAATTTCTGTACAAAAAGCATCTCAGATTGTGATAAGGACTCAGTCATATTCGCATATCAATTTGGGCAGTATTGCCATCTTCCATTACATGAAAATTGTGTTCTTTCCATTTATTATAGTTTTGAGTGTGTAAGTTGTACACTTACTTGGTTTTATTCTTTTCAAAATATTTTGTTCTTTTTTGATGTTACTGTGGATGAATTATTTTTTTTTAAATTTCACTTTGAAATATCCATAGCATTTGTACAGGAATGCAACTGGATTTTCTGTTGATTATGTATCTGCAAATTTACTAAATTCACTGATTCACTAAAACCATTTTTTGTGTATTCTTAAGGATTTTCTGTTTTCTATATACAAGATCATATCATTTTCAAAAAGGATAGTTTTACTTTCCAACATGAATGGTTCAATAAAAATGGCTTAATTTATTATGTATTTATTTTTGCCTAATTGCCTTTGCTACCACCTCCAATACAAAAGTGAATAAAAATGATGAGAGCAGACATTTTTCCTAATCTTATGGTGAAAGCATTCAGGCTTTAATCACTGAGATATCTGTGAGGTTTTCACATGTGCCTTTTCTTGAGTTGAAGAAGATCCCTTATATTTACAGTTTTTTGAGTATTTTTTAATCTTTAAAGAGTGCTAGACTTTATGCATGATAATTGTTTTGTATTCACAGAGATTATCATTTACTGGTTTTGTTCATTTATTGTATTTACATGGCATATTACTTGATTTGTTTTTTTTTAATTTTTTATTCTAATTTGTTATATATGACAGCAGAATGCATTGCAATTCATATTACATATATAGAGCACAATGTTTCATATCTCTGCTTGTATACAAAGTATATTCACAACATTCATGTCTTCTTCATTCATGTACTTAGGGTAGTGATGTCCATCTCATTCCGCCATCTTTCTTTACCTCCTTGCCCCCTCCCTTCTCTTTGCCCTATCTAAAGTTCCTCTATTCCTCCCACAACCCCACTATGAATCAGCCTCCTTTTATCAGAGAAAACATGTGGCACTTGTTTTTTGAGGATTGACTAACTTCGCTTAGAATTATCTTCTTCAACTCCACCCATTTACCTGCAAATGCCATGATTTTATTCTCTTTTATTGCTGAGTAATATTACATTGTGTATATATACCACATTTTCTTTATCCATTCATCTGTTGAAGGGCATCTACCCTATTTACAATAGGCTCAAAAAATATAAAATAATTGGGAATCAACCTAACAAAAGAAGTGAAAGACCTCTACAATGAAACCTATAGAACACTAAAGAAAGAAATTAAAGAAACCCTTAGAAGATGCAAAGATCACCCTTCTTCTTGGATAGGCAAAATCAATGTTGTCAATTGACCATACTATCAAAAGCACTATACAGATTTAATGCAATTCCAGTCAAAATCCCAATGACATTCCTTATAGAAATAGAACAATCAGTCATGAAATTCATCTGGAAAAATAAGAGACCCAGAATAACTAAATCAATTCTGAGCAAGAAGAGTGAAGCAGGTGACATCACTATACCAGACCTTAATCTATACTTCACAGTAATAGTAACAAAAACATCATTGCATTGGCATCAAAACAGACTGTTATACCAATGGTACAGAATAGAGGACACAGAGACTAACCCACATAATTATCTTATATTAGACAAAGGCATCCAAAACATACACTGGAGAACAGGTAGCCTCTTCAACAAATGGTGCTGGGAAAACTGGAAATTTATATGTAACAAAATGAAATTGATTTATTTTTATATGCTGAAGTGACCCTGTGTTCTTAGGATAAACACCATATACTCATAGCATTTAACCTTTCTTACATGTTAATGGATTCTATCTGTATTTTGTTAAAAATTTTTGTGCATATATTTAATCTGGTTTTATTTTATATTCCGTATCTCTAAAATAGAACCATCATTCACCCAATGTTCAAAGCCAATAAATTAGCAGTTATTAATCAGTTGGCACTCCACATTTCTGGGTTTTCCAGCTAAACATTCAGCCACCCATAATTTAATATTCTAAACAAAATTTTGAAAAGTTTCAGAAACCAAAACTTGCATTTTCACTGTGAGTACTGCATGGAATTCACAAAAAAAGCACTAGCGCCTTCACCATCTCCAAGACCCTTAATTCTGAAAAATATAGTCTGTTCTGGACTCAAATCCATAGAAATGCCAACAGGCATGACATCACTAGAGTTATAGAGAGCAAAATGCCCCAGAGCAAGAGACAGCCTCATTGGACACAGTTATAAAAATGACTTAGTCACTGGAGGTCTGTAGGTAAATTAGCTCGATGAGGATAGGATGGTCATGAAAGGGTGGGTAGAGATGCTAACTGGGTGTCTCACTGACCTCTGCCCCATTTTGATTGATTATAAATTATGGAAGAAGAGTTATTCTGCTTCTGAGGCATCATGGTTTTTAAGGAGAACAGCAATGGTCAGAAGATGAAGCCAAAGCTATTTTGGGTGCAACTTTCTAGAGATATCACTCATACTACTTCTCATGCCAAAAGCTGAGCTCTATGGTCAAGCCAGTAGGCTAGGACATATTGGTGGAATACCACTGAGATTGAGTGGCAGATGATGTGTTATTAGTTGATGAAGCATCTAAAGGCAACACTTGAACTGCTGCTGCTGCCAGTCATGGCAGATTAGATCATAGAGAGTGGGAGAGATGCTGTTAGAGCTATTTCAATCCTCATATTTCTCCAAGAGAAATTCCTTGACCTTCTGAAGTTCTCTGAAATCTGGTACCAAAAAGTCTGAGTATCAAAAAGAACTAGGCATCATTCTACAAAACTTATTTCCAGGAGATTGCATATATACTAGCTCAGGATCAGTGAAAGCTGTCAGGAAGGACTTGAAATGATGAAGGGCTCAGGCCACCATGAAGGTTAGCCAAAAGTGCAGATGAAGCTGACAGTAGTGATATCCAACTAGGAGACCTCACCCTGAGCACACTGGAAACAGTGATGGGGTCCCCATATGACTGTTGCTGCCCATTTCCAAGACCAGAGACATACTAATTCGAAGAAGCCTTCCCCAGCTTACTTCACAACCAGAACCTCAGGTCTTCTGTTTTTCCTTTACCATTGACAGCCACTCCCTAGGATCTCCTCTCTGCAAACTGACAACTTCCTTTTCCACAATTGCTGTCTTCTTGCCTCTTTAGTTACCTGAGTAGCAATTCTGTATGATTTTTCCTGGTGGTAGCCTTAGGAACCATTCATAAATTGCCATTCAGTCTCCCTCCCTCTTCCCCCTCCCCTTTTGCCTCCTCCTTTTCCTCTCCCTTTCTCTCTGTCATTCCAGAAAATGGGAGACCACTCAGCAAACTTTGCAGCCAAACTCCAAAGGATATACAGAGTGAGCAAGAAATAACACTTTGTGATTTATCATGTCACACATATTCTTCCTCCCATTAAGAATAGATCCTCCTAAAACAGACTTATGACCCCAGTAATATCACATTTATACTCAATTATATTTCACTCGATAGTTTATTTTATTATAGATTATAGGGGTTTACTATATAATTTAGACTACTCTTCATAGGTTAATTTGAAACCCAAAATACTTTGAAGAGTGGTTGTTTTAGATTAAAGATTAATATAGATTGACAAATTTATCGATAGGTAATATTATGTATGCTTAAATATATATATGTACATAAATATTTTTTTCTGCCTTCATGATCAGTTAAGTAGCTAATTATTTTTTTCGTGTTATATTTGTCATGCAGAATAAAAAAGAACTAGGGAAATAGATGTTTCAAATAGATGGGATGAGGAAAAGGTTTGTAGTGATAATGGAAATGATGCAGCATGTAACAAAAAAAATTATGAAGTATTCTGAAGGTGAAAGTTTTCAGAGTTTGAACTGGGAATACAAAAATATAGATGTGAAAACATATAAGTATAAGCCACCAATGTAATGTATTTGAAGAATATTTTTTCCTAAATAATAATTAAGGGACAATTATATTTTTTAAAAGAATAATTGATATTTTGTATAAAAGAAGGCAAAGCACACAAGCTAATAATTCTTGAATTACAGAAAAGGAAATGGCCAAAAAAATGGTTGTTATGATCAAACCACAAATGAAGGTGTAACTTTCTTCTGTTTTAATTTTTCTCTTATTGAGAAAATTTTTCTTCCATTTCCTTTGCCACTGTAATCATATAGCATGTTTTTGTTGTTCCTTGCTGTGCAAAACCTTGGAGCAATATGATTAATGTGCTGTTCTATTGGTATTAGAATTCTTTAATTAGAAGTTTTATGCTTTACAAATCAACTTGAAGATTTTTCATTGTTTCTTTTGTTGATGACTGCTTTGCATATTTGAGAAACATAATACAATATATTATAAGTGGTTTTCCTTTGAAAAACTTCACTGGTTTACTTTTATTTGTTTTTTATCATTATTAGAGCTTTATAGTTATATACAGTAGTTGGGTTCATCCCAATAAACTCATATATGCATAGAAATCGATTTTGTTTCATGATAGTACTTCATTATTCTCCATTCTCCTTAATATTTAGTTTTTCTCCTTCTTCTGTTCCTTTTTCTTCTCCTCCTCCTCATCCTTTTCTTACCACTTTTACTTCCTTCCTTTCATTTGAAATAGCAGATGTTTAAAAGATATAAGAGAAAATTTTGATATGATCCAAGTTCAGGAATGCAGGAGTACATTATGAACTTGATATAAAGCAAAGAAAAAATATCACAAAACTTTTGACTACTCATGATAACTAAAAATTTCATTAAATTCTCAGCCCAAATAATCCTCTAAGCAATCATGAGAATATAGAAAACCATATTATTATAAATATTGTGACAATGTTTTGTTTTGCATTCATTTTACTCCACTGAGAAATAGTTATTTTTTTCTGCTTAGAGTTATGAGACATTGGTGAGTTTGAATCAAATCAAAAGACAATAAGGTATATAATTTAAACTCTAAAGAAAAATGTTTGCAGCAATATGCTGGGCTATTAAAAACTACACACACGGAGTCAATTAAGTCATTGGATAATAGATCTTTTGTGTTCAGGTAACTAAGTAAGCCATTCATTTAACATATTTATTAGACTTCCTTTGTTTTCATTCACATTCAAGTTTTTCAAAGAAAATGACAACATTAATGCTTTCTATAAATGATTTTATTCTATTATGACTTATTGTAGAGCTCTATTTTACTCATCTGTTTATGATAATGATAATGCTGGTTACTCTGAGGGTAATAAAAAGAAATTATATGAGACTGATTCTCATTCCCTTGTGATGATTCTTTTCTCTTGTCTGCAACATACAGACTCTAGAAACTGCAACCTAGTGTTCATTTTTATGTAGTGACTACTATCATAGTCATTTTAATGTAAGCACATTATTTACCATCTGTTCTTTGTTTAGCCAAAATTGATTTTCTATATAGTTCATTTGGACACTTGAGACAAATAAGCTATTTATTTGTGTCCGTTTAATGTCTTAGCTGCAAGAATTTTAAAAAGAACATATTTTTCAAAGGAAAATATATTTTCAAATGGCCTCTACTCCCATATATATTCTTAATTATCTTTCTTTGGTTTACACTTCTGTAAAAGAGGGATTGTGTATACTCCTCATTATTTTCAAGGACTTAACATCGTAATAAAAGAAACAAATCATTATTTTCAAGTAAACAATGATATATATGTTTTGAGGGTAAACTGCCAAAGAAAAAAGGATTGCTTACTGCAGTTATTTTCTAATAGCTAGACCTTGTTCCATGTTGTATGATATTTCTGAATTGCTTAATTCTATAATTTACATAAATTCATTTGTGAAAAGTATTTAAAAATGGGTTCAACTTTTCCCAGATTAGAACAAATTATATATAATCAAGTATAATGTATACTAAATGATTGAGCAGTGTTGATGTCCCTAAGTTAAAGACCACCAGGACCACATTTCTAGCCATACACAGTTGGTTTATTACTTTTTACAAGAGGAAGAATTTCTTGCGTTTACATGATGTGTGGGCACCATGGTCAGTCTCAGTGAAAGAGATCTCAGTGCTTCCTTTTAAAGGTATTGAGGCTATTGTAAGGGACTCAGTAGATGGTTCACATTAGTGCAAATTTTCTCCCTGAGTTTGGTGCTACCAACAAGTGAGAACAATTCTATGATCAAGTATTGTTATTTCAGTCTAGTTGATGAGAGAAACTGGGCTAGTCAATGGGAGAAATAATTGGTTAAGCATCATACAATCAAGTTTGCAAGGAAAATAAGTTGTTTTTTTCATTGGGATGGCTAAAGATATCTTGGAAAATATTTTTTGTGATTGTGTATGTGAATGTATTTCTAAAAGACATTAACATTTTAATTGATCTAATTAGCAATGGAAGAAGAATCATGAAGATTGATAAGGTCAAATTTATTGAAATAGGCTCACTAAAAAAAAAGTCCCTACATTTAGTATTTTAATTCAGGAAATGAGAAAGTACTCTATTAATTTTGTTGTCTGAAACATAGACAAAAAAATGACCCAATATGAGTGAATCCAATTAATAGAAGGAATAGAGGAAGGTATTCAAAGGTTTATTAATAGTGGAATGATCAATCTGTCATTCATGACATACATATTCACTACTGTTAATGGGTCCAAAAGATACATCTTTCACCAATACATTGAAAAGTAAAATTTTTGATGGTGCCCCAGAATCACTGAAGAACTTCCTGATTGTGCATTTCTGCAGGTTAGTAGTGGCAGGAACTAAAACCTCTCAATTAGAAAATCTAAATGAAATGGGAATTATTGGATCCCACAGTGACAAGAGCTAAAAGGTGACATACAATCCCAGTCAAAGTGGGAATGATGTTTACTGTGATGAATAGCACATTTAAAGCAGAAATCAGAATAATCCAACAGGGTGCAGTGTCCCAAGCCTATAAATCCAGTGGCTTTATAGTGTGAGGCAGATCAGGCAGTCTGATCACAAATTCAAAGCCAACCTCAGCAGTTTAGCTAGGGTCTGAACAACTTAGCAAGACCTCGTCTCAAAATAAAAGATAAAAAAGATTGGGGATGTGGGTCAGTGGTTAAGCACCCCTGGGTTTATTTCTTGATACCAAATAACAAAACAACAACAACAAAATAAATTTCAGTGATGCAGCTGTTGCAAACCTATTGCAATAGCTAGCTAATCCTTATGTTCTTGGAAGTAAAGTAGCAAGAAGACATAAACTCTTACTTGATCTGTATAGAATGAAAACAGACTAAGTCTAAGTTTAATCCAAAACATAAAAACAGGGAACAATGACTTCTAAGACTAAAGGTAGTCAATCTTAGATGAGATCATGAGATTGAAACCTCCATGATGGGATTAGTGGCCTTATAAGAAGAGGAAGAAAAATCAAAGTCTTTTCTCTCCATCATGTGAGATTGTAGTAAAAAGGAAGTCACCTACAAGACAGGAAGAGGGTTCTTATAAGACACTAATTCTGCCAGCAGTTTGATCTTGAATTTAAGGTGCTCAGTCTATGGTATGCTGTTATAACAGCCTGAGCAAAGCTACTAAGCAAAGTTTTAATTTTTACATTTTGAATTATTATAAAAATCTATAATCAGATTATAACATTAAAATTGATATTGACCTTTTGCATAACATTGAGTGAATGAATTCATTAATAATACAATTAATTAATTTCCTCTTTGGGATGTTTTATTGTGTTACTGGACAAGGACATAGTGTTGGAAGAGATGGATTAATTTTCCACTTGCAATTAACACATATTAAAACTCTATCAACCACAGAATATTTCAAAAATAATTTCTATGTTTCTTATATGCAAAAACATAGATGTTGTGACAAAAAGAGAAAAAAACAGATGGGGATAAAGTTTACAGGGAACAAAGTAACAAAATTCAAGGAGTCATTTCAATTAATCATGGGACCAAATTAAAAGAAATATATTATTTAAAATAATTCCCAACAAATCAATTGAGAAATATTCAGTAATTACACATTCCCTGCTGGGAAAGTATTTGACCAAAGGTACAGCATGGTTCATGTTGAGCTCCAAATAGTAAGTATAGACCTTACTTCTAATGATTAGGGCAAAAATGAAGTGGGCCACTGTGATCAAGAATCATCCTAGCCTCAGCAACTTAGCAAGATCTTGTCTGAAAAAAGAAAGTGATAGGGATATAGTTCAGTGGGAATGTGACCCTTGTTTCAATCCCCATTTCAAAACAAAAAAAGAAAAAAATGAAAGAAAGATTAATATCCTTCCAGTAAGATGAAACAAAACATATTTAAACTCAATAGCTATTTTTTTTTATTTTTTCTTAGATATAAAATGTAATTTCTAGTTCCAGGTATCTTTTCAGTTTTTGGTGTGTTCAGAAATCTTAAGAGTAAGAGCATTTTAAACTATGGTTCACTGTGACAAGTATCCATTCATCTATCAAATGATTACCAAATACTTCCTCTAACTATTGCATTTAGCACACTTAACGTGCCAATAGCTGCTTGCCATATATGGTTTATTTTCTTAATATATTTTCTTTCTAGCAGAATAAATGAGGTCCAAATACAAAGAGTTTCAACTCTAAATAGCAACTGAACATGTTTAAAAAGATAAGAGTGAGGGGGGAAAAGCATTAAAAAATGAAACAAAAAATGAGCTTTGAGTCAGCTAGAAAAGTGGTAAGGCAAAGCCATTCATATATTTGGAATAGGTGAAGTGGTTATTTGGGATTATAATAATAGCAAGTAAAAGACAAGGCAGGAGAGAAACTTAGGAAACAGAAAAAGAATGAAATTTTGGTAAATATGGTTTATTAATTTCTGTTTGAGACTGAAAGCACTATAGTGCTTAAGATCAGAATATCTGGAACCAAACACTATGGATGTGAATTTCTGCTTCTCCCAATCAGTACTTCAATGACCTCAGTTAAAATTGTCATTCATCTCTTTGCTCTTCTGTAATAAGTGCATAATTCTGTAGGGTACACAGAATTCCAAAACAGGCTTCATGCCTCCTGCTCTTACTGTGAATGTCCTATGTAATTCCTTCTTCTTGTATGAATCTGAACTCTGAATAAAGTCAGGCATCATTCCATAAATTTATATTGTTATATAGTGAGAGAAATTTTATAGATGTGATTAAGATCTCAAATCAGTTGACTCTGAGGAATTTTAAAGAGTTTCTACTGGGTGTGACAAACATAACTGAGTCAGCCTTTTAGATGTAGAATATACTTTAAAAGAAATACTAAAGAAAGCTCTTTGAGTTAAAACAAAGGGATAATTTTCAACATGAAAACCTATGAAATTATAAAAGTCACTGATAAAATTAAGTGGATAGACAAATCTAGGATGCTGAAATGTCATAATGGTATTATAGCATAATAGTATTATAAGTTTTATAATCATAATTATCAGCTTAAAATTGGCTGTTAAAACTATGTTTTATGTAAGCCTCATGATAATCACAAAGAAAAAAAAAACCTGTACTAGATAAAACAAAAGATGAAGAAAAGGGGATCAAATTATTCCACTTCAAAAATCATTAACAAGCCAGGATCAGTGGCGCAAGCCAGTAATCCCAGCAGCTTGGGAGGCTGAGGCAGGAAGATGACAAGTTCAAAGCCCGCCTCAACAACAGCAAGGCACTAGGCAACTCAGTGAGACCCTGTCTCTAAATAAAATACAAAATAGGGCTGGGGATGTGGCTCATGGTCGAGTGCCCTGAGTTCAATCCATGGTACCAAAAATAAAAATTAAAAAAAAAAAACAAAAATCATTAACAAAAGATATTATGAAATGAGTAAAATAACAAAATACTGCTACTAGAGTAATAAAACAAGCAACAACATGACAAAAATCCTTACCTATAAAAATTACTATAAAAGTATTGGATTAAAGTCTTCAATCAAAACACAGAAAGAAAATGTGGTATTTATACATAATGGAGTTTTACTCAACCATAAATAAAAATGGAATTAAGTCATTTGCTGGTAAATGGATGGAACAACAAATATGATGCTAAGTGAAATACGCCATATTCAGAAATTCATGGGTCAAATGTTGTCTCTCATGTATGGAACATAGAGAGGAAAAAGGGGGGAAAATGAGGGGATCTCATGAAAATAAAAATGAGACCAAAGGCATATAGGAATCAAGAGAGAAAGAGGATAGGAGAACATGGGGTGGGGGGAGTAATGGGAAGGATGGGAGAACATGGGGAAGTACTGGTGAATGGAATCTACCAAACAATGCTATGTCCATGTACAAGTAATCCATAAGGAGTACACACACACATACACACACACACACGTAATGGCAAGGCACTAATTAAAATAATTATAATAATAATAGAAGATAAGAAGAGTAGAGCAAGTGGTTCCGGGGAGAAAGAAAGGGAACATAAGGGGAAGAAGACTGAGCAAATTGTTAAGTTCATGTGAAAATATTGCTTACCAATTTCACTATTATATGTAATGATTGTGCTCCAATTACACAAACATAGAGGCTATATAGAATTGAAGAAAAACAATGCAACATGAACCAACTATATACTACCTTCACAAGAGATTCACATTAGTTTTAAGGATACACAGAAAATGAAGGAATGGAAAAACAGACCACATAAGTGGTGACCAAAAGAGAACAGGGGTGACTACCTAGCAGACAAAATAGACTTTAAAATAAAGTATCATGAGATAAAAAGAGTAAGGAGAGGGGCTGGGGCTGTGACTCAGTGGTAAAGTGCATGCCTAGCACACATGAGGCACTGGGTTCAAACATCAGCACCACATAAAAATGAAATAGATATTGTGTCCATTTACACCTAAAAAATAAATATTAAAAATAAGAGTAAAGAGAGTAATAAAGTGATAGATGATCATCTCAGAAAGAACCAAAGCTGGATATGGTAGTTCACTTCTGTAATCCCAGTGAATTCGGAGGCTGAGGCAGGAGGATGGCAAGATTGAGGCCAAAATTAGCAACTTAGTGAGAACTTGTGTCAAAATGAAAAATAAAAGTGGCTGGTTATGTAGCTCAGTGCTAAAGTACCTTCAGTCCTTAATACCCCCAAAATGGTAGGGGACCCACATTAATTTATTTAGAAATTCTTAGCCTCCCCATCATTCAAGAAATGCTAACAATCATAAATTGATATCAAATGATTAATAAGGAGAAAGGTCTAATGTGTAACTATTTAACCTTCTATTCACCTTAGAAGGTTTTATTTATTTTTTTTATAATCAGTATGTGTAGTCACAAGAAAGAACTTTTCAAAAAATTATGAATTTGCTTCACAGATCTGAAGCAAAATTTAAGACCTCTAAGAATTAAGCCATCTCAACAGGAGACCACATAAATATGGTCCCACAAAAGATTGATTAAAATATTGATTGTTCATAAAAATGGTACATTTGATACATTTCTTAAACTTAGATTTAATGTACTAAAAGAGAATAATAAAATATTAGTTTGGGAAAGTATAGATTTGGGCCAAATCATTTCAGCCTTGAATGCCAAACTCTGGAATTGTCTGGTTATATTATATTTAAGTCTTGTGAACAACAGGGAGACAAAGATGAGTTTTACAAATGGAAATAACATTTTCAAGATTCTTTATCAGAAGAGAGATAATTGAAAATAAAGACCAAAAGTTAATAAAATAGGACAAGCAAGACTTCTTATTTATTTGTTTGTTTGTTTGTTTGTTTGGGAAGGTGTGCTGTAGATTCAATCCAAGGCCTTCTGCATGCAAAAGAAGGACTTTACCATTGAGCTATAGTCATGACCCTGCAAAAAATTAATTTATAACTGTTATATGAAGGGTGCACAAACTCTTATTCTTTTTTTTTTACAATTTTTTTTGGATGACATTCATTGTAAATACATCATAACAATACACCTTAAGATGCTAAGTTTGTTCTCTCAGAATTAAGTTATGATCATTCATTATATCATACAATGATTTTGGCCTGTGAAATGACAATAAACTCAATATAAATAATCCAAATATATGCTTAAGGAATTTTAGGAACACCCAAAAGGCCAATTACTTGACCAAGGATTAGTCAGAGAAATGACTGCATTAAAAGATTTAAGAAATATTTCATTAATAAGCATAATAATGAATCAGTAGTGTTGTTGCTAAGCTAGAAATTCTCGGCAGGACACAGGCAGGAAAATAAATGCCCTACTTTGAAGCATTTTTCAATTTCCATAGTATAAATAGTTCTAGTTAGACTTCAAGATGGTATGATAAGCAATTTGATAAGCAATGCTATTTTTATTTCCAAAATTCTGCCCAATCAAACCCAGACAGCTCCAACACACCACTAAAAGTAACAGTATTTTAAAGACTTTGTAAAATATAGAATTTTAGTAGGAACAATAAGTGGGAACCTAAGAAAAAGAGTTTGTTACTATCAAAATTGATCTGTACAAGATTCTTCTCCTGCACCTTAGATCATAACTGAAAAGCAACACCAGAACAGAAGCACTCTTTACCATACTGGTGAGATCCAAACTGCACATTTCACCCTGAGTTCAGTCCAAGACTTGGAGGATGTCTACTACAAAGGAAAATAAAATGTTGAAGGACTTTAATTAGATCATTGTAATACTCCTCATAGCTTAATATTCATCATATAATATGAGACAGGTATTATTAATGCATTTTGAAATAAGGAGAAAGAGGTAAAGTGATGCTAATAAAGATATAAAACTCCAAGCTAACAAAATTGTAATTTGAAGTATTTGAATAAATGCCATCAGTGTGACAAAAGGTATTTGCCAATTGCTAAATATGCAAAGTATGTAAATACATATTATAATGAAGAATTATTTATTAATATGAAAGATGTAGAAAACAGGTTGAAAAGCACATAAATGGCATATAAAATAAACTAATAATATTTACATTATTTTCATTTTTCAGAATCATTAAACTGTTATACCTTTCACTAAAAAAAAGTACAGAATAGTTCAGATTATACTTTAAATAGACAAGAAAACTAATTTCTATACAGAATGTACTCCTGCTTAGGCATATCATCATTGTCATGTCTTTAGAAGGAAGCCTTTTAAAAATGAATTTGATAACAATATGCACAATGGAGTTTTACTCCAGAGTTTTTATTGAATGCAAAATAAAAGAAATGTACTTCACAAAGTTCTTGTGCCTCAATAAGTTTTTCAGGGTTCTCATGACTAGAAAAAATACCTTTGGTTTTGTTTGTAATTAAACAGTTAGTTTCAACTAGCCACACATGTATTTAAGTCTTAATTCAGTAGGTATTTGAAAAAATAATACAGGCAAACTGAAGAAAACAATGCTATTTTTATTTCACCCTTAGATATTCATGATTATTTGCATTTATGATGTGTGCATCTGCTAGTGTATGAACAGCTTCAGTTGTTGCTAGGTCTATAAGAGTCTTATTGTGATCGTGAATTTAAAAAGTAAATGAAGATTTAGAACCTTAACACGGTGACAGAAAGAATTAAAGAGCCTGAAATATTGAAGTTTCCCCAATAATATAAATCTTATATATTGCACATTTATTATACTAGAAAAATAACATATTATTGTGTAGATCCCTGTTAATGCTGTTTTCTTAAATTAATCATATGATGATTGTTGTAGTTTAAAACAAATGCCATTCTAAATATTAAAAGAATTATATTGGAACTGGAGATATAGCTAAGTGGTCAAGCACTTAACTAGGAAGCACAAGGTTGAGACTCAATCTCCAGTAGAAAACACACAAAATATTATATTATTATTTCTCTAGATTATATCAGTGTTTGTTATTATATATTGTTATTATAAATTTTCATTGAATGTATGTGTCTATGTTAATTTTTGTCCCATTGCCTTCTTATAGAACATTTTAGTTAGACTACCATTCACTCTCTAAATATTAGTAATTTTTCCCTCTACATCATACCCTATATTAGGAATGTGTGATCTGAATAGAAAAAAATAATACAATAAGAAGAAAATTAAAGACAAATGAAAACTTAAATATTTATAACACATAATATGGACAAATGGCAAATGTTAAAGAAACTAAATGAATATATCTATTTCAATGAAATTATAATGCTTTATTAAGATTCTCCTTTCCCACCCTCTACTAGTATTGAAAAAGGTTGATTTTTTTTATCAATCACATATATTTTTATTTTAGCACTATACAGATATAAATACTTCTATAAATTTAGTTTTATAATTTTAGGCAACATTGAGTAATTATAAAATGAGATCCAAAACTATTATTATTCAGTCAACAAAGCACATCTAGATCTACAGTAATAATTAAAACATTAAGAATTGGTGAATTCTCATAACTTCTTCCGTTAGCTAACAAAACCATACATTATTAAATTTACAAGAAAAAGACTTGTTATTCTTTACTTCATGCAAAGGCTATGTGCTATAAAATATGCTTTTGTTAAAACATTTTACCGTGGCTTGGCACAGATATCTACTATAAAAATTACACAAGGCAGAATGTCAAAGTACAATGAATATTTACTAAATCCTGGATTATATTGAGATGCAATGACAAAAATTATCTGAGAATAAAACAAAGCAAAGCAATAAGCAATAAACCCAAAAAGAAAAACACCAGGTCTTTATTTCTTTGCCTTCTCTTAAAATGAACACCAGGAACATCACATTGAGTCCATTTGCAGCCATTCCTATTTGGACTATATTGTTTACCTTTTTTAGTCAGCTTTTTAACTTGCTTTCACTAAATGACCTCAAGAAAACTTAAAGAAGGAAAAGTTTATTTTTAGCTCATAGTTTCAGAAGTTCAGTCCACAGACAGTTGATTCCATAGCTCTGGGCTGGAGATAAGGCAGAACATCATGATGGAAGGGTATTGCAAAGAAAAGCAGCTCAAGACACACTAACAGGAAGCAAAGAAAAAGAACTCCACACACCAGGGACAAAATATAAACTCCAAAGGCATGCCACCAGTGACCCACCTCTTTTAGTAACTACCTACCTGCCAACAGTTACAAACAAAATCATCCATATTGATAGATTAATGCACTGATTGGGTGACAACTCTCACAATTTAACCATTCCACCTCTGAATGTCCCAGAGTTCTTTCACAAATGAGTTTTTGAGGGACATTTCATCTCTAAACCATAATATCACCCCAAAGCACCAAATTAACAACAGTCTTATAAGGAATAGACAATCAGTGGGCAAGTCCTTAAACATTTTAGTAAATTCTCAATCACAAAACAGACAATTTGCCTTTAATATAGACCTAAGTTATTTTCTTCAAAATAAACAAGAAGATATTTCAGTTTCTGGAATTTCATCATTGATATTATGAATGGCAAAGGCACCTCTTATTTTTCCAGTCTTTAACAAGTTTTTAAAATTTTTATACAATATGTGTATTTTTAATTTTACACCTATGCTCTTCATAAATACTTTTTAAAGTTCAATTCCTTATTGATTTCCTTGTAGATGTAATAGCAATGAGACTTCTTTAGAAGCTTTACACTATTTCAGTATAAATGGGCTTACCTCTTCTTCCAACAAGATTGTTTTAAAGGATTAGCCTTTATTGACAGCAATGATAGCATAATTATGTTCACAGGTTGGCAAGATTCTGCCATTAACAGTACTCATTAGGAATGACTTATAAAAATGACTTTTGTAGTTATTCAATGCAATCTGACTGAAATAGTATTTTGCAATTATTTGTTTAAAACCTTTGGTCTGCCATTTACGATATACGAGTAATGTTTTCAAAACATGTATTGGTTATGGTTTAAAATGACCACTTTATGTGTATGTGTGCATATAAACTAAATATTTTTCTTTTGGTTCTCTGTAATAATATGGCTGTTAATCACTTCACTTTCAGATTCCAAGAGCATATGCTTCAAAGAAAATAACAACAACAACAACAACAAAAAGACAAATAAAATATATATATATATATCCACTATGTTAAATTTTTGGAAGTGATTATAATTATGATATACATTTTGGGTTAGAAGATTTTCTTTGATATACCTTGAAAATACAAACTAATGTTGCAGTTTTTGAGAAATTTTACATAAAATTCTATTTTTATCACTTTACAGAGGGCCAGGAGTATGATATGTGATTCATTTTAGAAAGCAGAGACTCTATGTTTAATTCAGTTCCTGTAAAGGAAATATTTGATGACAGTTATGGAATCATGAAATAAATGAGTAAGCAAAATAAATCCATATATGAAATGCCCTCAGATACTGCAGAACTTCTATAGTCACTGGGTCTAAGGTGAATTTCCTTTTTTTTTTTTTTTTTTTTTTTTTTTTTGGTACTGAGGATTGAACCCAGGGACATGTAAACAGGGAGCCACAACTCCAACCCTTTTTGATATTTTATTTACCAACAGAGACAGGGTTTCATTGAGTTGCTTATGGCCTTGCTAAATTGCTAAGACTGGCTTTGAACTGTCCATCCTCCTGTCTCAGCCTCCAGAGCTACTGGGATTACAGGCATGTGCCACAGTTCCCAGCTAAGATGAATTCTTGTTTTTCTTTATTGTATATGTCTGACTCTTGAGGAAGTGATTTCAGTTCTTAGGGTCTCTATTTAAAAGTTAAAAAGTGTGATTATGTAACTTCAAGGACCCTTCTAGTTTAAAAAATAAACATAAATATGAAATTAGATATAAATATATAAAGAAATAGCCTAATGATGTAATAGAACGATTTAAATTATCTTCAAAGTATCCTGATGAATAATATCTAGAGATTGAACCCAGGATAGATAATTCTGGATAAACTACTTTTAGACTTTTTATATGGAATCCCCTCATGTTTGAAGCAGGAGCCATATTTATACTATTTTCTGACCACAATATCTAACAATAAGGTATACACAGAGATGATCATTTGTCCCTGGAATGTTTCCCACAGGAATTATTATTTTTTCTGCAGGACTTTCTGATTTCATGATTCATTTGCACACTGGCAACAGTGTCTTCAAAGCCACTTCTTTACAAATATTTGGGGAAACAGCTATTATTGAAAGTTGACTTGCCTTTGTTAGGCTAACAAATTTCTCCCCACTTGCTAGGTTATCTGTTTTATGATACATATAACAGCAACATACTGGAAAGAAAATAAGCAATTGTCAAAAAAATAAACTGCTATAGTGTTTAAAATCTGTTCAGATGTGTTGTTAGCATAATAGAAAGCAGCTTATTACATGGTGCTTTAAAGGAAACTTCAAAACCTGTCCAATTTCTATTCACTTGCAAAAACCAAATGATAGTTCTTAGTAACAGAGCATATAGTACAAAAGACATGGAAAAAAGAAATAGTCATTAAAATTTGTTTTTATAAAAAATAGAGTATAAGCAATGTCTGGAATAAAAAGGAACAGTAGAGCATAGAGAACATCTTTGCAATTAGAAGTTAGTACTACATTTTATATGTGGATTTGTAAAACATGCTTTGAAATAGGCAAAGGTTTTTTTTCTCAGTATACATACATAGGTATAAAACTCACATAAAAAGAAAGTGACATATTAAGACTTTTTTAAGTTTAATGAAAGAATTGACAAGGAAGTGAAAATCCATTTTGGAAAATATACACATCAGCCTAATAATTATAAACAACATATAGTTAATTTGATTTAAAGAAAAGTTTTTTTTTTTTTTTAAAAAAGCATATCTTTAACTCTCGGTCTATGTCTGCATAAAACAAATATTAAACACAAAACTATTAATTAAAGCAGTATACCTAAATTTGAAACTCCCCCAAATTTATTTAATCCACGTGTGATTTTATAAATTCTGAAATATTAACTATTCAAATCAGCAATGATATTTTAAAAGGAACTACAGTTATTCATATGAACTCTGATAAACTGTAGTAAATTTACATCAAATAAAATATACCATTTCATTTAAAAATTATATTACAAAAATGAATGAGGCATGAAATTCCTTTTATCACTTGATTTGAAATAAAAATATTTTTAAATTGGTTCTTCATAGTTATTTTTAATGTATATAACTTACTTAAAGCAAAGGTGAGTTAGTTCACCTTTCCTCATTGAATAAAAATTCTGCAAACTTTTGTTCCCTGTCTAGCCAGTGAGAGCTGGAAATGAGATGTCCCAATACTAGTGAGTTCTTCCTATGTGGCTAAACCCAAGGACCTTGCTCCTGCAATTCTTCTTCACTTTCCCTGTTTCCCAGTTCTTTAATGTGAACGGCTCTTTCATCTAGGTCTCTTAAAACCTCCCTTTCCAACTTGGGTATCTCAGGGAGAACCAGAGGTACCAAGGAACATTTTCTCTTCTCCCCCTACTTGGATGACCATGCTTTTTGACATTTGTAGTACCATTACACAGCTTAGCCTTGTCTCTGTGTCCACCTTTGACATATCTGGAACTTAAGACAATTACTCAGAAGAGATGATGTTCTAGGTTTTAATTCCATTTCCCCCTAGGATTCTGACTCTTCTATAATAAGCAAGAATCATTAGATCATAATCCACACTAGAATTCGATATAGAAATTCTGGATTATTATTTTTTAAAAGCTCCCCAGGAGAGTTTGAGAAAGACTGCATTAAAGGCTGTCATTGTTGTTAAAATGAATATGATATTACCTTGAACCATGATATTTCTCAGCCATACAGTAAACACCAAATTATTATTTTTGGGGGGGGGGGTTGGTAAAAATAACAAGATTTATGATAGAGCAATCACAGTATTCCAACTTTTGATGCATTCTTTTCTACACTGGAAATCAATTTTGCAGATAACAACTAGTGTTCAAAACTGTCTTTAGTCACATCCCTGTTATTTAACATTTTCTCTTTATACCAGTAGCATTAGCATCATCTGAGTGTTAGAAATGTAAATTACTGCCACTACCCTATAACTATTCACTTAAAATCTGGATTTTAAAGAGGATCCCTAAGTGATTCACTTGTACCTTGAAGTTTTGGAAACACTTCCCTAAAAATCTTTTTAACTCTGATTGAGAAAATTAATTAATTCTACCAGGACTCTGTTATTATTATTTGTATTATTGTATTATTTCTGACTAATTGTATTATTTCTGTCTCCCCATGTTCACAATTGTATTTAAAGTCTGAACCATATATCTTCACACTAGAGGGAATCATGAATAGCTGCCACCATTTTATTTTCAGGCTGATTAAATTCTCTGAGGGAGATTCCAAAATTATGTTTATCGTTGTTGGAATCATCAAGTTTGTAAACTGGTCCCTCATGAGCTTGATTCTGGCTCATGCTGATTTTCTAAGTCTTACGCAATTTGGGGGTGGATTTGAAGACAGTTCTAATTTAAACCTATATATATATATATATATATATATATATATATAATTTTAATTCCACACTGAGATGAAGTTGCGAGTTTCAGCACATAAAAGTCCACTTCTCTAAGCTTTTACTAGTAGTATGTAAGTTCAATTCACAAAAGAAAATACTTTTGCTGTTTGATGCTCAAATAATCCTTAAAAATAACCAGTTTTCATTGTATTGATGTTTGTTGTTGTCTCTGAATAAAAATGTCAGTTTCTATACTATTTCAGTGACATGCTCAAATTCCCATTACGTTTTCAAGTTTCTAGCCTCCACAAACAAACCAAAATTTTATCTGACCATAAATTCTGTAGCATCGTTTATGCCTCCATAATTAACCCCTCCCTGCAAGAGTAAAAGGAACTTGTCTTTAATTTTCCAGTCATATATGATTTTAATATTCATCATTTCTTTAAGAGATTTAATGTTTTTGGAAATGGGGTTTATGTTTAGACTTTTTAAAAAACAAAGTCCAACTGGTAATCTTCCAAGAAGGTTGTTAACCTTATATAAGTTTAGTTCTTTTTCTGCTTGCTCACACAGGATTTGCCCAATGTTTATGAATTTAAAAATATAATATGCTGTTTTGCAACACAATTTACATATAAAAAAACTGAAAATCCTTTCTGCTTTTTAAAATGACAAAGTTTATATATGTTGATGGCTTATAAAATAGTATTTTGAAATATGTATGAAGAGTGGAATGGCTAAATTGAGCTAATTCAAAAGTGTTATCTCATGTATTTACCTTTGTGTTTGTACATGGTGAGAACACTCAAAATCAAATCTCAGTAATTTTCAAGTATACACTGCTTCATTGATATTTGCTATTGTTCCCATTTTGTATAACAGAGCTCTTAAACTTATTTCTCATGCCTACATGAAATCTTGTGTCCTTTGCTCATTATGTCCCCAGTTCTCCTCATCCTCCCTGATTGTAGTCCCTGGGAACTTTCTGCTTATATTTTTAATAAAAGACTTATCTTTAAGAATCTAATTGTTAAGCCATCGGAAATTTACTGGGTAAAAATAATGAAGGGATTTGTATTTATCATTCAATTTTACTACTATAAAAAGAAATCTAAGTGATTTGGATGACCCGCATGAAAATATCAGAACTATTTATCAATCTTATAACAGATATTATCATTCCTATTTTACAAATAAGAACAGTATTTCTGGTTTAATTTCAATAGTACAAAACTCTTAACTCATCTTGGCTTGCTTTCACCATATGTTTTTGCTTCTTGTCGTTCATTTATGAAACAAATATTTGCATCATTACTAAATGTCAATCACAGGAATAAAATGAAGGTGATAAAAATAAAATAAAACAAACAGTTCTAATTGTACCAGTCATTTCAGTCTAGCAAAAAGACCCACAATAAATAATAATTTTAAAGTTAACAATCTGGAGAAAATGGGAGCTACGAGAAGAGAAGAATAGTTAGAACAATAAGATGCATATCAGCATGGTTGTACTCAAGAGCTGATTCAAACTGAATAGTTGTGGTTCTTGTTTTTATTTTATTATTTTTATTATTTTCCCGTCAAAGTTAATTTTTTTTTGCTTGCTTATCTCTCTCTTTAGGATTTGTGTGATATTTCATATTGTTTTAAACATGTTTAACACATTTTTAAGTATGCATTTTTTGTTTAGTTATACTTTATCACCACACCCAGACCATTCATGCTTGGTTATGAGCCAAATCCATTGCTTACATAGCTTGTTAACCCTATATAAGTTTAGTTCTTTTTCTGATTGGAAACGTAGGATTTGCCCAATGTTTATGAATTTCAAAGTTTAATATGTTGTTTTGCAACACAATTTACATATAAACACATTAAAGTCAAAATAATAAGAAACTTTAGAATTTACTAACATATAATCAATCATGCATTCACATTGTTCATTTTCAAGAGGATTCTATTAAACCTGTTTTGTCTCTGATGTTTTTATTTGTTAAAAATGTATGTTTATTATCAAAAAAATTGTACACCATGATCAAGTAGGATTCATCCCTGGGATGCAAGGCTGGTTCAATATATGGAAATCAATAAATGTTATTCACCACATCAATAGACTTGAAGATAAGAACCATATGATCATCTCGATAGATGCAGAAAAAGCATTCGACAAAGTGCAGCATCCTTTTATGTTCAAAACTCTAGAAAAACTAGGGATAACAGGAACATACCTCAATATTGTAAAAGCAATCTATGCTAAGCCTCAGGCTAGCATCATTCTGAACAGAGAAAAATTGAAGGCATTCCCTCTAAAATCTGGAACAAGACAGGGATGCCCTCTCTCACCACTTCTGTTCAACATAGTTCTCGAAACACTGGCCAGAGCAATTAGACAGAC
>NW_025999968.1:22575851-22638940 GCF_001458135.2 Marmota marmota marmota | reverse complement strand
GGGAGGGGAGAGGTGGGGAGGGGGGAGGGTGGAGGATGGGAAAGGCAGCAGAGCACAACAGACACTAGTATGGCAATTTGTAAATCAATGGATGTGTAACTGATGTGATTCTGCAATCTGTGTATGGGGTGAAGGTGGGAGTTCATAACCCACTTGAATCAAAGTGTGGAATATGATATGTCAAGAAATTTGTAATGTTTTGAACAACCCACAATAAAAAATTAAAAAATTTTTTTTAAAAAAAGTGTATGTTTCTATTGGATGTGACTCATTTGAAAGTGACAAAAAAAAATAGTAAGGTTTTGGTCAAATTGGAGGTGGTAATACCAGGAGAAATTGGCTATCATCATTGGATATTCAGAAATATTCTTTGGGAATGTGGTAAAAGTCTTCTTATTCTGAGATTATGGAGTTTCTTTAAGAATTTATAATGATGGCAAAAAATACAGACATAAAAGTTTATTTTGTATTAAATTATTGATTCTTTTATTGTTTATGAAGTTTTGGAGTTTTTTTTTAAACTGACAGTGCAATAAAATGGCACATCATTACTAAAATATAGACTTGAATTATTATGTTTTAATTAAACTATTTCAGGTTTAAAGTATTAGTCATATTCCATTCAGAATGATTCAATTGATCTTGTTTCATTCTATGAAAAATGAGATAAATGTGTTTCCAATGTACCTCTTTTTTTTTTCCTAATGAGCATCAATTTGATAGAATGTTTGTTCCAAGAATACCCCATTTAGGAAACTATGTTGTGGTAATTTTCTGTTGAGAGTAGGAATGTTCAGCTTGTAGTCACATTTCTTTGCATGCACAGAAACACAGCTATTCAAAAGCATGGTTAAGCAAATCAATAAATGCAGTCAGCAATGTGACTGTTAATTTTAGCCAACTTAGCAAAGTGACAACTGTAACTTCAAATACTTCCTAACTCCGATAAGTATACAGCATACACATCATAAGATTTTAAACTTTTGAAGAAGCTCATATTTTCTTGTGTTGTCAAATACACAGCATACAGTAAGTGACCAACAAACAAGTTTGTATTAAAGACTTCTTATACTACTAGGGTGTGTGGATTGAATGATTTATCCAAAACCATATCTATATATATCCTGGACTTCTTCGAATCCAGTAATCACTCTATTCTTGTTTGCAATCCATGTCAATGTGGGACCATTTACTATTAGTTATTACTCAGTACTACCTCATATGTTTGGAAAAGCAAATGAACAAAAAGTAAAACAGAATTTTTTTTTTACTTCCAAGTACAACAAAAATGTGTTCTGCTATCTCTTTCTCCTTCCCATTCCTTTTGTTTATTATTCCAAATACTTACCAGTCTCCTTAGTGCCCTTTCCTATCCCCTTCTCAATGATGATGGAATAGTTTCATATTCTGCTTAACTGAAAAAAAAATGAAAGTCACCAATTACATGTCCTTAAGTTTTTACTCCACTCCTTAGAATTTTACTCCAGTCCTGAAATTATTTCATCTGCCTTAAATGGTACCTAATCATAAAAGGAAAATCTCATCTTCTTTACTAATCCTGACTTTCTTTGAAATCTATGCCCTACAACCTTTCTGGGGTACCCTGTTTGTTTGTCATCTTTTCTGTTGCTTCTTCAGTCTGTGTTAAGAGAGGAGTGCTATTAATCCAACATTTCAAAATAGGTTTTGGCCCTAATAGAAAAGCCAGTACCTTAGTACAATCTTCATATTTTCTTAACTGAAATACTGATTTAACTTCTAAATTAATCTTGTTTTAAATTATTTATTTCTCCTTTTTAGAAATATATGACCATTAAGTGTATTTTGAAATATTATACATACACGGAATACAACTTCCTATTCTTCTGGTTGTAATTGATGTGGAATTATACTGGTCATGTATTCATATATGAACATAGGAAAGTTATGTCCAATTTATTCTACTGTCTTTCCCATTCCTATCCCACTTTCCTTCTCTTCATTACTCTTTGTACAATCCAATGAATGTACATTCTTCCCTACATCCTTCTTATTGTGTGTTAGCATCCACCTATCAGACAGAACATTTGGCCTTTGGTTTTCTTGGGATTGGCATATTTTCCTTAGCTTGGTAGTCTCAAGTTCCATCCATTTACTGGCAAATGACATATTTTCATTCTTCTGTATGGCTGAGTAATATACCTTTGAGTATATGTACCACATTTTATTTATCCATTAATATGTTGAAGGGCCATTTAGGTTTGTTCCATAACTTAGTTATTGTTAATTGAGCTGAAAGTAACCTTGATGTGGCTCCCTCACTGTAATTTGATGATTTTATGCCCTTCAGGTAATGCTAAGGATTGGGATATAACTGGGTCCCATGGTGGTTCAATTCCAAGTGCTCTGAGGAATGGCCATACTGCTTTCCATAGGGTTTTTACCAAATTGCAGTTCTACCTACAATGTATGAGTATACCATTTTTCCCACATCCTCACCAATTTCTATCATTATATTCTTGATAATTGTCATTCTGACTGAGATGAAATATCAGGGAGGTTTTTTTGTGTTGTTGTTGTTATAATTAGTTATACATGGGAGTACAATGCATTTTGATATATCATGTAAAAAATTCTTCTGGTTGTACATGATGTTGAATTATACCAGTTTTATAAAGTTGTATATGCACGTATGGTAATAATATCTGATTCATTCCACTGTCTTTCCCAAACTTTTTACCTCTTCTCCTCCCTTCACTTCCCTCTGTCTAATCCAAAGTACCTCTATTTTTCCCTAACCTCCCCCTGCCATTGTGAATTAACATTGGCATATCAGAGAAAACATTTGGCCTTTGGTTCTTTGGGACTGGCTTATTTCACTTACCTTGATAGCCTTCAACTCCATCCATTTAATAGCAAATGCCATAATTTCATTCTTCTCTAAGGCTAAGTAATATTCTACTGTGTATATATATCACATTTTCTTTATCTATTCATCTGTTTAAGGGCATCTAGGTTGATTTCATAGTTTAGCACTTGTGAATTGAGCCGCTATAAACATTGATGTGGCCATGTCACTGTAGTATGCTGATTTTACGTCCTTTGTGTATAAACCAAGGAGTGGGAAAACTGGGTCAAATGGTGGTTCCATTCCTGATTTTCTGGGGAATCTCCATACTTCTTTCCATAGTGGTTGCACCAATTTGCAGTCCCACCACTAATGTAGGAGTGTATCTTTTCCCCCACATCCTTGCCAACATTTATTGTTGATTGTATTTTTGGTAATTGCCCTTTTGACTGGAAGGAGATAAAATCTCCCTGTGGTTTTGATTTGCATTTCTCGAATTGCTAGAGATATTGAACATTTTTTCATATACTTGTTAATCAATTTTATTTTTTTCTTCTGTAAATTGTCTGTTCAGTTCCTTGGCCTACTTATTGATCAGGTTATTTGGCAATTTTTGTGTGTGTTAAGTTTTTTTGAGTTCTTTATATATCTTGGAGGTTAACGCTCTATCTGAAGTAGAGTTGGCAAAGATTTTCTCCCATTCTGTAGGCTCTCTCTTTACATTCTTGTTTCCTTTGATGATAATAAGCTGTTTTGTTTGAAAACATCCTATTTATTGATTCTTGATTTTACCTTGTACTCTTTAGGAGTCTTGTTAAGGAAGTCAGTTCCTAAGTCAACATGATAAAGATTTGGACTTACTTTTTCTTCTATTAGGCACAGGGTCTCTATTCTAGTGCCTAAGTCTTTGATACACTTTGAGTTGAGTTTCATGCAGAGTGAGAGATAGGGGTTTAATTACATTTTGCTACATATGAATTTCCAGTTTTCCAAGCACCATTCATTGAAGAGGCTATCTTCTCTAATTATTGTTTTTGGCACTTTTGTGTAGTATGAGATAACTATATTTGTTTTTGTTTGTCTCTGTGTCTTCTATTTTATACCACTGGTCCACAGTACATGTCTATTTTAGTGCTAATACCATGTTTTTTTTTTTTTTTTTTTTTTTTATTATGGCTCTGTAGTATAATTTAAGGTCTGGTATTGTGATGCCTTCTGCTTCACTTTTCTTGATAAGGATTTTTTTTGGCAACTCTAAGCCTCTTATTTTTCCAAATGAATTTCATGATTGCTTTTTATATTTCTATGAAGAACATCATTGGAAGCTTACTAGGAATTGTATTAAGTCTGATAGTTCTTTTTGTATTATGGCCATTTTTGACAATACTATTTCCACTAGCATGGGAGATCTTTCCATTTTTAAGGTGTTCAGTGTTCTGTAGTTTTCTTTGTAGAAGTCTGTCACCTCATTAGTTTGATTGATTCCAAAAATATTTTATTTTTGTTGAGGCTATTATGAATGGGGTAGGTTTCCTAATTTCTGTTTCAGTGGATTTGTCACTGATGTATAAGAACATGTTTGACTTATGGGGGTTCATTTTTTATCATGCTACTTTGCTGAATTCATATATGAGTTATAGAAGTTTTCTGGTGGAATTTTTGGTGTCTTCTAAATATAAAAGCAAGTCATTGGCAAATAGTAATATCCTGAGTTCTTCTTTTACTATTCATATCCCATCAATTTCTTCCTATTGTCTAATTGCTTTGGCTAGAATTGCAAGGACAATGTTAAAGAAAAGTGGTGACAGAAGGCATCCTTGTCTTGTTCCAGATCTTGGAGGGAATGCTTTCAATTTTTCCCCATTTAGAATGCTGTTGACCCTGGGTTTAGCATATGTAGTTCATAATGTTGAGGTATGTTTCTACAGTCTCTAGATTTTCTAGGCTTTTGAGCATGAAACCATGTTGTATTTTGTCAGATGCTTTTTCTGCATATATTGAGATGATCATATGATTATTGTCTTTAAGTCTATTGATGTGATGAATTATGTTTATTTATTTCTGTATGTTGAACCAACCTTGCATCTCTGGTATGAATCCCACTCCATTGTGGTACACTATCTTTTTAATATATTTTTGCATGCAATTTGCAAGAACATTATTGAGATTTTTTTGCATCTATGTTTATCAGGGATATTGGTCTGAAATTTTCTTTCCTTGATATATCTTTGTCTTGTTTTGACATAAGAGTGATACTATATGTGTAGAGTAAGTTTGGAAGGCTTTCCTCTTTTTACTATTTCATGGAATAATTTGAGGATTGTGGGTGTTAATTCTTTTTTGAAGTTCTTATAGAACTTGGCTGAGATTCCATCTGGTTCTGGGCTTTTCACTCTTGGTAGGGTTTTGATGGCATCTTCTATTTTATTGTTTGAAATTGATATGTATGTCCTCCTGATTCAGTTTACGTAGGTCATATGTCTCCAGAAATTTGTTGATGTCTTCAAGATTTTCTATTTTATTGGAGTATGAATTATTAAAATATTTTCTGATTACTGTCTGTATTTCAGTAGTATCCATCATGATATTTACTTTCTCATCATGAGTTTTAGTAATTTGAGTTTTCTCCCTCTCTTTCCCTTCATTAGCATGGCTAAGGGTTTATCAATTTTATTTATTTTTTCAAAAAACAAACAGTTTTGTCATTTTGGGAGGTTGTTTCTTTTGTGTCAATTTAAGTTATTTCAGCTCTGATTTTAATTATTTCCTGTCTTCTACTGATTTGGTATTGATTTGTTCTTCTTTTTCTAGGGCTTTGAGATGAAATGTTAGGTTATTTATTCATTGGCATTCTGGTTTTTTTTAAATAAATGAGCTCAATGCAATGAACTTTCCTCATAGCATCTCAGAAATTTTGATATGCTATATCACTATTCTTACTTACCTCTCAGTATTTTTTATTTCATACTTAATTTCTTATGCTATTTATTTGTCACTCCTTACCATATTACTTAGTCACCAGATGCTCCAATTTTTATTTTATCATTGATTTCTAATTTCATTCCATCTTGACTTGATAAATTCAAGGTACTACCTCCATTTTTTTTAACTTGCTAAGAGCTGCTTTTTGGCTTAAGATGTGGTCTATTTTAGAGAAGGATCCATGTGCTACTGAGAAGAAAGTGTATTCAGTCATTGATGGAAGAAATATTCTATATATGGTTGTTAAATCTAAATTTTTAAGAACATTTTTTAGTTTTATAACTTTTTTATTTAGTTTTTGCTTGGAAGATATATCCAGTGATGATAAAAGTGAGTTAAACTCAATCAGTATTATTGTATTGTTATCTATTTGATTCATGATAAGAGAAGTGTTGGTTTGATGTAAATGGATGCCCCATTGCTTGTGGTATAAATATTTGTGATAGTTAATCTTGTCAATGTATAATTCCCTGAAGCAGTATGAAACATCCTTCTCTGTTCTTTCTGGTTAACTTTGGCTTGAGTCCAGTTTATCTATAGAAACCCCTGCTTATTTATGAGATCCATGTAAATAATATACATTTTTTTCTATCCTTTTATCTTCAGTCTGTGGATGTCTTTGCCTATGAGGTGAGTCTGTTGGAGACAGGATATTTTTGGGTCCTGTTTTATAATCTCATCTGCCATACTGTGTGTTTTGATGAAGGAATTTAGGCTACTTATGTTCAATATTATGATCGAGAAATTATTTTTATTCCATGTCATTTTGCTTCATTTCTGACTATTAATTTGAATTAGTTTTTTCTTTCTTTGAATGTTCTTCTAGTGTAGTTTCTTCCTTTGCTGGTTTTCACATTTGTTTTTCATGAATTATTTTATTGTATATATTTTGTAAAGCAGGATTTCTAGTTGTGAATTCTTTTAATGTTTTCATGTCATGAAAGGTTTTTATTTTATCTTCAATTCTGAAGCTTAATTTTGCTGGATATAGTATTCTTGGTTGCTATCTGTTTTCTTTCAAAGCTTCATATATCTCATTTCAAGACCTCCTGGCTTTGAGGCACTGGATTGAGAAATCAGCTGAGATCCAGACTGGTTTCCCTTTAAATGTGACCTTTCTTTCCTTTTTTTTTTTCGCCTCCACTGGCAGTCTTTAAAATTCTATTCTTATTCTCTTTGTGAGGTATTTTTATTATAATGTGTCTTTTTGTGTGTCTGTGGTAATTTTGTGCATTTTGGGACCTGTAAGATTCCCATATTTGATTTTCCATTTTATTATTTAGGTTTGGAAAAAAAATTGCCATTATTTCATTGAAAATATTGTGAATTCCTTTGATTTATATCTCTGAGCCTTCACTATTCTGATAAATCTTATATTTGTTCCTTACAGGTTATTCCATATTTCTTGGGAGTTCTGTTCATGTATTTTTTTATTGTTCAAGACAATACAATGATCTTGACATATCATACATTTAATTCAAATAGGATATGAATTCTCATTTTTCCACGTGTACAGATTGCAGGATCACATTAGTTATACATCCATACCTTTTTGCCATGATCAGCTTTATTTTCAAAATTATATATTTTGTCTTCATTGCCAAAACTCTGACTTCCAAGTGATATAATCTCTTGGTAATACTTTTAATTCTTTTTTTTAAATTTGGCTTATTGGTTACTTTATTCTGAAGATTTCCAGAAATACCATTTCAGATTTGCTAGGAACCATCCTCACCCCCAACTGCCAGTCCTACAACCACAGCTGCAAATGGTTTCCTCCTCTGTTTTCCACATGAACAGAGAGATGTACCTTCATTCCTGTACAAGGATATTGTTCATCATGCGTTCTATTTCAGTCATGCAATGTCTTTGATATCTAAACTCTCCATACACAGACATGCCTCAAGCTGCCTAAAAATGTGGATTATTTACTTCTCTTTTCCTTCAGTTTGCTCACTGGGACTACTCTGACTGGTGCCTCCCAGCTGTGGCACTGAGGGTTTCCTCCTTATTGTATTATATCCAACCTCCTGAGATTCCAATCAGCTTCAAAATGGCCAAGTATTAAATTCCAGTAAAGTGCCCCCACACACTTTTTTTGTTCACTCACAGTTCTGGGAAACTGCCACTCTGCTTTCTTGCTTTAATGCCACAGAACATCCAAGACAGTGACCTTAATTCTGACATCTTGAAAACCCCTGTCTCACTGGATCTTAATCTCTAATTCCCCTAGAAGTTCCCCTTATCGTATCTACATCATAGCTATATGATTCAATCAGACAATGTCATCATATTTATTTTATCTAAAACCCTATAAATATTTCCCATAGCATTGAGAATGAAATCTAAAACTCTAAAACTACTAAACTATCTTAATCTCTCAGAGTCCCTATACAAAATATCCACTCCTATTCCATAGACCCACAGTTCCAGGTTCCATAACAATGCCAAATACCATTATCTCTTACAAAGGAGTCTTGGAACCATTCTTTCAACTCTCCTTCACACATCTTCATTTGACTAAATTTAACACAGCCTTCAAAATTTGACTCTCTACTCTTTAAACTTAAATGCATTCTTCCAATCCTGCTTGGACACTATAATTTGATTTTTATGCTACCTCTTTTGTTTCCCACATGCTGAATATCTGTGTCAGGGCACCTACCAAACTTGATCTTGTTGTTTAACACATCTCTAGCTTTTTCTTCCGGCATATCAGTAACTTAAGTGCAGTTCTTATCTCCAGTGTCTAGAAGAGATTAAGATTCATTTAAATGCCCTACACTATCCCTTATCTCTTCCTCATTCTTATAAATGAAGTGGTGTAGATATTTTGGACACTCTGAGAATTAGAGACTGACATGGGTTCATATTCATGAATAGGAACTGTTATGGTTTGGATTTGAGCTGTTCCCCAAAAGCTCACATATGAGACAATGCAAGAAGGTTTTGAGGAGAAATGATTGGGTTGTAAGATTCTTAGCCTAATCAGTGATTTAATCCTCTGATAGGAATTAACTGAGTGGTAATGGAAGTGGTAGGGAGTGGCTGTAAGAATAGGGATGGCTTTGGGTATGTATTTGTATCTGGTAAGTAAAGTCTCTCTGCTTCCTAATCACCATGATGTGAGCTGCTTTCCTCTGCCATCCTCTCCCACCATGATGTTCATTCTCACTTCAAGCCCTGAGGAATGGAGCCAGTCTTCTATGGATGGAGACTTCTGAAACGCTAATGCCCTGAATAAACTTTTCCTCCTTTAAAATTGTTCTGATCAGGTTCCTTAGTCACAGCAGTTAAAAAGCTGACTAAAACAGGGACCCTCTCATTTTCATAAAATCTCTATTAGTATTAAACAGAACCAAGTTTCCTTATGTAAAATCCCCCATTCAAAAGAAAAATTGAAGTGGGAGTCTGATGTTCTGGAAGCATGATATCAAGTATATAACTTTTTTTCTTTTTTCAAGTCTGAATTTTCCCAACTGGCCTTTGCTTTTAGCAGTCCATTCCAGTATCAATGGAAATTGGCATGGGGTAGGGCCCTTTCATTCAAGAGGTTGTGATTACCTTCTCCAAAAAAAGATACATTGCAGAGGCTGCAGACGCAGGGAAGCTCCTTACTGAAATCATGTTTGCATTTTATGAAACAGTGTCATAAGGCAAAGGCCAAAGATGCATATTTTTTTCTATGTTCTAAGCAAAGTTAATGGGGATGTTTTTATAAAATGTGCTAAAATTAGGGGAAACACCTACTACCTTGAATCATCCAATGTAGCTTTCTGCCAAGGTCAGATGGCAAGCCAGAACTCCTCCTTTACCCACCTCCTCACCACTGGGCCTTGGGAAAAAAGAAAAAAGTTTTATTGCTTTGCTAACAAATAAGAAACACAAGGAACTCCTGTACCAGAAATTGTGATTCTGCCCATCAGCAGGAATGGGGGACTTTTAAAGGGGTGATTCAAAGGCTACATTCCACCTGTTCTCTGTTGGAGTTGTCATTAGCTTGTTAATTTGGGAGATATTAATTTCTGAGATCTTCTATTTCCATCCCTAAAGTCTGGATTACTTCATTTCTCTGCTTTCTTGGTTTAATGCCACAGAGAAGCCAAGACAATGACCTTGTGTACTCAAGGACAGATAAATCTGCCTAAAATGGGGAAGAAACGTAATCTTTTTTCCATTGAGATTAGGACCAACTTTGTCCTCAACACCTGGTAGGAGAGTATAGAATAAGCACAGTCCTAAGTAGACATTTAAAAGGAAAAACAGCATTTTTGTTTTGTTTTGTTTGTTTTTGTTTTAATGTAACTTAAGTTATATACTTTTGTCAGCCCTACCAAAATTAAGTAAATCTGGAGACTAGAGTTCTTGTGTTAAGTACCTAATAATTATGATCATAAAGAACTTTAAAGTTGCAAGTTAAGTTTTCCTAACCTTCTACATTGATAAAGTTTATCTGTTTTTCACTGATATGATTATGAATTACCATCTTCATGGTTTATAGAGACTGAAATATTAATTGCTTTTGTTCTAATTGTTTACAAAAAAAGTCGGAGCTTTTAAGGGCATTTTGAAAGTGTATAATTAAGAAGTACTAAACAATTGTTCACAATTGTTAAAGACAAACATCAGGTTTCTGTGCATGCGTGTGTGTGTGTGTGTGTATGTGTGTGTGTATGTGTACACATGTATTTTATTCTCAATAACTGTGAAAAATTATGGCTAATTAATTATTATAATGAAATACTAATAAATAATTTTGGAAGGCAAAATGATGTTTTAATAGTTTTAACAGAGTTTGTAAGTAACATTTATGTGAGGAATAACACTTTTCAGCATGTGGTCAGTAAGATTTCATGAGTTGGTCTGGTTTCTGTTTTCTCCACTCTCTGTGATTTATCAGACTCAGCTAAAAGGAATAGATTTCTGGTACTGATAGCTACAATTAGACACCCCTTTAATTATTTCCTATTATTACATTTCTTAGAAAACAAAATTAAACATAACAAATCACCCTTGTTTATCATGAGAACTAATATTTTAGTGACACTCTCTTGCAACTCACTTCTGCATTCCTTCACTGCGTTTTAGCACATCCTTTTCATTCCTTGACTATATTAGTTCAATAGTTTCATAGTTTTTCTTTGCAACTAATATCCACACTTATTTTATTCTAGTGATTATTTGAATTTTCAAATATATTTTCCTAAAATTTCAACAAATGTTAATGGAAAATATTTTGGGGAGAATATTTCCTCATTTAAATTGAAGGATTCTTATAAATATAAGGCCTCTACATAGTGTTTTGATAGCAGGAAATGAGAGGTGCTATAATACAATTTTTAAAATTGTGAGCTCTAGAATTAGATTGTCAGGGCATAAATCTTTGTCACAGTTCCTGCCTGTTATCATACTGTGAAAAACTCACCATGGCTATCTAATGCCTCAGTTCCTACAAATGCTGAGTGACCATTTTAGTGCTTATCATGGAAGTGTTTTGTAAAGAATAAATGATGAGATTGCAAAGAACTCACCGTAATACCTAGTATAAAGTTACTACTCAATAAAGGTTAGTCTTCTAAATCACTTGTACTGATTTATTGATGTCTGAGAGTCTCTTCATACTAATAATTCTGGAAATATTTAAATATTCAAAAGTTTAAAATGTGGAAGCCATATAAAATAGATAACCATAAGTAAATACTGGGAAATTATATCAGTTACATCTTGGGAGTCCTCTTACTCTTTGCAGGATAAAGTAATAGAGGGAAAAAGTGTTGCTCACTACTCTTGGGTGAACATCTCTGCTTTCATTAAAGCCAGCCAGCACCTTTAGAACTTAGATTTATGGAGTTCATGCCATTTTTATGTGAAGGGTATAGGTTCATCTGGCATAAATCAATTCGGTCAGTCACCTCTGCTGATTGACTCATTATAAATATCACCACAAGGCAAAGGTACATGGCAGAGAATAAATGAAAACCATTTATGAAATCAGAATTGAAAGAAAGAAACTGACTCAAAAATCTGTTGAGTGTTCTTTTCCTAAATATTTATAAATGCATCAAAAAATGTGATCAGAAAATTTTATGTAATATATTGTTTTATACTAAAGGTCTTCATTAATGAATAAGGTTTCCCTCTCAATGATAAAACTTTTCATTTGGGATCTTTCATCCTTTTTGTGTCTGAGCCATTTCATAAATAAGTATTTCTGAGGAACAGTCATTAATATGTTGAAATACATGAATGTAAATTTTTTGTACCCATTTACTGGCATAAGTTTATAAACTTCAATTTAAAGCCTCAATAGAAAGATGGTTTATTCTTGTGCCATATTTTTATTATTGTTGTTCTTTTGTTTTTGTTTTGGTCCTGGGGATTTAACTCAGAGGCACTTTGCCACTGGGATAAATCCCTAGCCCCTTTGAGACAGGATCTATGCTGCTTAAGGACTTGCTGTGTTGCTTAGCCTGGCCATTGGCCTTAGCCTCCAGAGTTACTGGGATTATAGGCATGTGCTACTATGTCTGTGTTTTTTTTTTGTTGTTGTTGTTTGTTTGTTTGTTGTTGTTTGTTTGGTTTTTGCTAGTATCCCAATAAATGTAGAAAGTACAACATGATTTTTAAAAAATGCTGAGGGAATAATAAACAAGAACTAGCTTCTGGTTTTGGCTCTTCTATTAAAACTTTACATAGACTCCAGGAAGTAACTTTGAAAGACCCCCCCCAACCCAGCTGCTTATAGCTTTAGCTTAGTAATGCCAGATAAAACAAGGCTTAAAAAAAAAAAAATAGTTTGTCAAAGGAGGCCAGAGGGGCAACAGAGTCAGCAAGTTCAGTGGTTGGGCTTGCTCAAGGTCGTTACAGAAACAGGATGTGCAGAGGCAGACATCTGGTCAATGAGGTACAAAAACAGGATGTGCAAAGGCAGACATCTGGTCAATGAGGGAACGAAAAATATAGGAAGGGAACAGAAACTGATCAAGTCAACAACTTTATCTGATTTCCGAGAACAGAAGGAACTATAGCCCCCACCTCATTTGAATCCTCCAATAGGGATCCTGTAACTATGCATCTCGCTTCTGTATCTACGCTTCTGCTTGTAGGCTCTATATAAACCCCTCAGGATAAGCCAAGGGGGCGCGAGTCTCATAGAGCTTGTCGCCCCGGGTACCTGTGCACTCGAATAAACCTCTTGCTCTTTGCATCCGAACTTAGTGGTCTCGCTGGTCCTTTGGGTACGGGTCTCTTCAGACGGAAGGCACTCTTAGAGGGTCTTTCAACTTGTTCTCTATAAACATTTACTGGATATCTATTAGGTTATTTCTTGTGCCAGACACAAAGAATAAAAATAAAATGGTACAGTCTCTGTCACAAGTACAGTCATTTAGGTGAACAAACTCTCTAAGTAAAGGATGGAAGCATACATATCATAATGGCAGTTTAATCATTTCTATGCTTTCATATTTTCCACTTAACTACCTATTAATTATTATTTATAATGTAGCTCAAGTTTCTTTTTCATGAAACTCTTTTGACCTCTCAAAGTCTAACTAAATGTTCCACATTTCATGGACTGTGATCTCTATAACCATCTTTCATAGGGACTCTAACACCACATAATAATTAATCGTTTACATGTAGATCTCTCTCTGTAGTACATTAAAATTATGAGTGCAAGGAGTCTTATTTCCTTATTGCATAGCATAGGACACAGCTGTAATTAAGTACTTAGTATATTCTTGTTGAATGATTGTGATAAATACAACTGCAGTATTTTTTAAAGATAACATATAGCTCTGTTGATAATTGTGACTAGCTATATAGTTCTAGAAATAAATATTTAGGCTCTGCATCAGCACATGGAATGTTTCTAGACCCTGGTTGTAAGTGATATAAAGAAGAAGCCAAAAAGCACTCCAAGGAGAGAATGAAATGTGAGCATAAAGAAAAGTTTGAAGATGGAAAATTTACCCAATAGGTTAAGAATGCAGGATATTGTCAGCCATAGACAGATGCTTTGGTGGCAAAAAGTATGGAAGAATGGAAGGAGGAAAATATTAGAAAGTTGAAAGACAGATCTCTGGGCAAAGAAGGTGTTGACAGGTAGTGCTGTATGTAGCAAAACCAGTGTGGAGAAAATTGAGGATAGAAACAAAGAGTCTTGCTTTAAAGACTTCAAACAAGGATACCAGAGATAAAAAGCCTGTGACATTACCTTTACTGCACCCGAGAGATAACTGTTTTTGAATGTATTCAGTAGAAATGACCTTAGCTTTTACAAAATGTTTAGAGAAGTTTGAAGAGTTTTAGGTAGTATCCATTTTTATATAGTGTCCAAATCTCTTGAGAGAAACTTGAATTCAAATAACAATTGAAGAAAAAGCAATATTCTTGAAGGCTCAGTGAAATTGAGAAAATGAGCTCTGAAAGAAAGAAATAAAACAGTAAAACAATAACCTTGTAAGGTAATATGTGACAAGATAGGATGCACTAAGCTCAAAGAATAGTACTTGGTTCCATAAGTATTGAAAAGTTATGTATAAATCCTTCTCAATCCAGCTTTTTCCTATAGTCAATGTTCTCATAAATGCTAGGGATCCTGGAATGAATGAGAAAATGTGCTAAATAATTTTTAAAAATTCTGTTTTCCTTGCTTTCTTGCTTTGTTCTCCACGTCACTTGACATTACCCTTCCAAAAGATTAAGACAATGGATAAAGAAAGCATTTTGCTAAGAAGGAGAGAAACAAGCAGAGGACATTAATAATTATAGGCACATAATCAGAAATAGTATAAACTCAGATGCCTAAATCAGGTCTATACTATCATCTTAATAATCTATCCTAGAGAGTTGAATAAAAACAATTAAAAGAGAAAAAGCAGAACAATGACTGAGAATGAACAACTTTGACTTTAAAATGTTTGTTTGACCTTCACCTTTGTGGAAACACCTGGAGCATTGGTTCTCAAATGATAGTTGTATAAACATCAATTCTGAGATTGCAAAAAAAAAAAAAAATTATTCTAAAGAGCATATGTTTCAGCTAACCATGCATAATAAAAATCTACTTTGTAATGCAACAAGGTGAATATGGTCCAAGTATCTCATTAGACTATCCTTAGAGAAACAGTATTCTGCAGCATTAGATTCAAAACTGTTTATAAAATAATGTTATTTGCCTTAACATTCGCATGGATTATACACAAACAATAGTGAGATAAATTGCTAGTGCCATGAGAGAAATCTGAGGATCCTGGAGAAAACCAGTAGTCATTGTATATTTAAATACCATATTTGCAGATTTAAAAAATATATATTTTTTGTTTTAATTGACACATAATAATTGTACATATTTGTGAGGGATAGTATAATTTTTCCATATTTCTTTTAATATGACAATTCAAAATCCTCTCATATTGAAATATCAATATAATATTGTTAACTGTAATCACCCTAATATGCAAGAAAATGTTAGAACTTATTCGTCCTATCAACTATAATTTGGTATCCATTTAATGCATCTCTTCATCTACCCTCCCACTTCCTCTGGTAACCATTTAATTCAGTATTATGAAACCAGCTTTTTGATATACCACAAATTAGGGAGATGTCTTTCTGTACTTGGTTTACTCACTTAACATAATGCCTCCAGGTTGATCCATGTTGATGCAAATGACAGGATTTCATTACTTTTTTTAATGGATGAATAGTATCCCATTAAATGTATTTTCCAGATTTTCTTCATCTATTTGTCTGTTAATGGACACCTAGGTTGATTCCATATCTTGGTTATTGTGAATGGAGCTTCCACAAACATGAGAATGCAGATATGTTTTGACATACTGATTTCATTTCCTTTGGATAGTTACCCAGTAGTAGATGTGCAGGATTACATGACAGTTGTAATTTAGATTTTTTTTTTTAAACTCCACATTGTTTTCCATAATGATTTACTAACCACAAGTAAGGGTTTCTTTTTCTTCATATTCATGCCAGTATTTGTTACTTCTTGTCTTTTTAATGAAAACCATTTTAATTTGGGGGATGTAGTAATCTCTTGTGGTTATAATTCAATTTTCCCTGATAATTAGTGACCATAAGCAGATTTTCACATACCTCTTGGCTATTTGTTTTTATCATTTGGAGCATACAAATGTTTCTAAAGTTTCTGCTCATGTGGTTTGCCAATTTTTAATCAAATTATTTTTTGGTATTTTTTGAGGTCCTTATATATTCTAGATGTTTACTCTACTTCAGGTATTTTGCTTGCAAATATTTGCTTCCATTCTGAAGTTTGTCTTTCACTTTGTTTCCATAGTTGTGTAGAAAATATTCTGTAGTTTGTTATAATCTATTTTTTTTGCTTTTGTTGTCTTTGTTGATTGAGTTGTTATCTAAAAAACAAAACAAAACAAATTGCCCATACTGATTTCATGAGCATTCCCTCAATGTATCTCTTAGTAGTTTATTGGTTCAGGGCTTACACTGAAGTCTTCAATGAACTTTGAGTTCATTTTTGTAAGTGGTAAGAAGTAGGGGACTATGTTAATTCTTCTACACATGGAGATCCAGTTACCCCAACATCATTTATTGAAGAGATTATGATTTTTCCAAAGTGTTTTCCTAATGCCTTTGTCAAAAATCAGCTGACTAGTAAGTATATGGTTTAATTTTTGTTTTATTTTGTTCCTTTGATCTACATGTTTTTATTTTTCCAGTTAATTGCTGTTTTGATTATTCTAGTTTTGTAGTGCATTTTGAAGTCAGAGATTATGGTGTTTGAGCTTTGTTCTTTTTGCTCAAAACGAGTTTGTCTATTTAGGACCTTTTGTGGTTCCATATGAATTTGGGGATGATTTTTTTTCTATTTCTTTGAAGACTGTCACTGGTATTGTGATACAGGTTGTATTGAATCCATAGTTTGCTTTGGATAGTATATTCATTTAAATAATGTTGATTCTTCCAAGCCATGGTCATGGAATACCTTTCTATTTATTTATGTTTTCTTAAATTTCTTTCATCAATGTTTATAGGGTTCATTTGGGAGATATTTGCAACCTTCCTTAAATTTATTCCTAGATACCGATATTTTTGTAAACACCATAAGTGAAATTGCTTTTCTGATATTCACAAAAGAAGAAGAAGAAGGAGAAGGAGAAGGAGAAGGAGAAGGAGAAAGAGAAGGAGAAGGAGAAGAAGAAGAAGAAGAAGAAGAAGAAGAAGAAGAAGAAGAAGAAGAAGAAGAAGAAGAAGAAGTTGTTAGAACTAATGAGTAAATTCAGTAAAGCTTCAGAATACAAAGTAGTATTGGCAGATCATTTAAATGCCAGTTTTGCTTTAAATTGTGTTTTACAAAATACTAAGATCATTAATTTTATTAAATATTAACCTTAATACACATTATTTAATATTTTTGAGACACAATGGAAAATGTAAATAAAATTCTTCTGTTACATTACAAAATATGGTGGCTGTGTTGAGAAAAATCATTTGTTTAATGATTATTTCCCAGATAAACTAAATATTTTTTTAAAAAATACCGTTTTTAATTAAATGAATAGTGACAAGTAACAAATATATTTTTCTAAAAAGTAAAATCAACCTGTTGCTATCAACAAAGAAAAGACCTAAGAATAATTGTTGTCAAAATAAATTTTGAGTTTTAAAATGAGAATTAGTTTTTGGAAAATATATGTTAGTAAACTTTTCATCACATGACCAAAATACTGGAAAAGAACAACTTAGAGGAGGAAAAAGTTTATTTTGACTCGCAGTTTAAGATATTTATTTCCTGGTGGTCTGACTTCATTGCTCTGGGCCTAGGATGAGGAAGAACATCATGGTGTAAGGGTGTAATAGAGAAGTGCTGTTTTGCTTGTGGTGGCCAGGAAACTGGGAAAACAAGGGGTAGGGGAAGCAGGGAAGATGATCCCTTTTAGAGCACTCTCCCTGGTGACTTTTCTCCTCCAGCCTTAACCCCCTGCCTAAAATTATTATGCAGTCAGTCTATTTGAACTAGGATGAACTGATTAGGCTATTGCTCTCATAATCAAAGTATTTCACCTCCAAACATTCCTGCATAACAGATTAGGGGGACCATATCTGCCTTTTTTCAAAATAAGTTCACACATGAATATGAAAAGTACCTGTGTGTTTTATGTTTTCCCAATACAGTGGTAGCACAGTTGAAGGAATAAGAATAGCTTGTACAGATCAATAAACACATTGAAGGGTAAATTGCTCACTTCATTGTGCCTCTGCCTTCCCTTGTAATTATTTCTCTTGCAACAGTTATTTTGTTTATGTACTTGCACTGCATATTGGATTTAGTTCTCTGAATACAAGGGCACTTCTTTCTACCCATTGTCTATAACTAGTGCTTAACTTGGGCCATTGTCAAGTGATATTCAATACATTTTAAGTTTTTAAGTCAATGAGTATATCCAAAAATGATAACTGATAATAGGCAAATAATTGGAAAATTAACAAATTGCCAAGAGTTCTTGGAAGGATTTTATGCTCTTGATGATAACTGAGCATAAAAACACAAAGACATCTTGTGTGTGTCTATGGTAAAGGCTGGTGCATTATCTCATGCTACAATATATGTGTATACAGTTGGCTGCTGTAGATGAGTGGTATAAGTTATGTGCACAGATAAGGAGAGTCACGTGATTCATTAAGGACAACTATTAATGAGCCTATGACAAATGGTTCTGCTATTGGTATGTTTCAGTGGATTCAAATAATCTTGGAAAATTTCTCTGAGAGAAACAGGAGGGAAGCTACTAGCTTCTCTGACTGGAACTGTATGTGTCCTTATCTTATAAACAAATAATTTCTACATGTTTACATTTATAACATTTTTGTACTCTAAATAAGTCTGTAGCCTATGTAAGACAGAAGAAACACATTGACCATGTTTCATCTGGATCTTTTTTTGTGTGTGAAAATACTCTCATCACAGGTTGGATTTTTCAGAGGAGATATTATGTTAGCATTTGGTGAGTAGGCAATTTTTTTTTAAAGATCAACAAATAAGGAATGGGTAGAGAATCTGTTAGGAGCAGAAATGGAATTGATGTGTGTCCATGAAAACTTGAACAAAACTAGACTGAGTTTTGAAGTAAATATTTGTGTTTACTTGTTTAGAACAAAATGGCCAGGAGTTTCAGATCCTGTCTGGATATTAGTTACAGTTCTTTCTGAGAAGAACCTGCCCTCCTCTAGGGTGCTTTTCAATGGTGACATGCACTCTGCAAGAGCTGATTGCAGAAGTAACAAGTCCTCTCTTGAAGGGAAATCTGTTGAAAACAACAATTCCCTAAAAGTCCTACAGAGAAACAATGTGATTCTATATAACAAACTTGCCTGTGCCAGGTAAACCTCTGTATCTTGGAACCAAAAATATATTAACAGAAATTGTTCATATATTACAGAGTGCAATTTCAGGAAATATGAAATTTAGTGCAAAATGCCTTCAATTATTCATCAACAAGACAAAATAACTCCTTAAGATTCTACAATGATCTTCTTCCAAGGGAAAACAAAGCAATTAAAGATTGATGAGGACTAGTTATTACTGACTTTAATTTTTTTTATGAAAACACAAATAAAAGATACAGCTCTAAAAATGGCAATTGTTACAAATAAATCTAATTCTGTAATTATGTTGTAACCTCTGCTTCTTTCCAAATCTTTATAGATTGTTGATAATTAATCTTTTATTTTATAATATTAGAGAATTTAATGAATATATATAGCTGCAGATGTTAGAAGATTACAGTTGCAGTGAAAATTAGCTACATTAAGCAAACTAATGTATTTTCTTATTGTCAACAGAAAAATGACATTAATTCACAAGATTATGTAACTTTGATTAATGTTTATTTTAAAAATGAAAATAGTAAACTTTCATGATTTCATAAGAATGAAAGGCATATCAATAAGGAAGTAGAATATTTCAGGGAGTAAAAATACTTTAACACATTTATATTATTTTTTATCTTGATAATGAAAAAAACACTTAAATAGTGTAATTATAAATAAAATTGAAGAGTATTTATTAAAAAGTTAAATTTAAATCCTTAAATTTGTAGTTATTTAGATGACTAAGATATGGTATAATTAACTACAATGAGGCTAATAGCAACTTAATATAACCAAGATATTTAACCACTCGAAATTGGTATGCCACATAGGCTGGCATCAATTTGACTTATTGACATCCATACTGCCAGTTGTTGTCATTATGGAATGTCATCAGAGAAATGTGCTGATTGGCATCCATCCCAAGTACTTGCAATTAAGAACTCTGAAATATTATAGCATACACTAACTAGAGAGAAAAATCATAAAATTTAGATAGAAATTTCTATTATCAACCACTCTGGTCATTAATATGTCATATTTACTGAACAGTAGTTTTGAGTTGGTGCAAAAATATAATTGGTTTTTCTTTTTAAAAAGAGTGTTAGGAAAAGAGAAATAAATAATATCTTTGTGTTTGGGTAATTTATAATCCATTCTGTCACAGATGGAAATAATAAATATACATAGGTTTTATTCAATTTTTCATAAATGTATTATGTATGCTATATATTATTTATCATACTAATCTATGAATCAAAACATGTGGTCAAGTAAACATTAAATATTGCATTATGTAATAGAACATGAAATAAAAGATCTTTAAAAAAGTGAATTTTAAAAATTATTTGATATAGGATATTCATGAACATCAATTTGAATATTTCATTTTCCCTGGATAAGCTCTGTGTTTTTTACACTTCTTTTTCATGTTGTTTATCTTATGTTCACAGTAATGCTCCAATGTTTTCCTATTCTCTACATTTCCAAATTTCATTATTTTTCAAGAATCAGCAGAAATGCTACTTATTTTATGAATAGTTTGGGATCCTTCAGCTAATTATATTCTCTTCTAATTTTTACTATCCAACTCATTGTACTATCTACTTTATGGAAAATATGAGTTAAAACCATATTTTTTTTTGCTAAACTACAAGTTCCATATTGACAGAAAATGTCTATTTTCCCTACATAGGTTACATATACATACACATAGGAAACATATACAATTATTATGTGTATTACATATATATATATATATATATATATATATATATATATATATATATTCCCTATACAGCAACAGAAAAATAATTATTGTAAGGACTTAATAAATTTGGAGGAGTATATTTACTACCTGCAAGCATTGAAAGACTATTATGACATAAAATTAAAATTCATTATAATTTATATACAATTTCATTTAACACTGTATATAACTGACTACTGATTTCAAGAAAAAGAGAGAGCCAATACATACACCTTTAAATATATTGCACATGCTATGGACATACACACATTAATAGTGTTTTTAAGGATTCTCATATTTAGTGTTCTATATGATTTAGTAATCCCATGAACAAATCACAAAAGTCTTTAAAATATATGCAGATATAGTAAAAGGAACTCCTATATTTAAATTATTACATTTTCAATTTGATATGCAAAAATATATAGGCTCTTACATGCATACAATATGAGACCATTGGTCTAAGAAAAAATGATTTGGCAAATAAGACATTTATGTAAAAGAATAAGAAGAATATCCTAGAATAGCTATAATGGAATAAAAGAAGAAGTCGAAGATAATAGAATAAACAGATATCAACATCATCTGGAAATCAGTTAGTTTCAAGAATTATTTTAACTCAATTTAAAATTTAAAAATAGTGCTATACACTCTTTGGGAATTGAACTATTCTGAAATCTACAATTCATTGAGAAAGAATTATGTGCAACAATAAACTCTATTATAAAATGTATATATGATACATATGTGTGTATTTTATTACCCTATGCCATAAGAAGCATTTGATCATAATTACTGTGAATTAACAGAATTGAAGGTTGAGTGCAATTTTGAGCAAAACCCAGCAAGCTGGCAATCATTGGAGAAAAGCACTCTTATGAAAAGAAACAAAATATTATAAAATAGTTATTTTTATATCTAGGTATCCAGAGACATTTAATAAACTAAAATTCATGTGGATTATTCATATTTTGATTTATAGAGCTCATCTACTTCCCAGGTCTCCAGGTACATGTAATACAAGAACACCAATTTAATTAAGATAACATTTCAAATTCAAAGTCAAGTTGGTAGCTTTTGCATTAATAAATTCTTGTTAAATAGATGTAGTATATCAATTTCTGAAGTTATACAAAGAGCGAAATGTAAATGAATTGCAAATAACTGGGCCTAAGGTGAAAAACATTGTCTTCAAGTGTTTCATAATAGTCTCAAGGAAGAAGTTTCTTCTCTCAGATGAGATGAGTCAGAAGTTCAACATTCTATAATAACACTAGTCAGTTGGAGTCATCATAACCAAAGGAGAAAACACAGTTATTCAACAGTAATTAAATCACTTATTTGTCTCTGGTGTTTTACCTTCAAAATATCACAATTCATACACAATCTATTATTAATGACTGTATGGAAGATGAATTTAATTGTCATTCAAATAATCAAATACTTAAAATCATTTAAAGAATTAGAAAATCCAGATAAACAATTATTAGAAAAGTTCAAATGAGATCTTCAAAAGATGAAGATATATACAGCCTAAAAACCCATCTTAGCCAAAGAGATTTTAATAATACTTAAAATCTGTAGAAAATAAAAGTACTGTAACATTGGTGAAGATTTCATACACAAAAATAGAAGTTAAATGTATAGGTACAATTAAGGCTTAATAGTAAACACAGGATTGATTTTAAGATGCTGTTATGGGGCTGGGGCTGGGGCTGGGGCTCAGTGGTAGAGCACTTGTCTTGCATGTGTGAGGCATTGGGTTTTATCCTCAGCCACATAAAAATAAATAAAATAAAGGTATTGTGTATATATATATATATATATATATATATATATATATATATAGTTATCAACCCAGACATTTAAATTATAAATTAAAATATTTTCTCACATATGCAATATCACACTGATAAATAACAATATATACTGTACTTTGTATATGATAAACACTTTCTCATTTGAAGTGCTATATTACTAACAATAATAACTAAATGCTTTAAAATATGTAATATTTAGTAAATGATGATTTTATTTCTAATCAAATCTAAAATTAAATACTGAAATCTGTCTCAAAGTTTTAATAACATCCTTAAAAGGGTAGTATTAATCAAAGGCAAATATGGAAATTGATAGAGGTAACTTAAAATAGGTCGTTATATTTTTATATTTGTCATGGGAAGTGAAAATAATTCCTAACATTTTTAGGAGTAAATCCCTTTAATAAAAAGGAAATGTGCTATCAAGCTGTGAAAAGACATGTAGGACCCTAAATACATGATGCTAAGTGAAAGAGGTCAATACACAAGGCTCTCATATTATATGATTCTAACTACTTAACATTTTTTTAAAAGGTAAAACTATAGAGCTAAAAAGATTAATGTTTGACAGGAGATTGAGGGAGAGGAGCTGGGATGTATCACTGCATGGAATTTTTAAGGCAGTGAGACAATTTTGTACAGCGTTTCATGTTGTTATATATTTGTCTAAACCTATGGAACTACGATACCAAGAGGAAACCCTAATATAAACTGTACATGTTGGGTAATAATGGAGTGTTAATTAGATATGTCAAATTATGTCAATGGTTCATCCATTGTAAAATATGTTTCATTATAATGTGAGACAATGATGGTGGAGAAGACTCCATATGTGGGTAGAAAGAAAATACAGACACTGTTCTCTGTTCAATTTTTCAATGAACTTAAAACTTCTTCAAAAATAAAGTCTCTATTAAACCAAACAAAATTATAATAGTAATTAAAAATGGATTGAAAAAGTTACATAGCAAGAAAATGACATGACTGTCAGAGTGATATAATAATACTTGCTTGTAAATTTTTTAACTGTTTTTCATCTAGCTCTTTACTTTAAAGTATAGGCATAGTGAAATGGGTAATATATAGCTTTTGACTTGCAAATTTAAATTTTAGTAGGCAAAAATATCAACTACCACCTGGTATAAAGAATGTGTTTCTTTATACATTTGTGTTCAGTTAAGGTTACTGCAAATGAATTGCAAAAAGATCTCTTTATTGGGGGGTTCCTATGATTTCGAATCTATATTGGTTTAGTCCACGAAAGTATTCATTTTAAGCTTAAGGAATATTGAAAGGGCATAATCTCTCAATAAGGAGAATTTCACTGGCTGGGGAGTAGTGGTCAAAGGAGACCATTAATATAATTAATACAGTCATTTCCACACAGTTACACAAGTCTATAGATTTTGAGACTCTGTCTCAGATATCATGTGTAATTTTGAGAAACCTTATCTTTCATTGATATAGTGACATACTATGAACTATTCTCAAGAAAGACTATCCAGTGAGTCAAGTTAGAATGAAAATTTATTCTTAAATATACCCATTAATTCTCTGTGTGTGTATGTATGTGTGTGTGTGTTTGTGTGTGTGTACAGTGTGCACATGCATGTGTGTCTTTTCCATTATACCTACCAGGGCATGAGAAAATAAAGAGAAATTATTTGGCATCTATTGTATACCATACTACATATATATTTTAAAGGGCAACTGAAAAAAATAACAATTATAGGAAGGTAAAAAAAGGATATTCAAGCATACTCTAATTAAACGTCCTACTTTTTAAAAGTACAAATACTTTATGTGAGTAATGAGGCAAACTAAACATGACATGTCAGTAAAGGGGAAGCTATAAGTCTTAGCTATTTTCTTATCACCGAACTAGTAGAATATACTTTCTACTGATTCTTAACATTTGGTCTTTCACTATGTTTTTAAACACATGACAGATATTTATTTCATGCTTTTAAAATTCATGTTTCTAACTATTCCTCTATTCCATTTTCTACTTTTACCCATAGGTAGTTTCAATCAACATTAGCCCTAGGGAATCCTCTAAATTCTTTTCTCAAACACTTTCACAACTCATCAATTCTGACAAGATTACCACTAATTGTTTTGAGAATTAGCATAGCATATTGGCAACTTTAAGTATATAAGCTCCTTGCTCATGTCCCCCTCCATCTCAAAACCAGAAAAAATATATTATTATAAATTATATTATTCCTTTCACTTGCTTGAAATTTCTTCTACTTTCCTCTTCAGTTGCATCTCTCTTACCATTCTTCCTTTCTGTTGTGCATTAAGAACTCATGGGTAGTACCTCAATTATCTCCCTATTTTAGGATCATTTGATTATTAGCCTTAATTACATCTGAAATTGTTTTACAGCAATATGTAGATTAGCATTTGACTGAATAACATTCTGATAGGCAGAATCGAATGCCTAGAACCTATGAATATATGACCTTATGTGTCATGGGAACTTTGAAGATATGATTGAATTAAAAAATATTGAGAAAGGGGATTTTCTGGGTGTAGCATACTAACACAAGCCCTTATAATTAAAAGAAGAAGGCAAATTTTCCAAGTGAGAAAGACAATTAATGATGTTAAACTGCTGGTTTTGAAGGCGTTTTGAAGAAATGAATTGATAAATGCAAAGGATGAAGTCTTCTAAAGCCTCCAGATGGTAGACCAAAATCTACCAGCACATTTATTTTAGCCCAGCGAAACTCAGTGAAGACTTATGATCTACAAAAGTGTAACAGAGTAAATTTAGGTTGTTTTAAACTACTAAATTTGTGGTAATTTATAAATTATAAAATATAAAATCAAATACAAGTATCTTTTGAATTATGCCTATACAATTAGTGTCTCAGAATTTTTTCCTGGTGGTCAATAATCTTTTCTCTGCAGATAATCTAATATAAATAAAACCAAAAGAAATCTGTTGTCACTGTAGTAATGGTTAAACTTGTATTCCAGGCACTCTCCTGACATGCAACATCTCAATTAATTTTATATTACCTCAATTTTCAAGTTAGAAAGCTGAATATCAGGGAATTTACATTTTCTCACACAGTGAATAAGTGAGGGAAGCAGAATTTTAAATTAGATAATCTGGACTCTAAAGCTAAGCAGTCTTATTCATATAGCATAAACACTCTTACCCAAAACACTAACCTTTTTTGGAGGTCTTCTGAGAAATTTAAAAATATGCACTTACATAATAGACAAAGCATGCATATGCTTACTTTTTATATAAATAAAAATTAACAAATTTATTTTTTAAAAGAAAGTTTATAAATATTCGTGGTTTTATTTCTACTTTAACAGGCATTAGAATACTTCTGAAAGAAATGATAGGTCTGATAGTAGGGGGATTTGCTGAAATTCCATGTAATAGGTGATTAGATATTTGAATTCCCTCCCTAGTCATTTTTTTATTTCACAAGAAAAAATTGAATTTTTTACCTATAAAAATATTAATTCAAAGAGGATCTGAACATGGGAAATCAGGAGAAACAGGTCTTGGGACAGAAAAATTGTTCTGGGTATCCTAAAATGCCAGCTTTCCAGCTGCCACCCTCTGGAACCTCACAACTGCATACTGATCATGATGGTATGGCTCTTGTATTCAACTTCCCTTTTCAGATGCTGGTCATCACTCTCTCCCCTTGCACAGTGATTCGTAGGGCTAGTAATGGCTCTCTGTTGTTCCTAGGCCTTGGTTATTATATTTCCCCTTACCGGATTCCAAGAATTCTCTCTGTGACTATTTAAATCATTGTATACTTATTGTCCAACCCCCGCCACTTACCCCAGAATCTTGAAAGCAATTTATTGAAAACACAAGATCTAAGTCATACAGTCTGAAGTAACAGTAGGAACTCTCTCCAAAATTGACTATCAAAATTTGAGATCAATCATAATAGCTCCATGTTGGGTGGAAATTAGAAGTTTCCTCTTTGGAGTCAGAGATGAGACAAATGAAAGGGTCTCATTTCTGAAATTTTGTCCCCACACTTTATGCTTCAGTGAAACACACATGGAGACACACTTCTATACAAAACTACACAGAGTTCATTCTGTTGTTTTAGTGCTTTGATTTTGAACATTACCAGAGAATTTGTAATCAGTGAATATGAGGGAAAAATGAGATTCTATTATAAAATACAAAAACTAAAACAAGTAGAAAGAGGAAAATTAGAAGAAATGCAGTAATACCAAAGGTGATCAGACAATAAAAAAGACTTTGTGTGATGTGCCAAAGTTTTTATAATAATATACTGAATCAATTAATATACCATAAGGTTAGACAATCCTTCTGCTTATATCCTATGGGTAAATTTTTATTCAAATGACCACAATTGAAATGAAAGAGACTAGAAATGTAGTGGAACTGGACACGTGATGATTTGGGGGGATGAGAATAAAATAAACAAAAAGTTAAGATCAATTTTAAGGGAGATCCTTACAGAGATACCATCAAAACTATTTCAGTACTCTCTAGTCCTGAATTGTATGGTTTTCCAAAAAATGGCCCACATGAGACTATAAAATGAAACACACCTGGGAAAAACTTATGCATATTAGATCATGATATTAGTAAACATTAATTATTTGAGTTATCAAATACTCGTAATGTATTGATTTTGATAGGGGCACTGAGAACATATTAAACATATGAAAAATTCTAAATAGGAATCTTCTAATAATATGTGTAAATTAGTTTTTATTTTAAATCCAAAATCAAGAATTGCTGATTTAAAAATTAATTTTCTCTGAATTATAGATATAGTCATTTAAAAGCATAATATTTTGACTTTGATTTTGTTGAAATATAAAGCAAAATGATTTTGTTAAGCAAAGCAAAATAAAAATTATCATTCTTGTGGTGCTGTTTTTATTCATCAACATAAATAATTGACATTGTCTCATTAAAGTAAGAAGACTTAATTGTAAGTACATATCACTGATACAATTGTTCCTTTAGTCAAACTAAAACAATGTATGACAACATAGAAATGTATAATCATTGTCCACATATACCAAGATGGGAGAATAAACAAATTTTATAAAAAACGTCACTTTTCAGGAAAATTCATATTCTTGGAATATAAGTCTTATCTGAATGATAGATAAACAGGAATATAAAACATTTGACTCATCTTTGCATTCAACTCTGGTTTGAAACTTATTTTATCCAATTGTCTGAAACTCTTCATGCTGAAGACACAATACACAAGTTAAAATGACATATTAATGAGTTTTAAACTGCTGTTTCCTTGTTTGTCAGGGTAGGAAGAAACATCCGTCATCACTGTGATACACGACATGGAATCTGCAGCATTTGCCTTTTACCCAAACAGAAATGATATAGGCTTACACTACTAATTAGCAAGAATAAGTTTTCCTACATTCTCAGGGTAAGTTTCTGATCTGCTGATACACAATGGATAATTAAAGAGAGAGAAAAAAAAAGAGGTCAGTCCATATTTTGAAATATATTTATGGTAGTTAAGAATTTAACTTAACTACCATAGACTTATAGTTGTTCAAAAGGGAAATCTGGCATTCTGAACAAAATGTATCAGTGAATTAGAGTTACATTTTTCATAAGACATGTTTACATATAGCATATTTTTTCTTTTAGTAGAATAGCATAGTATATTCTTATTAGTTTGCTCAGGGTATTCTAACACTATACCACAAACTGGGTGGCTGACCGTAAGACCAAGATGTTGACAGAATAATCTGCTTTATCACGTACCTTCATGTTCACTTTGTGTTCTCCTTTTGTGCATTTCTCCCTGTCCAAATGTCCCTGTTTTTATAAAGGTACAATTATTTTGGATTAGGACTAAACCTGATCAACTTCATCATCTAAAAAAAAAATCTGATTTATAAATAAAGTCCCCTTCACAATTATGAGGGTTAGGACTCCAAAATATTTTGGGGGCATGAAATTTTACCCATAATGATATTCTGCATTATTAATTGACCAATTATGAGCACTATCCATAGAACTGTGGGACACTGAAAGAAAATGTAAAATTGTGGCCCTATGATTTATCACAATTACAATCTGTTTAGATTTTTTTAATTATTATTAAGTAAATTTTGTTAATATTACTAAAATGAACATATTTGCCACAAAAAAGGAATGAAAATTACAGCAAAATAGAGTAAACTTAATTGAGTAGTAAATATTGAATAAATTGATTAAAAATTAAACAAGATTAAATCTATATATAGGCAACTCATAACAAATATAAAGGACAGGGGCTGGGGAAGTGGCTCAATTGGTAATGCTCTGGCCTGGCATGCGCGGGGCGCTGGGTTCAATCCTCAGCACCACATAAAAATAAAATAAAGATGTTGCATCCACTGAAAACTAAAAAAATAAATATTAAAAAATTTTCTCTCTCTCTCTCTCTCTCTCTCTCTCTCTCTCTCTCTTTAAAATAAAACAAATATAAAGGACAATTGATGCCTTCAAATTTATTTGAAAACATAGGGTGTAAACTACTCAGCTCAGTTTATCACATTAGTGTATGCTGATATCAAAACACATGTATCAGTCTACACAGATTACATTACCTTTGGAGTAATGAAAATAAAAGCCAGGGGTTTACGCTACCAAGGCTTATGTCTTGATGGTGTTACATGTCCATTGAGAATTGCCTGCATGTTCACTCCTAATGACAGTAGATGGGACAAATGTACCAAATAGAGTACCACATAATATTTAAGGATAAGAAAAGTTCATATTACTCAGAGAAACAGTTTTATCTTGGAAAGAACATAGTGAATATGAGTTTAGATTTTAAGATTTTCTGTAAGTGAAACAGGTAATTGAATAGTGCATGAAGACTTTAAGTCAGAGAAAAGAAAATTGAGGAGAAGATGTGGTGCTGTTCTGTCTCTTGTGGCTGTCTCATGGTAGCCTCCATAAACCCATGTTTACTTAAAGATGAAATGGAGGCAGTAAGAGCATCGGCTTTATGCTATTGCTGTGAAAAATAAATGTATTAAGCATGTAAGGATTTTAGCAATATGCCTGGGATAAAATAGAGTGTTTACTAAATCATAATAATGATAACAATAGTAGAGTAGCAATAACAATTAGCATTCAAAGTCAATCTGTGCATACCAAATTGTAGGTATTGAAGTGATCAGGGTGTAGTGACATATTTCACAAAGATTTCATATTTAAAAGCGTTAGAGAATAAATTTTGTAGAATAAACCAATACAAATCCAGAATCCAGTCTTCTCACTTCTCTCTTCTCCTTTGGCCAGCTTTGCTTTTAAGCACAGTATGAATCACACTTACAAGTTAACAAGGTTTCCTGATAAATCACTGAGGGCATAGTCTCCTTGAAATACTGCTGCTCATATATGCAACTAGTTTATTTGTATCACATAAATTCTTTCTTCTAATTGGATAAAGGGTGAAATATTACTCAAAATGGAAAGAAAAAAAATGGCTTTTTTATGCATCAAAGAATAAAATTCAATGTAATATTTAGTATAATGTTTTGACCAATTTTACTGATATAATACTTTGAAATATTGAATATTCTTTAGATGCAGAATTGATTAACATACCAAATCATTATAAGAAAAGGATATTATGATTTTTATTCATTTTATTTCTTTACTCAGATGAACTAATTAGTAACAATTAAACTTTGGTCTGCGTCTTTAAAATGGCCATGAAAAAAAGTTTACATAATTCAAGTCCAGTTGTAAAATTGCAACAAGCCAAGGTAGATTTTAAATTTAAAATTCAATTTCAACATAGTCACAGAATATAATTGAAAGCATAATGGAACTGCAATGCCACTAGAGGTGTTTTATTATTTATCATGGAATGTAAATGACATGCTGCACACCGTCAACATAAGCAATTCACAGAAACTGCATCATGGGTATGAGAATGGTTCATTAGAGCAGGTGTTTGATTTGCATTGAGGGGTGACAGTTTGTGCTACTCTGTGGAATTTTAAAATTTATTTTCTTCTAAACACCAAGGTCACTCTGAGTGTTCACTATTTTCAAACAACCTATTAGTATACAATATAGGCACTTAACTAAAAGTCCATTTCCTTTCTATGTTTCCTTCACACACATCCCTCACATGGACATTTCTTAAAATACTGGAATCAAGTTCAGTGACCCAGCTCTGGATCTAGGCCACTCCCATAAGTTTGAGAAAGCACAGTAGTGAGCTTGCTATATTGTAAGGAGGGAAAGAAAACTTATCCCAAATATGACATTACCTTTCTACTTGTATCGAATTCTGTAGTCTGGATACTAGTATATTTATATGCCACAGAGTTGATTTTACTTTTGGAGGAAGTATAGCAATAAAACACATTGAGACTAAAAACAAACAAACAAAACCACTATAATTGGTCTTTCATTCATATGCAGTTTCACAAATTTCAGTGCTTATATTATCCAAATTGGCAACTCTTAATAGTATCACTTTCTATGTAAAATCTAATTAATAATTACAAGGATGCATACAAAGCATCTATATAGAGTAAACATAAATGACTACTCCAGACAAATATTCTAGCAGGCAATTATGAAACTAATTAAGTAGTTCTATCCTTTTCTTGTGAATGTGGTATGTTCTGTACTTTGCAAAAAGAAAAAAAAATGTTCACTACTGTCTTTTGAGCCTTCTTCTATTTTCTTATGATTCACCCTGACAATGATTTTTCCATCACATATTAATTTTTGAATCAGGGTTTAATAGGACAAATTAAGCTTCCTATGTGACTTTATAATCACATTCTAATTGTACTTTATTGTGATTAAAATTAGGTCACCTTGATTAGAATTTTTGGAATCCAAGACTTTGAACTTCTTTTATTGAGCCACTTGGATGGTAAAAGACATTTAAGCCAGCCAACATTTACATATGGACTTTCAAATTTTATACACCTCGGATTTTGTTGCCTTTGTAATAACAAATATATCTGTCTACAGGGCTCCAAAATTAGTGGAAAAAAGCATTGCAACTCACAAGCTTTAAATGTAATGGAAATTTCACTGTATTCTAGGACATCTTAAATAGGAAAGATCCCATCAAAAAACTAAGACCAAAGTAAAAGAAAACAAGATTTTTGCAGCACAAGATAACACAACTGCTGTGATAGTAAGATCTAAAGTATCCAGTCATTCACCATGAATGATAAATTAAATAAACATAACTTTAACTTCTGAAATAACTTTATAATGGAAAATCTGATTCAATCAGTTTTAAACTAGGAATAGGGAAGTCACTCAAAACACCTACACATATCAAAAATAATTATTTTTCTTTGGAATACTGTATACTGAATTTCTATGTCATTGGAACTGCTATAGTCCTTAGTACAGAATAATAAAGGAATACAGCATTCAGTGGAAGCAACAGCTAAAGCATTTTAAATTAAAATAGTCATCTTTCATCATTTTTTCAGTACTTCCTTAATATCTAGTAAAGAATGATTTCTCAGAGTCATACAGATTCTTTTAAAATTAAAATTGGATAAGAAAACATCTCCAAGTCTTTAGTTTTAAACATTGGATTGCATGTGCTAGTTTATATATTAAATGCTTACACCAATCACATGTCCAAATACACTTCTATAATATTTAAGACATGACATGTTACAAAATATATTGCTGATAGTGCATGTAAAAATACTATGTGAATCAGAAGTGTATTTTAAAATTTAATTATATTTATATAATTGAGGACACATTACCATATGGAGAAAATATAGTCAAATATATTTGGTCATTGATCATTTGTAGATAATGATTAGGTGATAGTGGTAGGAGTTTTAAAAAACTATTCTTTTACTGGGTGCAGTGGTACAGACCTATAATCCCAGCAATTTGAGAGGTTGAGGCAAGAGGTTTCCAAATTGAAGTCCAGGCTCAGCAAGTTAACAAGATCTGTCTCAAATTAAAAAAAAGAAAAAAATGTGGTCGAGCGATGTATCTGAGTGGTAAAGTCCCCTAGGTTCAATCCCCAATGTTGCCAATAAAAGAAAACAAAAAGAAAGCAAACTTAACTTTACAAAAGTTCTCAGAGAAATATAGAGAGGAAGCTCTTTACACATACACATGCACATACACATATATACACAGAGAAAGAATAAAATATATATGATATAGCAATATGTAACATAAATCTATGTCACAAAACATATAACTCTAACATATATACATGTTTTATGTAGTTTATCCAATAAAAATTAACAGAACAGAAATTGATTTAAAAAGTTGCACTTCCCCATTTTCAACCTCTACACAGCAGTTTGCTATGTTAAATAAACTGTGGATTATAAACCATAAAGTCTATTGTTTTTAACTTGCAAGGGTGCTGAAGGAAGCTTAAACATAGATACAGTACAGAAACAATCTTTCTTAATTTGGTATATCATATCAAATAGGATTAATAGGCTATTAGCCTTTGCATTTATTAGAAGGCTCTGACATTTCATCTATCATATTTGAGTCTCATCAGGAAGGTGAAAACATCACATCTCTTTCAATTTATCTTGTGAAATAGTATAAGATGGCAAGTTGCTATTTTGTTCATTAACTTATAAAAAGTTAAAATTTCTGTAAATAGAAACTATAAGAAACGTTCAGGATCATTTAGCATGCTGAACTGAACCTGCATGCCAATGTTCCTCCACCTCCAGGTTATCAGTAAGGCTTTGAAGTTTGACAACGAAAAATATTTTATTATAGATTGCTTTTAAAGTATTTTTTCTCAGGTAGGGCATACCATTTATTAACAGGCATGTAAAACACCCAGTGTGAAAAATATGAGACTAGTTTAAAGGAAACTGGTTTCATATTTGTCTTTATCCCATAACTCAAACTTAGAAAACATCTCAGTATATGTAGAATTAATAAGGGAAAATACAAATAGAATGATGGTAGATTTTGTCTGGGACAAACATTCCCTATATTTTCTTTTTAGTCAATTTATTTATTGTCTAATATTTATTTATTATCTTAAGATTTTATAATGTAGTAGAATAGAACATGGTAGTACATTAACATGTGCTATAAAGAAGGCAATGCACGGTTTGGAACCAGAGAGTGATCAAAAATTGGCGGCATTGTAGGTCAGTTGATAAGAAAATGATATCTCAGAAATGGTCAGCATGAGGGGTTTAGACATGAGAATATGGGAATTTTTTGAGCAACTGAAACAGCAAATGTAAAGCCATGGCAGGAATATAATTGGCATACTTGAAGATCAGGAAAAAAGACCATGTGTGGAGGAATGGGAGGACATCATGTTATTAAGAGACTTGTGTTTTATTACCACAAAAAATTACCTATGAAATTTTAGTTAGAATTACCTTTTGGTGGTGAGCGGTGGGGTGGTACCCAGGATTGAACTCAGGGGCACTATACCACTGAGCCACATCACCAGCCCTATTTGTATTTTATTTAGAGACAGAATCTCACTGAGTTGCTTAGCACCTCACTTTTGCTGAGGATGGCTTTGAACTCATGATCTGCCTGCCACAGCCTCCTGAGTCACTGGGATTACAGGCATGCACCATCATGCCTGGTTTATAATTACCTTTTTTGGTTTACTAAACAAGTTTCACTGACAGAGCTACTTTGAAATAAATAGGATTATAGACAAGATACATCCCAAAAGTAGATTGTAATAAAATCTCTCAATCTAAATAACCTAGCCATATAATCATTCAAAGCAGTCTTACAAATAAACTCACAGGCAAAAATGAGCAAAATATGAACTTTTTTTCATTCTTGAACACTTTTAATTTAAGAAATGTAGTTTGTGTAAGCTTTTTGTAGTTTTTAAAAAATTATAAAGTGTTTAAGGCAATTGTTATATTACTAAACTTAAAAACCTTTCAGGGGCTTCCAATTGCTGCTATTTTCCTTCTTTCAATTCCTTAATCTTATTTCACACACATTTCTATTTATCACATACCAATGTTCTCAAAAAGATCATGAGAACAATGTCTGTGTCTGAATAAAGTTGATTCTATTGACTTATTGCAACAATAGTAAATACACACCATGGAAATCAAGTGGCTTCTCAGTATGAATCTTTGAATATTTATTATATCGATTTATCTTAGGGGATTTATTAGAGGTTTTAGAATGTAGAACTTTGCCCTACTTTGGATTCTTTGAGGAAGTGGAGATGATGCTACAATTGGTTATCTCAACTTTTCTTATATAGAAGATACAAGAATAATGTGAGGCTAGAACTGCCATGGAAAAGGAGCAGCATTTATATTTGTCAGAAATGAGAATATTTGATTATTTTTGTTTTTTGGACATGATTCTATTTTCTCTAAATCCATATATGAATAGGAAATAGCAATTTTGTTTTTGTTTTAATTCATTGATATCACAGAGGTGCCATGTGTAATGTTGATGTTAATTTATGTATTTATTTGTGTGGTTTTTGTACCAGGAATTAAATCCAAGAGTGTTCAACCACTGAGCCACATCCTCAGCCCTTTCTTATATTTTATTTAGAGACAGCACTGAATTGCTTAGGGACTTGCTAAATTGCTGAGACTAGCTTTGAACTTTCAATCCCCCTATGTCAGTCTCCCAAACTGCTGGGATTACAGGCATGTGCCACCTCTCCCAGTGATATTAAATCATTTACTAAAAACACCATGGAATATCTGTGAGTGCCATGCAATCTGAGCAACAACAAAACCACACCACAGAAAATAGTCCCTCATCAGACATCAAGTAAGTTTTACTTAATCTTGGACTTCCTAGCACAGTTCCCAATAATATGAAAAGTAAACTTTTGCAGTTTGTAAATTAACCTGTTTATGGTATTTTGCTAAGCAGTCCAAATGGACTAGAGATATTTTATGTTTTGTTTGTTTGTTTGTTTTTATGCTTATAAGGTTCATACAAATTTTAAAATATAATGTTTTCAAGGTTGTGATCAACTCTTTAATCATCAAGTAACCTCACTCTTTTTCTCTACATGGTTTTGTGCCTTTTAATTCTCCTTTTTCAACCTTTCTTCTGTGAATTCATGAAGTGTATTTTCCTATTATTTATTTTCAAACATTCTCCATGTTTATGTTTAATTAAGAATCTTATAAACATTATATGTTTATTTTAAACTTGTTTGAAATATTAGTTTTATAATTGGAATTTACAATCCATTTACATTTAAGCTAGTGACAATATATATTTGATATTAAACTTATCACTTTACATTTATTTTTTTACTTAAATCACCTAGAATATTGAAATATATATATATTTCAATATTCTAGGTGATTTAAGTAAAAAAATAAATGTAAAGTGATAAGTTTAATATCAAATATATATTGTCACTAGCTTAAATGTAAATGGATTGTAAATTCCAATTATAAAACTAATATTTCAAACAAGTTTAAAATAAACATATAATGTTTATAAGATTCTTAATTAAACATAAACATGGAGAATGTTTGAAAATAAATAATAGGAAAATACACTTCATGAATTCACAGAAGAAAGGTTGAAAAAGGAGAATTAAAAGGCACAAAACCATGTAGAGAAAAAGAGTGAGGTTACTTGATGATTAAAGAGTTGATCACAACCTTGAAAACATTATATTTTAAAATTTGTATGAACCTTATAAGCATAAAAACAAACAAACAAACAAAACATAAAATATCTCTAGTCCATTTGGACTGCTTAGCAAAATACCATAAACAGGTTAATTTACAAACTGCAAAAGTTTACTTTTCATATTATTGGGAACTGTGCTAGGAAGTCCAAGATTAAGTAAAACTTACTTGATGTCTGATGAGGGACTATTTTCTGTGGTGTGGTTTTGTTGTTGCTCAGATTGCATGGCACTCACAGATATTCCATGGTGTTTTTAGTAAATGATTTAATATCACTGGGAGAGGTGGCACATGCCTGTAATCCCAGCAGTTTGGGAGACTGACATAGGGGGATTGAAAGTTCAAAGCTAGTCTCAGCAATTTAGCAAGTCCCTAAGCAATTCAGTGCTGTCTCTAAATAAAATATAAGAAAGGGCTGAGGATGTGGCTCAGTGGTTGANCAACAACAAAGTGCTGGAGAGGATGTGGGGAAAAGGGTACACTTGTACATTGCTGTTGGGACTGCAATTGGTGGGGCCAATTTGGAAAGCAGTATGGAGATTTCTTGGAAAGCTGGGAATGGAACCACCATTTGACCCAGGTATCCCCCTTCTCGGTCTATTTCCTAAAGACCTAAAAAGAGCAGACTACAGGGACACTGCTACATCGATGTTCATAGCAGCACAATTCACAATAGCTAGATTGTGTAACCAACCTAGAAGCCCTTCAATGGATGAATGGATAAAAAAAATGTGGCATTTATACACAATGGAGTATTACTCTGCACTAAAGGATGACAAAATCGTGGAATTTATAGGGAAATGGATGGCAGTAGAGCAGATTATGCTAAGTGAAGCTAGCCAATCCCTAAAAAACAAATGCCAAATGTCTTCTTTGATATAAGGAGAGCAACTAAGAACAGAGTAGTGAGGAAGAGCATGAGAAGAAGATCAACATTAAACAGGGACGAGAGGGGGGAGGGAAAGGGAAAGAGAAGGGTAATTGCATGGAAATGGAAGGAGACCCTCATTGTTATACAAAATTACATACAAGAGGAAGTGAGGGAAAAGGGGAAAAAAACAAGGGGGAGAAATGAATTACAGTAGATGGGGTAGAGAGAGAAAATAGGAGGGGAGCGGACTGGAGGGGGGATAGTAGAGGATAGGAAAGGCAGCAGAATACGACAGACACTAGAATGGCAATATGTAAAACAGTGGATGTGTAACCGATGTGAACCTGCAATCTGTATAAGAGGTAAAAATGGGAGTTCATAACCCACTTGAATCAAATGTGTGAAATATGATATGTCAAGAACTATGTAATGTTTTGAACAACCAATAATAAAAATTTTAAAAATAAATAAATAAAAAAATAATAATAAAAAAAGAACTGACCAACTAGTGGTCTGGTCTCAAACTTCCACTTTCTAGAATCGTGAGAAATGCACTCTGTTATTATTAAGCTACCCAGTTTATAGTATTTTGTTATAATATAGCAATCTGGCCTAACATGCTATTTCCTAAAAGTAATTCTGGATTTCTTTCCCTTTATTTTTCTTCACTGAATATATGACTATTCAATGTATAAAATTCCTCTTATTTGTCCACTTTTTTGTTTGAAATGTAATATTGATATGTATGATTCTGTTTGTATTTAAAATAAACCTTCATATGTATAAACAAATCTGTAACAATAAATCCCACCAATATATACAATTGTTGTGCACCTGTTAAAAATATGAAAAAAAATCTCCATATAGAAAAAATACATATACAATTTAAATTCAAATTTTAAAAACAATGTTAAGAATATACCTCAATGCCTAGTTCATATAAACTGGAAAAATTTGTAGGATTTCAACTTTTATGATAGTTTATCCTCTGATCATTCCTTTTGTTTGAGCTTAATTTAGAATTTAAATTGGGAATGTCTGTTGAAGATATTCAAATTACACTATAGCACTTCAAAACATTGCAGTTTTATTTAATATGTTAAAATAATGTATTTTACTTCTGTATCTATAGGTGTTGAGTCTGTTTTCTGATTTTTGTGTTATTTTTTCTAAAGCCTTCTTGATTTTAATGTGATATTATTTAGTACATGATACAAAGTTTTACTCAGCATTTGTGCATATCTAATGTGGCTGTGAAACTTTTACAGTAGTTTTATCAGTGGGAAAGTTACTGCATAACCTGATTTTTGAAAGAATTTAGAGACTTTAATTATTTTTTTCTATTTAGAACTCAAAGTAAATGATCATTTCATAAAATTTGTTCATGAACAGAATGGCAAAAGAAGTGTTTGAGTAAATAGTACGACTCCATGACTATACTTGCAGAGGTATCCATTCATGGTGATTCTTTATTAGGCATAAACATCTAAATCTGAACACTTAGACATCTAACTTTGCTTTCTAGTAAATTTTTAAATGTGCATTTATATATTGAAAATATTGTATCATTAACTAATTATTTTATATGTTATAGTTAGAATATTATATTGAATTAACATGAATAATTTATCAATTATATTGTAAAACATACAAGAAGAAAATTACGAAATATGTGTTATGATAAGTAGCTCAAATAAATCTGGGGGAATTAAATAGTTGAACACAAACACATATATAACCATTATTGTTGTTTTAGAATTGTAATGCTAATGTACAAAATTAGTTGGAAGAAGTTTTCATTTTAATTTATACTGAAATAGCTTCAGTAATTTGGAGAATGGTTTTTATAAATTAACCTTTTTAAGTTTTAAAGCAATGTATCCTGGTGACTTTGTTTCATTAACCAATTTTAATTTTTTTCCATTCTCTTTTGTGTTAAGTGTTTGTTTACAGAAGTTTCTGTTTTGGGAGGAGTTAATTTTAGTGACTTTATATTGTCTGACTATCATTTATATTCTTCGCATTAAAAAAAATGCCCAATATCTACATCAAGTATTTTGTTATAATCTTTCTAAATTCAGTGATATCAATGGTTGTATTTAATTTTTCATTATTAGTTCTACTTGTTTTTATCTAATATCTGTCATTGATCTTTTCAAATAAACATTTTCTGAATTATTTTTTTTCAAAACTTTATTTAAAAGTTAATGTATATAGGGAAAACACTTGAGAAAACAGTGTTTCTAGAAGCCACAATAATTGTGTGTATTATTAGAAATTCTAGTGACAGAGTGCTTAAATGTGTTTATGCTCTTTTATTCAGCCATTAATCATTTTCCTTTTCATCTTCCTTCCCTGGAACTTTTGATTTTACATTTCTGGTTTTCAAGGGAAACTTGAGATAATGAAAACTCATAAACTCAAAAGAAAATGACCAAAGGGTCCTTTGTTTTGTTGCTGTAAGCTTTTCCTTTGTTCATGTTTCTCAAAGGCATTATAGAGTTTGTGAGTGTGTGTGTGCATCTTCTTCTTAACCCAGACATTTCTTCTAACTCATAGTGCAGTTTGACATTGAAAATCAATAACCTGTAGTTAAATTGATGGTTTAAGCAGCAGAATCTAAAATGTTAATTTAGGGATCCACATACTTTTTATCCCATATAATTTCAGAATCTGTTATTAATTATTATCCTCACAAATTCAAATAAAGAGAATAAGTTATTTTGAATAATTTTATATTTAGATTTGAATATGTCTTAGGTAACATATTCTCCTTAAAAATTAGCAAATTATTTTAACTTTATATACATTTTCTTTTTGTCTACAGAATGATTTTCTTACATATGAATCTGTGCAATAAAATAGACTCAATACAATGGTATAATTAAAATGAAAATTATTATCAGATTTGTCCAAAAAAAGTGATTTATGTGCATTAGAAACCAATACAACTTTCCAAACAGGTCTTCTACAGTGATATTTCAAGTACTGAAAACATAATTCCATTGGATGCACATAGACTATTTTAAAGGGCAAATAAATTGAATGTGCATTTGGGATATCAACCTGAAGTACTTGTTCATATGTAAATTAAGCTTCCAGAGGAAGTTTCCCAGCTAGACATTGCAGTGAGGAAACCATATTCAATATTTTGGAGTTAGTTTTGTGGCAATGATCCCATTATATTCTACATCATTATAACATACCTAAAATAATGGAAAATACATGTGAGAGGAGGTGATTTTAAAGCATTAACATTTTGATATCAGTTACTAAAGATATTAATGCATTTTAAACTTTGTTAATTTAAGATAACATCTTAACTACTCAAAGATATACACTAAGGAGACAAAATAAATTATCTTCTTTCAGATGAATGGAGGAAAAATCAATGGGATAATAAAATTTTATCAATTAAGAGAAGGCAAAAAAATTATAGGAAATTTAAATTAAATTTAAAATACATGAGTAGAAATGTATTCAAATATATGAGTAATCCTAATATATGAAAAAAGAAATCATTTATCCAGTAAAAATATATTTTGCCAGATAAAATTACTGAGTTTTTATTTTGCTGTTTGTAAAAGATATACTGATAATGTATTGACAAAAATTATGAGGTATAAGAATTTTATTTGCAATAATTGGCTATCTCCATAAAGGTGCATTTGGGAAGTATTTTAGTTTTTGCACTTAAGTTTCTTTTGCAGCTTCTCAACTCTGTTATTTTTTGATGAAAGCAGGCATTGATGATATGTAGAGGAATTAATTTGACTGTCTTCCAATACAATTTTACATATGTAAGCAGGACATGGGACAAGTTCCCTAACCTAAATAACCCTTATTGAGGAAACAACTAATTTTGCTACATTAAGTGAATGTTTTTTTCTTTCTTTGTTTTACTCAACAATCAAAAAACAAACTCAGTATAAAAAAAAGGCAAATGATTTGAACATATTCTCCATCAAAAATACAGCTGTTCCTAACTTACAAGTTTAATGTATGGTTTTTTAAATTTATGATGGTAGAAAACATACTTTGCAAACATTTAGTTTTTCACTTTCAGTATAATATTAAATAAATTACATGAGCTATTCAGTATTTTGTTATGTTTTATGCACAAATGAAATATGATTTTGCTCAACTATTACTAATGTATATGTTCTGAGCACATTTAATTAAGGTAGACTAAGCGAAGCAATGATGTTTGGAAAATAAGGCATTTTAAATACATTTTAGACTTAAGATATTTTCAACATACATTGAATGGTTTTTATCATCACATAATTCCTTCATAAGCCAAGGAGAAACTTAAGCACATAAAAAATATGTCCAATGTTATTTTTATTTATTTTTTGGGGGGGAGTTACTGAGGATTGAACTCAGGGGCACTCAACCACTAAGCCATAACCTCAGCCCCATTTTTTATTTTATTTAGAGACAGGGTCTCACTGAGTTGCTTAGCACCTTGCTTTTTACTGAGTCTGGCTTTGAACTCAAGATCCTCCTGTCTCAGACTTTGAGCTGCTTGGATTACAGGCAAGCACCACCACACCTGTCTCCCAATGATATTCTTCTTAAGGTAAATGGGAAATATAACCACAAGACATCCCTTCATTGTTAATATACATAAGATGAAAAGATTGACAATAGCGAGTATTTGCCAGAATGTGGAGGAAATTAAAGTTTCAAACACTGCTGGTAGAAAGCAAAATGATACAACTACGTGGAAAATAGTTTCTTAAATATATCTACCATTTTGATATTTGAGGCATCCCCAATCTCCCACTTGACTAGACTACCAATGATTGTTCGTTATGTTCTGTTTGTATCTGAAAAAGCTGAGTGTTGTTGTCTGAGACTTGTATCTTTTCTATCTAAAAATTATCTTTAAGGCATTCTTCTATTATCTAAAATGCTATATATAAAACTATAAGTGCAATTTTTTCAGCTTTCTCAGCCTTAATATTACTTCTTTACCTAGTAAAAAATGCAACCATTAAAAAAAAAAACATTTAATTGACATGAATACTTACGATGAAATGAATAAAGCTGATTAATACCCACTATGCCAACACACACACCTCTCCCTTGCCACTCCTTTTGTCTCCTATTCATAATAATCTTTACCCCTCAACCAACTAGCTTCTAAAACAAAAATCAAAGAAATAATTTTAATTCCCATATTTTCACACATACATAACAAAATCATGCCTAATTAACTTACCACATGTTTGGGCACAGAGGAGGCTATCAATAAATATTTTCAGTAGTATTTCTAATATTAAGAAAGTTGAATAATATAAACAAAATCAGTTTAATAGAACAAGCTCTTAATCTACTACAAAATGTGGATATTATTCCCTTAACTGCAAATTAAGTAAAATCCATGTTAAATTAAAACAAATGCTGAAAGAATTTCAAAGCATGAGGCAACATTCCACGAAGTAGATGATTTGATAGCAGAAAAGCAACTTTGATCATAGATGTGCTAAGGTGGGCATTTACAAAGGTGTACATATTTCAATGACATGAAGTGTTAACAGTAATCTGAATAAAAACAACTTAGTAAGAACTAATATCGTTTTAGTATTGGATATTTCCTTTTATTTCTTATTTGAGTATTGGCCATTTTTAGATAACTAGTTCTTGTATATCAAAATAGGGATTATAGTAATTATAGTGAGTATTTATTTAAGTATTACAGTGACTTAGTTTAAGAGCATGATATATACATATGTAAACAGAATAAACATTCCTAAAATGATCACTTCTTAATTTTATCAGGCTTAATATTATTATTACTTAATACTTAAGCATAGTATTCTACTAATGTAAAATAATGTCAAGTTGTACTCTAACATTAAAATATGAATACTTAACGATAGCATATTATTATACTATTGCAGGGATAGAAGTTATGATGATCTCGTCAACATGGACTTCTACTCATCAAGGATGGTCTAAGTCACTTCTAAGTGCTGAGTCTGCTAGCATCAGTGACAAACACTAAATTGTTAGGTACATGGCTTTCAGGTTAATTACATAGTACCACTTCCATCACAAAAGGGGCGAGGTTTTATTCATGCTGGAATAAACATTTGCTCTTGATACTAATCCATCATCCCTGTTATGGTTTGGATATAAGGTGTCTCCACCAAACTGCTATTTTAATGCAGGAATAGTCAAAGGTGAAATGATTAGATTATGAGAGCTGCAACCTAATCTATTCATCCTACTTTGGACTTACTGGATGTTAACTGTAAACAGGTGGAACTTAGATGGAGGAGGTGGGTCACTGAGAACATGTTGTGGTAAACTGGTTCTTTCCTACAGCCCCTCTCCACCCCTTTGCCTTCCATTCACCTTTGGGTAAGCAGGGCTAGTCTGCCATGCCCTTCCTCCATGGTGCTCTGCCTTACCTAGGGCCCAAAGCAATGGAGTTGGCAAACCATGAACTGAACCTCTAAAACTGTGAGCCCTTTCCTCCTCTAAGTTACTCCTGTTGGGTATTTAGGCCACAGCAACAATAGATGGACTAACACACTTTCTTATATAATTGTCTCTGCCAAAACTCACTTGTGTGCATAAGTAACCCCTTATCCACTGGCATGGTATTCTACATACATTGCTTATGAAAAAGTAATTTGTGATCATGGAATTTATTGTTCTTACCATATTGTCAACTGTTCTGTGGGAGGTATTTTGATAGAATGGTGCAATACAACACTTGGGTAATATTCCTAGCATTCTGTGGAGAAGGAAAAATGTTTGGGGTCAGTATATGGGGGCAATGCTTGCCCTATTTACATAACAACTCCTGTCTGAGTTTACAGCCTGTTTTTTTTTTTTTTTTTGCCTAGTGGGAAAACTTTGGCACTTTATTTTTCCTTATATATAAATGAAATATTGTTCACTTAAGCATCCTTTCAGTGTCTTAAACTCTAGTAGAGAGCATAAAGAAATCTATTACCCTCCTTTATTCTTTTCAGGCTCCCAGTTGGTTAGATGGTGCCTCAGTGATCCACAAGGAAAATGGATCACACAATCCAGACACTCACCAATCTCATTTGGAAATACCAGTACAGACACATATAATGCTTTACCAGTTCTCCCAGTATTTCTTGATCCAGGCATGTTGATACCTGAAATTAACCAACACAAAGGTTCACATTCAGGACAATGAAATATTATTCATTGCTACAAAGAAATGAGCTACCAATCCGGTGAAAAGACATAAAAGAACTTATATTCCTATTACTAAGTGAAAAAATCTAGTATGAAAACACTACCTATTATATGATTCCAACTATATGACATTATAGAAAGGGTCAAACTATGAAGGAAAATATTTAATGGTTACCAAAGATTGAGGGGGTTGTAGGAGGATTAGGTGGGGGGATTTTTCAGGCAATGGAAATACTCTGTATGCTACTTTAATTGTTGATTCATGTCATCATGCATTTGTCCAAACATATAGAAGCTACAACACCAATAGTAAACTGTACTGTAAGTTATGTATTTGGGATGATAATTGTTTCAACATAGTTTCATCATTTGTAATATATGAATCATTCTAGTGGTGGCTGTTGATAACACAGGAGTCTAAAAACATATTGAGTGCAATGAGTACATAATAAATATAGCTTTTATCTATTTTGCTGTGAATGTACAACTGCTCTCTAAAAAAAAGTCTACTTCAGAAAATCTATATGGACTAAAATTGCTGTAGATTTACATAATGCATATTTACTATTCCTATAAGAAAAGAGAAAATGAAATATTAGAGAAGTGTTTATTTATCAGGACATTTCATATGATAAAGAAATGTAGATTTCAATACTTCAGATTAGTGTACATAAATGTATCAAAGTTTCAGGACACTTAAATATATCATGTATTTATATTTCCTTAAAAACTTATTCCATGCTTTTAGAGTTGTCTCTTTCTTGATTCTCTTCTCTTTCTTTGGAAAATAATGTTTGCTTACACTTCCTAACATTATTGAAAATATTCAATTTGAATAAATCATCCAGATCCTGACAATGTGTATTACACAGTTGCATTCTACAATGTAACTATCTCATGTGTTTCACATAGTAGGTGTTTAGTAACTATTATTTAAATGGAGATAATTTGATATCTATAAATTATGTGCATATCTATTTCATGCTTCTCACTTGAATGAAACAGATTAGGATATATTTCAAACAAGGCAGGTCAATTCCTTTTGTTCATTCGTAATCTCATTGAAGTTAATAGACTCAATAAGTCATTTTCAGAGACTAAGTTACTCATTTGAGAAGATATCTTAACTCTTTCAATGCATAATGAAATCATTTGTGATTGGAACCCTGAGTTACTGTCACATCTCACTTCGACACTGGAAATTACTGGTAATTCTAAAATGAAAGCACCAGCATCTGGGTCAAGCCTCTGGCAGAAGGAGAAAGAAGCAAAAAGGGACCAAACTCTTCCTTTTACAATCGTTTTAACACTGCCCATAAAGTCAGAGCCCTAACTCTCTAATTTATTCTCAAGTTCCTCATCTCAAATGCCATTAAAATGGCAATTGAATTTCAACATGAGTTTTGAAGGGGACAAACATTAAAACTGTTGCAAAAGGTAGTCTTCATTTCTGTTATGTGTTTTTTTATTTTATCTGTAGCATTTCTTTATAGATCTTTTGTAGGATCTTTTTATAGGATTTCCACCTTTCTGCTCACACTGATCTTTTTATTCTTGTATTAAGTATACCTTATTAATTAGAGTCTTCATCATATTCATAATAACTATTTTATATTCAATATATTTGCTAATTGTGGTTCTGATGTTTACTCTTCTAGTCTACTTGAGATGCTATAAGACTAGGATGCTAAAACCATTAGCTTGTAAACAATAGAAATATATTTATAACAGTTCTGGAGGCTGAAAAGTCCAAGCAAGATAAAGGAATTGGCAGGGGTAATGCCTGAGGAGAATCAACTATCTGATTCTTAGATAAGCCTTCTATGTTGTATCTTCACTTGGTGGAAGAGACTGGACATCTCTCAAGTTTATTTTATAAAGGCACTTTGCTAAAATATGAGAATCCTGTCCTGATGACCTAATTCACCTCCCAAGTTTCCAAACCCAAATACTTGTACACTGTCAATCAAGAGTCAACATATGAATTATGGGTGGGCACAAACATTCAGATCATAGACTTGTCCTTTCTCTTTAGTATGACTTTCAGAATGCTTTATACATTTTTTTCTTGGTGGCCAGTTGTGAACTGTGCAAAAGAAACTCTTAAAAAAAAACAGGTCTTTGATAATGTGTTGTGAGCTGTGGGAGTTGGGAAGTGTTCTTGAGTCCTAGCATTGGGACTCAGTCTTTTAAGGAGTCTGTCTACTCACAAACTGTGATGTTTACAAGTGCTTCTCAATGATTTATTCACCCTTTAGTGAAGATTAGATAGATAGAATGAGCTGAGGTTTGTCCTTTTATTTCTTCCAAGTGGAAGATTATATCTGTCTTTAGTTGGCTATCCTTCCCTTAGGTCAATTGGGCTCTGATAAAACCTCATCATGTCACACTGGTTAATCAGTTTCTCCTGAGAGAAGACCTTATAAAAACATATGGTGTGATGAGCCATATTTTGAAATGTCTCCTTTTCCCCTTCCCCTGTCATGAATATGAGGGCACTTTTCTCTGATATATAATGTGAGAACCCAGTTGAGCTCCTAGAGACAAAACTTACAAAAGCATACCCCCTCCCAAGCCTGGGACACCCTGAAATTTCAACCCCCTAACTTATTCACACACAGCCTCCAGCATTTCATCCATTATAGCTCAGATGGTTTTAGCCTGCATTGTTTCCTGTGGAGATGTCTGCTCTGTTATGATTCCTGGGTCTGCCTTTCTGTCTTTCCAATTTTGAGGGAAGCAATTTTCTCTGCAACCTCACTTCTCTTAGGGATCTAAAAAAATTAACACTTCAGCTTGTTCAGCTTTTCACATGTTAGGATGCTGTGGTGATTTCTACACACTTTATATGGAGAACTGGGAACTGAAATTTCACACCAATATTTAGTTCACCTTAATATTTTCAAAACATCCCAACTGTATAAATTCTAATATCTTGAAGATTAGATAACATTGATATTCTGCATGAATGTTCATTTTACATGTAAGACTGGACTTCTACTATGATAATGCCTCATGAAATAAATGTTTTTTTCCTCTACATCTCTGAAAAGAATGTTCATTGTTTCAATTTTTAAAATATTTTAGTATCTGAGATACATTCTAACTCAAGCTTCTATTAATGTCACATATTCCCTTCTTCTAGATGTTGAATATTGGATACTGTATTCCTGGTTTCCCTGAAGCCAAAAAATGGATCAGGCAACAATGAAATGTCTAGAAGTATTTAGTTTGAGAAACTATTTAATTAAGAATTTAAGAATCAATATCACCAATCATATTGTAGTAATGATTTTTTTAGAATTCCACTTCAAAAACAATAGTGCAGGTTGGCTGTTGAAATTATATTATCTATGAGAATGTTGAACGATACAAATTATAAGCCAGTAATTCAAATTCAACATTTAAATCATTCTAGTTTTTTAAAAACACATTTTATTAATGCATTTAATATCACTATAGAAATTTACAATTATTGACATAATTTGATCATTATTAAATGTTTTGTCAGTAATATGTTACTTAATAAAAAAATCATTGTTTATTGGAAAATAATTAGATTTTTGTCTTTATGTAGGGACAAAGTAAAGAATTAATGCTCTTATAAATATTAAATAATAACTACTTCTAAATTTTAGGTTTGAGAAAACTATTAAATCATTGTTCTTTGATTTGAAAATTGCATTTTGGGGAACAAATTCAAAGAATAATAAAATATGTACATGAAAAGAGTTTATCAGTATATAATAATAGCTAAATTTAGATTAAATTATAAAATAAATTAATTAGATAGACTATGGAATGATAAAAATGATAATGATATAACATTAAAGAACTCTAAAAACTCAATTTATATACTAATATTTACTTACTGACCTTGAGATGTATAAATAATGTAGCTAGCAGATTATCAATTATAGTTTTATAAAAATAATTTTTAAAACTTCATTTTTATTATATCAAACAATTTGATAAAGACATAATTCAAATTTTTTTTTCTCAGATGATACATTATAAAATAAATGTAGTCGTTATTGGCAAATGGAGAATATGATTAGAGGCCTGTGTTTTTCTCATAATCACAGTGCATTTTTGTCTAAACTAGGTTGGCCATTATCCACAATGTGCTCTCTCGACTCCACAGATAACAATGCAGGACATAGGTATATTACATTAATGCACATATGCTGTATTAGTCATCTTTTTTCCATAACAAAATACCATATACTGTGTATTTACTCTCTCAAAATTTTGAAGGTTAGAAAATTCAAAATCAGGTTATAGCTAACTCATTACTTATGGGGGCCATCATTCTAGCTTACAGATGGTTGCCTTTTCCTTATCCCCCCATGTTCTAGGGAGAGAGAGACAATACTCTCAGGTGTGTCCTAAGAATACTATTTCTCATGAGCTCATGTACACTACTTATCTTACAAAGACTTCATATCTAAATAACATCACACTGGGGGTTATGGTTCCTACATAAAATTTGGGGGATAAGGTGGCAATTATCTGCAGCAAAAATATCTTACATTTTTAACAGCTGAAAATATTCTTCTTCATTGTCATTTCTATAATTTTTTCAATGGTTGAAGGATACATACTTTTTTTGGGGGGGGAAGGTACTGGGGATTGAATCCAGGGGTGCTTAACCACAGAGCCACATCCTCAGCCCTTTCTTTTATTTAGAGAAGTCTTACTGAGTTTCTCAGGGTTTCACTAAGTTTTTGGGACTGGGGTTGAACTCAGGATCCTCCTGTCCCAGCCTCCTAGCAGCTGGGATTATAGGCATGTGCCACTACAACTAGTAAAGGATGCAAACCTTTGAACACAAATTTAAACCTTTCCCTCTATTCTAATAAAATGCATAATATAGTGTTTTTAAATTTATAATATATTGACAATTTACAATAAATAAGTCTCAATGTATAAATTTGCTGGGATTATATGAATAGACAGATTGATCCACTGCTACCTGGACTGCCCTTAATTCAGAAACCAGCTAGGGGGTATGGGGGATGGACAAAAGACAAATGCACATTAAGCAAAGCTGATCCTGGTGGTTCTTCATCCCCTGATGATGCAGAGCCAGCTCAGCATGTTTATTATATGGGTTTTAACCATCAAAAGTGTTTTCTGTGCAAAAGTTTCTTCAAAGCGAGCAGGCTGAAGGATGAAGCACAATTATAATTATCATAATTATGTGCTCTCCTAATTCTTCACCCTTCAGCAGCTGGTGTCCAAACTCAGGTCAAGACTGATAGTCCCTTGGCAAGCACAGAACCTCCTTTGAACAGGATATCACCATAGCAACTGGGCAGTCTCAACTTGTGCCTTTGCACCAGCAATTCCCACTAGAGGTGCACTCCTGTCATTGGCTTTCCCATATTTTTGAGTTTTTCCTTTCCTCTTATGTATCCAAATCATTGAAACATAAATGTTTTTTTTTTCAAAAAACAAAACCAATAGTAACCTACACATTTGCATGAAATCTAAGTAAGGAAGATGGGGAATAAAGGAAGTCCCAGTTTCTAAAACATATTTTAGAGATTAACGGGCTGTGATCTGAATAATTATGTCCCCTCCAAATTTATATTTTTAAAATTCTCAATCCTAAGGTGACTATATTGAGGCAAATCCTTTGTAAAGCAGAAACGGGTGGAACTCTCATTAGTGGGATTGACTTTAGGAAAGACACTTGGAACTTTTGCCTCTCTCATCATGTGGGTATAGAATGAGAAGAAAGCCTACTATACAAAGTTGACCCTCACCACACTGCAAATTTACCTGCATCTTGATTTTGGACTCCTAGTCTCCAGAATCATGAGAAAGAAGGTATGTTGCTCTCTAGCAACCCTATTTAACGTGTGTGGTTACTGAAGTTCAAACAGATAAAAAGATAAAAACCAAATTTAAGAAATGCCTCCAATAATGCTCTTTGTTTTAGAATTATTTAGTTTTCACTTTTTGATCTTTGTTTCTGTTGTATATCTACTTAGAGTAAATTTTATGCTTAAAAATTTTAAAAAAACATTTACACCAAATGGAAAGTAGCACTAATGTCCTGCTTTTAACAAAACGTTTAGAAGACCTTTCTCTAATTACAGTGGTTTATTTATTTTCCTCCTCTGTTGTTGTTTACAAAACAGACAAAAGTACATTATATGAGTTTTCACTAATTTTGTAAATGACAATTTTAAAAGTTTGCTGATATGTAAAAGTATACATATATTAAATAATTTGTAACACTTTATCAAGAGAAAATAAATAACTGCAGGTACTAACCTGAAATCCTATAATCCAATTACATCTTGTTTGCTACCCCTTCTCTTAATTCCACATCATTTCTTTTCTCTCTTCAAGTTTCTAACTGTATTCACATAGTAATCAAATGCAGCTTTTCATCACAAACTTGGGAAACTCAATTTAGACTTTCAGTATAACAGCATTCAAGTTCCTAATCCTTCAATCTTCAACTTACAATTATCTGCTTATTCAGAAAGCATTAACTAACATCAAATTCTTAGTCATATACATCATACCTGATTGTCATTCTACCAGACAAATCTTTTGTATATATATAAGCTTAATTTTTGTTGACAGGGCTAAATTGCGATTTAACTTGTAGCTGTAGCAGGATTACATTTAAATGTAAATTTATTTTTTCAATGATAGATTTTGAGAATGTAGCCAGAAGAATGTGAATCCAATGAAAGTATTTGCACACACAATTTTCTGTGCAAAACAATCATCCAACTAATTTAGCAAATATGTGATTGCCATCAAGTTTTCTACTTCCTTAATCCTGTGTCTATAGGGTAGAAACTTCGAATGTAGTAAACTTTAAACAAAGAAAACATGATAAAGGGAAATAAATGGATATTTGACTCAAATATTCTAGAGATAAATTTAAGTATATAGTCATATGTATAATATCAACCCTCAATGCACATGAAAAGTCTGACATTAATAAATAACACTTACAAAATTGTTCTTATTTTGGTGATTGGAAACATCCAAACAAAATGAGCTTATATTCTAATACTGACTATATATGCAATACATTTTCTGATAATTGTTATTCCTTCTTCAGTATTCAAGTTAATTTAAAGTAAATACTAGTCACTGTATTTGCATAAAACCTTCAAAATATTGTGTTATTCAAATTTAGAAAGAACATATTGGACACAATGTATATTTTTTGAACATCAATAAACAAATGTCTTTGAATGAAAATATACAAATTATAAAAATACCAGATTTATATTAAAATCACACACTGCATTTCTATTTTAATTTGAATATAATTCCTGGAGATGTAGCTCAGTGGTAGAGTGCCTGCCTAGCATGTGTAAGATTTTGGATTCTATCCTCAGCATCACATAAAAATAAATACATAAAATAAAAGTATTGTGTCCATCTACAATTAAAAATGTATTAAGACAAACTAAATTGGAAATAATATTGTAGACATAAGTGCATATACTTGCAGAAATCCATTACATATATGTACAGTTATGTTTAAGAAAATACTAAGGTTGCAAACAGTATGATCAGTGAGTCTCCCCACTCAAATTATTTTAATGAAACACTGCATCTAACATTGACTTCAGATTAAGCAATTTTACAATGTGCAGATAGTTTCAGAAATACCAGAAGTATAAAATCAGATAGGATGAAATTCATAGAAACATATAAGAAAAATAACCCCAAGCTAGTAGATTTTCTCAATACATCTACTAATTTTGTACTCATCTACAGTTGGTTGGACTCACAGAATTTTAAGTTGTTAATTGTAGAAATCATTTTGCAAAAGCATCTACTGTTAGTAATACAAGAGGTAGTAATATGAAATATTTTATTTTTCCCTCTAATTTGTTTTCAAAATGTTCATCTTTTATGTTAATTTATTACTTAGAAACATATTTATTAAGTAATATTAAGTTAAACTATTCAATTGGCATAGAGCAGAGAAAAAGCCACTCAAACTTGTGCAATGCAAGAATATCACTGGTAATCCATATTAATCAACCCACTCCATCATTGTAGGGAATTAATGCATCAGTAAAGGAATCACAATCACTTGTTGATTTGTAATGACCAACTCTTTAGTTGAAGTGTCATATCCCTACAAACCAGATGTCATAATACCCTGACTAAAGGAAGCTAAAGAAAATTCAAGTATGAAATCTTTTACATGAAGGTAAAAATTGTTGAAAAATGGTAAAGAAGATATAGTTAACATATAGAATATTCATAGTTATTATTAGAGAGAAAAATGTTGTTCTTTACTAAACTGGTAGGTAAATATATAATTATAATTATGCAGATCATCCTAAAATACATAACACTGTATAGAATGTTATTTAAAAAGCTATTCTTAGTTATCAGACTCTGTGAGAGACCAATCAGATCAAATTAAACACACTATTCCCCAATTATTTATCAATCCATTTCTTACTGTTGATGAAGAGTAAAAAAGAACAATAATAAGTTTTAACAAAGATAAGTTTTCATTTTGTTAGCATAGACTCTAGATGCTTGCAATATTCATTTCTAATACATACTTTGTTATTAAACTCTATTGAATGAACTCAAAATTGCTAGCATATATAACAATTATTTCCCTTTTCATTTAAAATGACTTTTGCTTGTCCTTCCAATAGCCTAAAATCGATTAACTGCCATTCAATTGTTTCAAATCTCACAGTTACTTTAAATTCCACTTTAATTTGGTATTGATAGAGGAGGAGACTGAAGTCTCCTGTCGTTTACTTATCTGTTGAGGCACACAAATGGAAAGACAATGAAAACTGCATGGGTGTGAGTTCCTTTGTTAATACTGTATGAAAAATATCTCTAATCATTAGTTAGGACAGAAAGTTGTCTACTAGTCGAACTTAAATATAAATGCAATGAGATAAATACAGTTTATTGCAAGGGATATTTCCATATAATTCCATAGAAACTATAAGTCTTACAATACTACTTAAAAATATATTTAAAATTTTTATTTCTGCTCTTCAACTTTGAAAACATGCTTAAATATTTATTATAAGAATATATTTTATATGTGTTTTAGAGGTCATATATCATAACAGTTAAGACCAGAGGGTTTGGAAATTTAACCACTAAAAACATGTTCCTGTGTACTTGAAGATTTCTCCGTGTTATATATCTTCTAATAAAACACCTTGGATGAAACAATTTAAGAAATTATCATCTAATAATTTATAGGGAAATGAACTGAACAATTAACCAAAATCCATTACATGTGTCAGGGAAGTCTGGTTATGGATCCTTAAGGCTAGTGACCCTGACAGGTGAAAAAAAAAACAAAAAAACAAAACAGAGACAAAACTATTTTACTTTTCAATTTTGATTTCAACTTATAAAATTAGAGATTTCCTAGTATTGAATATTTTTCATGTGCATTTGCAGTTGTTCAAAATACCAATTACTCATGTTAGATTCTCTTTCAGTCATCATCATTTCTATCATATTTATGGGATTTATATGTTTATGAGTGCAAACAATCTGATAATTAGATAAATAAGTATATATATATATATATATATATATATATATATATATACTTATTTATCTAATTATAAAATATCAGCAGTTATCTATAATTTAGTCCCAAAATTTCTGACAAAGAGTTCTTAAGTAATATTATTTGAGTTTAATTGGAGCAAATAAATTATAAGTAGGGGTGTTGGCTAACGCAAAGTGTTAATCTCACTAGGTCTCTTTGCTTCTTTGACAGAGATCTACTTTAAGTAACTATGATGTTCCTCTCTATTGCTGAAGTACAATACAATACATTTAATGTACTTAAAGCCAGGCATTTCACTCTGCCAGTAGAGACTAATTCATTTTAATTATGAGTTATCTCTGGAGAAACCAGTTCTCTAGATGAATACTTAAAAAAATACCTCTTTTGAAAAAAAAATGCTTTTTATGATAAATTCATAATATTTCAACTGAATTTATTTTGTAATCAGCACATACTTTGGGGGCTAAAACTACATGTTGGCATCAAGAGCCTAAGGGACAAGTAATAGAGATTGTTTTGCAGAAGCAGAAAATGAACATAAGGCAGCTAGAACATTCACATAAACAACAAGAGCTGTAAATGTTCATGTCAAATTACTTGTGAGTTACAACAGAAGGATAAATCCTATCTGTATTTTCAATGAAAATAACAGGAGTAATATACTTCCTTAAACTGGAAAGGAAAAATCTTAGCAAGTCAAAAAATTGAGGAAATTAACCAAAAAGAGGTGAGGAGATTCTCATTTCTACTTTGTATTGTTATGTATATTTGAAGGAGTAATGAAAGGAAAACAATTAGAAGAATAACAAAATAAAGCAAGAATGAAAAATGTTTTATTCTTCCTATTTTCAACCAGAATGGGAGTTATATTAGTATTACCTTTGTAAACTTTCTTTCCTCTCACATAAAATAAACTTACAAAGATTTTTTTTTTCTTCTCTTACTCTGCCAGTCACATTTTCAGTCACAGTTACAGAAGGGATATTAGCATAACCCTGATATGTGCTAGAGTGGGAAATATATGAATAACTATTCAATGAGGTGATAAAATTTGAATATAATATGTTATATACTTATAGATATGATTTAAATTTTAAAACTAAACATTATTAAATTTTCCTTTGATAATGTTTATCTCAGACATAACTTGCATATAGCATCAGTATGCATATGCATGTGCGACTTCTCTTTCTGCAACTATAAAGCAATATTTTAATTTTATTTAGTTACTTAGTTGCAGTACTGGGGTGGAACCTAAGGCTTTGCACATGCTAGGTCAGTGATCCATGATTGAATTGTACCCCACCTCCAAAACAATGGTTTCAAAAAGGATTAATTAATAAATTCAAAATTCTATATTAGGAATTTTAAATGCAATCTATTAACATAAGTACCCATATAAATGAATGGCCATGTTTTAGTATTCATGTTGCTGACATTATTTGCAATATCTTTATTCTCCCTTTAATATAACACATACTACTGACACTGAAAATAGCTTCTGAATGTACCACAAACAATTTGTTCTTTAATGTTTTCATCTCATCAGCATAATCAGTAATAAACACAGTTATCATTTTCCCCACTATATGTATTTGTTCTTAAATGGGTATCATGCCAAACTCATCTTTCATTTTAAAATTCTGTCATATTTCTATTACTTACTGAATTTTTCCAACAAAACTAATATGTTAAAGCCCTAATATGACTGTATTTAGTTACAAGTCCTTTAAGGAGATAATTAACTTTAAATTATGTCATAAGAATGGGTCCCAAATCTGACCGAACTAGTAACTTTATAAGAAGAGTATAACTTCATAGATCTATATATTTTTTCCTGCATGAACAGAATAAAGGCTGTATGAGAGTACAGCAAGTAGGTAGACCTCTGCAAGACAGGAAGAGCAACCTTATCAAAAATCTCACCAGAAACCAAGCCTAGCAGCCCCTTGATCTTGAACTTGCAAACTCCATAACTGTGAGAAAATAAATGTCCGTTGCTGAAATCAACCAGTTGTGGTCATCTGTTACAGCAGCTTGAACAGGACTAATATGACTATTTACAGCCAAGTTAGCTTTAAGTAAGATGTTTAAATGCTTCTGTATGTTCTTAAAATCTTTTTTCTATCTTCCACAACTTATAAATTATTAAAATAAATAGGAGTACAGTAGATTAGACAAAGGGGAACAAAGGAAAGCAGGGATATAGGAATAGGAAAGACAGTAGAATGAATCAGACATAATTTTCCTATGTCCATATAGGATCAGACATAACTTTCCTATGTTCATATATGAATACGTAAACAGTGAAACATATCATGTATGACAACAAGAATGGGATCCTAATTAAAATAGTTATACTATATGTATATAAAATATATCAAAATATACTCTACTGTTATGCATATCTAAAAAGAATTTAAAAATAAAATATATGTATTTCATGCCTTTCACTTTTTATTAACCTACGAATTAGCCTTATATTTCCTATACTTGTGTATCTGCCTTAGTCCGGCTGGGTTAAATAACCGAGAGGTGACAAGCAACTTGAAGGTTGAATCGGGAACTACTTTATTGCAAGTGAATTCAGCAGGAACTGAGAACTCAAAGTAGTGGGCACCCAAGGTAGCAGGAGCCGCTTCTCTGCCGGACTGCAGAGGTACGTATACCCAACTAATTACACACAGCTTAACTTAATTGACATCATCTAGACACAGCAGTAAGTAATTAAGGAATCCTCATCATCTTAATGGCTCATTGGAATTGGCTCAGAAACCACTCCTCCTAGCACACTGCTAGGTGCCATCTTGGTTGTGGCCCCCATCATGTATCAAAAGGGAAAAATACATAATATAATAAAAAATATTGAAAACATTTTTTAATATTTATTTTTTTAGTTATAGATGGACACAATACCTTTATTCTATTCATTTATTTTTATGTGGTACTGAGAATTGAACCCAGGGCCTCGCACATGCTAGGTGAGCGCTCTACCGTTGAGCCACAATCCCAGCCCCTTGAAAACATTTTAAAGCCATTCCATTACAATGAATTTGACAATAACTTGTTATAGCAATACCTCATCACATAATAAAACTGTTCTCTGAAAGTAATTATCATTCTCCTAAAACTCAAGATAGAGAATGCAATATTGACAAAATCAATTGACATCATTATTAAAGCAAATGGAAAAAAAATCTTAATTTTCAACATTAAATCAAACTAATTTCAACACTAGTTTATCATTTATCCAATAATATCCTTAATCAGACTAACCTAATGGTATAAAATCACATATTCATTAACTCTTGGGCCAGGTATGTTGTAAGGTGTAAACAAATGAAAGTAAAAAACAAAAAAGTCCTTTCCCAATAGTCTTTACCATGATTAACTTCTACTATTGCCATTTTTTAGTTTATAAAAATAAGCTAATAAAAATGTTGCAGCAAAGAGTAGGACATCTGAAATGACAGAGATTATAAGTAGAAAATTGATGAAGAAACACTGGCATGCTTCAGTATTCACAAAAACTTCACATCAATAAGACAATCACAAATTCACAAAGAAGTGATTTTTCATTTCACCACATGTACTCCTAGATTTAAAGCATTCTTGTTTTTCTTATAAGAAATATAAACTCTGCCCAAAGCAATGATTTTTTTTTAGGGCATCATAATTGAGCCTAAACTACTTAACCTCTTAACCTCCCACAAACAGATAATAAAATGCTAATACTTCATTAAATTAAAATCTAAATATATGTATATGCCATCTACAGGTAGAAGGAATGCATTCAGTAAAGTATGACTAGAAGAAATTACAAATGATGCTAAATTTTACTCATAATTTAAACGTACAGTATCAATATCTGCACTAGTTTTATAGGAAAGCACATCTTTCACTAGAATACTATCCAGATACAAATTAGATTTCAGACAAGCTCAAATAATCTGGAGTTCTATTTTAACTCAAACATCAGTGAGTTGTTAATTTTTTTACTATTGCGTTTTAAAATATATTAGTTCAAGTTATACATTGAATTTCAAAGTCCATAGATACTATCATTTTAAAAATATGAAATTTTAAAGTTGATATTCAACATTGTCTTTTACTTTACTCTTCTCCCTTAATGCTTTTTCCTCTTCTCCTCCTCCTCCATCTTTTCCCACTTCTTGTCTTCTTTCTCATTCAAGGGATAAAATACACTAAAGCTTAAAGTTAATTTGACTACATTTTGTATACACAACTGTAATGAACCTCTCATATTACAATATGTTTTTTAATTAATGTTGATATGCAGTTTCAATAAACAAGTCCCTAAGGGTTTGGTTAAGCTATGAAAGATATCCCATTAATAATATAGGCTGAATCTCATTTACAAAATTTTGGTCAAAGAACATAATGAAAATAATTCAAATTCCTGTGTAAGTATTAAACCACACTTCTAAATATCATTTGTTTACATATATTTAAAATAAACATTATGCCCAGTGTTTACTGTGAATGACATTTTGAAGTTGTGAAATTTTAAAAAGTATTATGCTGCTTGTAAAAACATTAGAAATGTTTATATAAATAATATTGTTTTATAATATAACATAATTGTATTATACACTTGCTTACCAATCTTATTCTTCAGTTTATAAATTTCAGAATATGTATGTATCAGATTATAGACAATATTTATATAAATTTAGGTTTAAATTACTATTTACTTGGAAATTTTAGAGAATAAAAAAATATGCAAGTACAGAAGATAGAATATCAACATAAAGTGCAAATAAATTATGTCATTAGTGACAGTAACCTTAAAAACAAATTTTTAAACAATATTTCTTGCTGTATCCATCCATATATATGCAATACTATAAGAAAATTTACTTTTTTAATTCTAGTCACCCATATATTACAAATAATGTATTGATGATTGAATAGAAATTTCAACTGAAATATTTGATGTGAATTTTTTTTATATTCTACGTTTTATTTAAAACATCCACTGTTCCCTAGGCATTAAAAGAGATTGACAGGCAAATATCAATTAATGAGAACCTATGATATATCAAATATACTTGGATATAATACCACAAATAAGGGATTCTACTCTTAAAAAAAGCTTAAATAAAAATAAAACAAAGTAAGAATATAATGAAATTGTAAAATGTGTATAATACTTTCTTTTTAGAAAATAACAAAGTTGGGGCTGGGGATGTGGCTCAAGCAGTAACGCGCTCGCCTGGCATGCACTGGGCTCTGGGTTCAATCCACAGCACCACATAAAAATAAAAAAAATAAAATAAATAAAGATGTTGTGTCCACCGAAAACTAAAAAATAAATATTAAAAAATTCTCTTTATCTTTTTTTAAAAAAGAAAATAACAAAGTAATAAAAATTGAAGTTATAATTTATTATTCCTGTTTCTAATGACATTTTGTTATTTTTAAATCACTCTTTAGTATTATAGAATTTACCTAATATTATTTAATAGTTCTTAGTACTCCAAAATTTACATATTTCTACTTTCATTTATTATATTTGGCATAAGAAAATTGAGACCTAAAGTGAAAAGTCATAGTACCTAGCATAAATATCCACTTAAATGTAGAGAAATATATATTGCAATTTCATTGGAGTCAGAGGAAATAAAAATCTGTTTGTTTTTATTTCCTGTATGATAGTTATATATTATGTAAAAGTGGTCACTCCTCAAATCAAGCTAAATGTAAATGTAAACCTTTCCAATATATGATGTGTGGATAAAGTGAATATGGCTATCTGCATATATATTTACTCTTCAAATATTTCATTTGTTTTGTTCTAATTAGGTATACATGGCAATAGAATGCATTTTGACATATCATATATAAATGAAGTATGACTTCTCATTCTTCTGGTTACACGTGATGTAGAATTACAGCAGTCTTGTAATTATATATGCACATAGGGAATATTATCGAATTCATTCTATTAACCTTCCTAACCCCATAACCCCTCATGCCCCTTCTCTTCCCTCTGCTATATCTCAAGTTCATCTATTCTTCCTCTGCCTGCCCCCAACCCTTATTGTGAAGTAGCATCCACACATCAGAGAAAACATTTGGCCTTTGGTTCTTTGGAATTGGCTGATTTTGCTTAGCATTATAGCATGATGTTCTCTGGCTCCATCCATTTACCAGCAAATGCCATAATTTCATTCTTCTTTAAGGCTAAGTAATATTCCATAGTGTATGTATGCCATATTTTCTTTATCCATTCATCTGTTGAAGGGCACCTAGGTTGTTTCCATAGTTTAGTTACACTGAGTTGATCTGCTATATACATTGATGTGGCTTCGTCACTGTAGTGTGCTAATTTTAAGTAGTTTGGGTCTAGAGCCAGGAGTGGGATAGCTGTGTCAAATGGTGGATTCACTCCACATATTCTGAGGTATCTCCATACTGCCTTCCAGAGTGCTTGCACCAATTTGTAGTAACACCAGCAATTATAAGTGTACCTTATTTCTTACATCTTTGCCAACATTTATTGTTTAATATATTGTTGATAATTGCCATTCTGACTGGAGTGTGATGAGATTTTAGAGTAGTTTGATTTGCATTTCTCTAATTGCTAGAGATGTTGAACATTTTTAATATATTTGTTGATAGATGATATTTCTTCTGTGAAATGTCTGTTCGATAACTTACCCCATTTATTGATTAGGTTTGTTTTTTGGTGTTAAAATTTTATGAGTTCTTTATATATCCTGGAGATTAATGCTCTATCTGAAGTGAAGGTGGCAAAGATTTTCTCCCATTCTATAGGCTCTGTCTTCACATTCTTTATTGTTTCCTTTGCTAAGAATAAGCTTTTTAGTTTGATACCATCCCATTCATTGATTCTTGATTTTACCTAAAACAGCTAAAGCTGTTTTGTTAAGAAAGTCAGTTCCTAAACCTACATGGTGAAGATTTGGACCTACTTTTTCTTCTATTAGACACAGGGTGTCTATTCTAGTGCCTAAATTTTTGATCCTCTTTGAGTGGAGTTTCTTACAGGTTAAGAGACAGGTTTAATTTTATTTTGCTACATATGGATTTCCAGTTTTCCCATCAGAATTCATTGAAGAGGCTATCTTTTCTCCAATTATTGTCTGGCACCTTATAACTGTAGTTATGTGGATTTATTTCTGTGTCTTCTGTTCTGTATCATTGTTCTATGTGTCTCTTTTGGTGTTGGTAACCATGTCACTTTTGTTACTGTGGCTCTGTGGTGTAGCTTAAGTCTGGTATTATGGTGCCTCCCACTTAACTTTTCTTACTAAGAATTGGTTTGGCTATACTGAGTCTCTTATTTTGCCAAATGAATATCATCATTGCCTTTTATAATTCTAGAAGAATGTCACTTGGATTAAAATAGGAATTGCATTAAATCTGTATAATGCTTCGGTAGTATGGCCATTTTGACAATGTTAATTCTGCTTATCCAAGAACATGGAAAACCTTTCCATCTTCTAAGGTACTCTTCAATTTCTTTCTGGTTATCATTGTAGAGGTCTTTCACTTATTTTATTAGATTGATTGCCAAATATTTTATTTTCTTTTGAGATATTGTGAATGGGTTAGTTTTCCTATTTTCTACTTCAGTGGATTCATCACTGATATATAGGAATGAGTCTTATTCACAGGTAATGATTTTATATCCTGCTAATTTGCTGAATTCATTTACTAGTTCTAGAAATTTTCTGGTGGATTTTTTTTGGATCTTCTAAATATAGAATTATATATTTGGCAAATAGTGATAGTTTGATTTTTTTTTCCTGTTTGCATTCATTTAATGTCTTTATTCTGTCTAATTGCTCTGGTTAGAGTTCCTTTCAATGATGATTTTGAAGAGTTAAAAGGTTGCACCCTTGTATTGTTCCAGTTTTCAGATGGAATGCTTTATCTATCTTAAAGATAACCTCTGCCAAATTATAACATCATGTCTCATATTTATTATGAAAACTCCATGATTTATATTTATCATGAATTTGTCTGGTGTTACAGAAAAAAATTAAATAACACTTCAAAATGTCTACATTGAACAATGTGTTTGTATTATGTATCTACTTTTATTGTGAAAAAGTTAAAATTTGTCAAGAAGGGAAAGAAGTTGGACACCAAACAAATAAATAGTATGGAAGAAAAATATTGCACTATCTTTGCAAATAATCTGGCAGTTCTTCAAAATGTCAAACATAGAGTCACCAGAAATGCCACTCATAGACAAGGTCATTGAAAACATGTATCCATCCCAAAACCTGTACTCAAAATCATAGCTACATTATATTAGACCATGTTCGTAGTGAAGTTGTCTATTTTCTTCATTGCATTATGTCTAGTTGTTACCTCAATGAATGAAAGTGGGCCATGCATATCTCTTACTGTTTTTGTGTAGCCATTTCTCCCTTTAATTTGAAATCTTCAAAACTGAATTATTCCTCAACTGATGAACTGATTTCTTTTTTAAATTTGGTATACCCACAAATATAATATTCTTTTTTTAATTTTTTTTTTATTTTTTATTGGTTGTTCAAAACATTACAGTCTGGCTGGGCACAATCAGGAGCCACTTGTCAAAAGAAACTAACTTTAGTTTTAGAACCACACACGCCAAACAAAACAGCCTCTCAGGAAAAACCCTCAGAGCCTCAACTGCCACCACCGGCTTTCCACAAGCCTCTCTCTCAAGCTTCTCTCCACCTCCCACAAGCTTCTCCCCCCCTCCCACAATCCTCCTGCTCTTGAGGCCGATTGGCTGGGTCACGTGGGCGGAGCCAAAAAAGTCCCCCAATGAGCAGCTCCGTGGTCTGAAAGGGCAGGGAAACAGCCCAATGAGCATCACCGCAGAGGAGCCAATCAGCTAGATGTTGCTGGGGCCGAGGAGCCAATCAGCTAGATGTTGCTGGGGCCGCTGTGAGCCAATCATCAGCCGGCAGCTGGTTGCTGGCAGCTGGAAGTTTGCTGGGGCCCCTTTGGCTGTGGCTCTCAACATGTATACCCACAAATATAATATTCTTTTTTTAATTTTTGGGACC
>NW_025999968.1:22566250-22575363 GCF_001458135.2 Marmota marmota marmota | reverse complement strand
TCTACCCCATCTACTGTAATTCATTTCTCTCGTTTATTTTCCATTCCCCTCACAACCTCTTATATGTAATTTTGTATAACAATGAGGGTCTCCTTCCATTTCCATGCAATTTCCCTTTTCTCTCCCTTTCCCTCCCACCTCATGTCTCTGTTTAATGTTAATCTTTTCCTCCTGCTCTTCCTCCCTGCTCTCTTCTTAGTTGCTCTCATTATATCAAAGAAGACATTTGGCATTTGTTTTTTAGGGATTGGCTAGCTTCACTTAGCATAATCTGCTCTAATGCCATCCATTTCCCTGCAAATTCCATGATTTTGTCATTTTTTAGTGCTGCATAATATTCCATTGTGTATAAATGCCACATTTTTTTAATCCATTCATCTATTGAAGGGCATCTGGGTTGGTTCCACAGTCTAGCTACTGTGAATTGTACTACTATGAACATCGATGTGGCAGTATCCCTGTAGTACACTCTTTTAAGGTCTTCAGGGAATAGTCCGAGAAGGGCAATAGCTGGTTCAAATGGTGGTTCCATTCCAAGCTTTCCCAGGAATCTCCATACTGCTTTCCAAATTGGCTGCACCAATTTGCAGTCCCTCCAGCAATGTAGAAGAGTACCCTTTTCCCCACATCCTCTCCAGCACTTGTTGTTGTTTGACTTCATAATGGCTGCCAATCTTACTGGAGTGAGATGGTATCTTAGGGTGGTTTTGATTTGCATTTCTCTGACTGCTAGAGATGGTGAGCATTTTTTCATATACTTGTTGATTGATTGTATGTCCTCCTCTGAGAAGTGCATCATTCTGAATGGAGAAAAATTGAAGGCATTCCCTCTAAAATCTGGAACAAGACAGGGATGCTCTCTATCACCACTTCTATTCAATATAGTTCTCGAAACACTGGCCAGAGCAATTAGACAGACGAAAGAAATTAAAGGCATAAAAACAGGAAAAGAAGAACTTAAATTATCACTATTTGCAGAAGACATGATTCTATACCTAGAAGACCCAAAAGGGTCTACAAAAAAACTACTAGAACTAAGAAATGAATTCCGCAAAGTGGCAGGATATAAAATCAACACGCACAAATCAAAGGCATTTCTGTATATCAGTGACAAAACTTCTGAAATGGAAATGAGAAAAACACCCCATTCACAATATCCTCAAAAAAATAAAATACTTGGGAATCAACCTAACAAAAGAGGTGAAAAATTTATACAATGAAAACTACAGAACCCTAAAGAGAGAAATAGAAGAAGATCTTAGAAGATGGAAAAATATACCCTGTTCATGGATAGGCAGAACTAACATCATCAAAATGGCGATATTACCAAAAGTTCTCTATATGTTTAATGCAATGCCAGTCAAAATCCCAATGGCATTTCTTGTAGAAATAGATAAAGCAATCATGAAATTCATATGGAAAAATAAAAGACCCAGAATAGCAAAAGCAACTCTAAGCAGGAAGTGTGAATCAGGTGGCATAGCGATACCAGATTTCAAACTATACTACAGAGCAATAGTAACAAAAACAGCTTGGTACTGGTACCAAGACAGGTGGGTGGACCAATGGTACAGAATAGAGGACACAGAAACTAATCCACAAAGTTACAACTATCTTATATTTGATAAAGGGGCTAAAAGTATGCAATGGAGGATCACCATTTTCAACAAATGGTGCTGGGAAAACTGGAAATCCATATGCAACAAAATGAAACTGAATCCCTTTCTCTCGCCATGCACAAAAGTTAACTCAAAATGGATCAAGGAGCTTGAAATCAAATCAGAGACTCTGCATCTGATCGAAGAAAAAGTTGGCTCCGATCTGCATATTGTGGGGTGGGCTCCAAATTCCTTAATAGGACACCCATAGCACAAGAGTTAATAACAAGAATCAACAAATGGGACTTACTCAAACTAAAAAGTTTTTTCTCTGCAAGAGAAACAATAAGAGAGGTAAATAGCCTACATCATGGGAACAAATTTTTACTCCTCACACTTCAGATAGAGCCCTAATATCCAGAGTATACAAAGAACTCAAAAAATTAAACAATAAGATAACAAATAACCCAATCAACAAATGGGCCAAAATTCTTTATCTGTAAAAAGGAATTAATTTCTGATAAGTGCTACAACACGAATGCACCTTCAATCATTATGTTAAATTATTTAAATCAATAACAAAAGGCTATCCACATCAAGTATAGTGGTGCACACCTGAATCCCAGTGGCTCAGGAGGCTGAGACAAGTGAATTGTGAGTTCAAAGCTAGACTCAGCAGAAGCAAGGCACTAAGCAACCTAGTGAGACTGTGTCTCAAAAGAGGGCTGGGGATGTGGCTTAGTGTTTGAGCCCCCTGAATTCAATCCCTAGTACCCCATCCCTCAAAAGACTATCCATTCTATGATTCCATTATACAAAATATCTAGAATGTGCAAACCTACAGAGACAGTAATTACATTATGGTCTTCCCAGGGTTGTGTATTGGGCAGGAAGTTAAGTGAGAAAATAGGGGTGACTGATGTCATGTATACATCTTCATTCTAGGGTATTGAAGGAGGAAATAATTCTAAAACTAAATTGGGTGGTGGTAGAAGAAGCCTGTGTATTTATTAAAAGAAAATATTGAATTTTATACTTTAAATGGGTCAATTATATGTCAATAAAATATGAATCTAAGAATATTTTCATCAAAAATCATTTAATTTCAAATCATTATTATAGTTTACACTTCTGTTGAAGATTAAGTGGAATGTAAAATGCTTTAGTGGATAAAATCTCTTTGAACATATGGAAGATAATAATACGAGAGACATTTAATCCAATTCCCCATAAACTGATATAGATTAAAACAAAGATACTGCCACATTCTGCATACTGTAATCTTTAATAGATGAGCTCTCTACTGAATTTGACTAAAATTGTAGCAACCTTTATCAACAATTTTATTATGAAATTCTATCTGCTAGTTACATATCTGAAACTAGATATTTCATTATACTATAATCTATATCTAAATCTTTTTAAAAATACAACTTGTGTTTGAAAAATTGGAACCACTGTTATCTCTAACTATCTACAGATGAGCTTAAATTCTATGTATGTTTTTGGATATTTTAGTTTTCCATTAACTCATGCATAGCTAGCATATTCACATGAAAAAAAATCAACAATGCAATTTGAAAAGTCTCACTAGTGATAAATGAGACATGCCCCATATTGATTCAGGAAGTACTTGGCCTATCATTTAACATTTTTCAGCTTGATGTAGCAAAATAAGCATTCAATAAACTGTTCACCTACACAAAGCACAATACTACTTCAATTACTCTGAAGTTGATTGAGGCCAATTTAATGGTAATTAGTAATTTACAGGGTCAAGAGTCTCATGCTTCTAACTTCATGTTGGTAATATGGTCACAGAGTATGTGGATAAGAATGCCAAGTGAAGTAAACATATAAAAACTATGTTTAAAAGTGGTTGGTTCTCTATCATTCTAAACAGATTAAATAAATTTAAATCAGCTAATTATATGGTATCCAAGTATTTGGTTTTAGTTGTGGACATGTTTTTAATTCATGGTTATTTGTAAATATAGTAAAAACATATTTACTGATTTATTTCTAGCAAAGATGAATCCAAGTATTTAGTTAATTTTTCAGTACCTATATAATACTGATGAATATTTGGTACTAAGCTACTTTATCAAAACCAGAAAAGTGACATGGCACTTTTGTAGGACAGGTATGTACTTAATTATCAAGATCCTGTTTATTGTTGTTGTTTACCCCTAAATTACCCAAAAGATCAAAATATACTTAAAGTAAACACATTTCAAAACATCACACATAATTCAGAGATACTTAAAAATAAATGATCCTTGAAAAAGTAATCCACGATTAATTTTAAAATATCTATGTTATATATATGTTACATGTACAGATATATACACTATATGTATATATGGCAGGTATATAATGTATATAGTATGTACATGTGTGTACATTACATTTGATATACATACAAAATGTACATTATATAATGTATATGTAATATGTGTGTATGTATGTGTGTATGTGTTAGTGTGTTAGTGTGTGTGTGTGTGTGTATTATATAGCACCAATTATGAAAACAGTAAATAAATAAAAGAAAGATCAATAGAGTAGGGGAAGGGGAATAGGGAGAAGCAGAAGGAAAAATAAAATACTGATGATAGAAACGAAGCAAATAATATTTCATTCATGATTATGTCAAAATGAACGCCACTGTGCATAACTAAATATAACTACAATGCACTAATAAAACATTTAAAAATTATAAGGATATCTAGGACAATTGGATGTGTCCAAGATTACATAGCAAATCAGCAAAGAAACTAGAAATGAAATTTAGATTTCTTCATATCTCGATCATCATTCTCCTTTAATTTGTAAGATATATTAGATATGTAATATATTATTCAAAAACAAAACACAGCCATCCCTCTTTTCCTCTCTTTAATCTACATGCATAACTAACCCACACACTTTCACAATTTTGTAATGTTCAGCAGAAATCATAGGTGTTATCTAGCATGTTTTAATGACTAAAATGGGTATTTCAGTTTTAGTCATGAATTTTTTATGTGGCATCATAAAAAATATTTCATTTGGAAAAAGGAAATGTAGACAGACACAAAATACATAGCATAAAATTTCCCTTGAGTGATACACCACATTACAAGAATTTTCTAAATTAATTTTTAAGGAACATATATTTTAATTTCTACACTTTAAAATGACATTTGAATCCAATTTTCCTAATGAGTTATTTATTAGACTTTACAATTTCTCATGTTTCAGAATACTTTACTGATTAAAAAAAAAACTGACTCTGAGCTGAACTATGTTAAATCTATAAAATTTTTGAGATTTCTTTAATACTATTACTTCTTTTATAGGAAATATTCAAATCTAATATACCTTAAGCTTGAAATGATCCCAACTTTGTAAATGTTTACAAAAATTTCTTTAAAGTTATTTGAGTCTGTTTCAGATTATTAAAACTTTTTTATGAAACTTCTTTGAACGTGGGATAGATATCTATATCTGATTTCCTGTTATGTTCTTCAAAAATTTCCAAGTTTTAGATAGCAGATTTAGATGTGAACATAAAACATGATTATGAAAATCAAACATTAGAAATTTATACTGACATTTTTTTAGGTTATTACCAAGAAATTTCATTAGAATATGTTTTTCCATGAGAAATAGAGGAAAATTATTAAAATTACAAATTAACAAATAATTAAAGATATGAAAAAATGTATCCTACCCCAGCATATTTATATTATTAAAGAAGACAAAACATTACAAATAACATAAATAAGTATTCAGCATTTGATTTTATACTCTTTTTTTTTTCCACTGGAAAACAAATGTCTACAATAGTGCTCTTGTTCTTAAAGAAACAGTTCAAAAGGAAATGAAAATTTTTATTTTATAAATATCTTCCTGTAATTCAGCATGAACATAGAAAAAGGGAAGGATAAGATGTCACAATATAGAAAGTCAGAACAGAATTTTTCTAAATTCACTTTGACTTGTCTTTCTACTGTATATTTTATAATTAAACATGAAGGCAAAAGATTTTTTTTAAAAAATTAATAACACTAGTAAAAAAAAAAAGTAGTCACTGGACCACTTTCTTTCTTTCCCCCAAAGCCCAGAACTTTTTGAATTTAAATTTTCCATAGCTATTACATAAACTTAATTTGAATAATTTTATGTAATTAAAAATTCCATAAAAATATAATAAAGTAAATTTAAACCTCTTTAAATACCTGATGAAACAAGTAACTTTCTAAAATGAATGCTCATCATAAAGCATTTTAGAAATAACCTGTTCTGTTATGCCAAAATTTGAACTGGTATTTGTTTACAAAAGGGGAATTACAGAGGAGTGTAAGAAAAGTTTTGACCAAGAATAGATATCTTCTTACATGTGGTGATTGTTTTACCAGTTATTCTTTGATTCAAATTAGTCAAATAACTTATGTTATGTGCAATATGTCATAATACATCCAACTACTATCTATAATTATAATGCACCAAACACATTATCAAGGTGTTTAAACCCACTTTGCTTTCCAGTACAAAGAGTAATATGTAGTCATGGTTAAAACACTTCAATGTTAGTCAAAGCAAGCAATCTTTCTAAAATATTGTTTTATGTTGATTATACCTCAACAAGCATGTAAAAATATTTTGAAAAATGCAAATCTAAGCTACAGAAAGCTCTATCACTGCGGGAATGTTCACAACTTATGAAATACATTTTAGAAAAAAGGTTGTAAAGTATTTTCAGTATAAAGCAATTCAGAATTTAGACAAACCAATATAATTAGCAAATTATTAAGAATATGGTTATTACCAAGATTATTTTTCACATAAATTGTGAAAATTAATTTTAATCAATGTAATATTTTACAAGACCAGAACACTTGTAATATACTTTAGAAAATAGTTGTGTATAGAGTGTCCTTATTTATTTATTTATTTATTAATTACTAAGATGGGTAAGAAGAGATAGTGAACTATCCACCAAAAGCATAGGTTCTTTCTGAGTAGTGTAGTGAGAATGGAATGTCTGACCTAAAAAGAGAATACAAATTTTAGATCCCTTTGCTTTGTAGTTGGGGCAATAGTACAAATTCTTGCAATTGTTTTGTAAGCAGAAAAGATATGCTCATTTCTGAAGACAAAATGGTTAAAAAGGAATATCATTTCTTATTTGCTTGACATCATTGAAAGCAAGTACAATTTTTAAAATATTTTCCAATAAAAAGAAAGGCCAAAAGTGAATCTCTTTAAGAGTCACGCCTGGACAAAATATCTCTTTTGGAACAGAACATCTCAAGAAAATTCCAAATGGGATGTTTGACCTTTAGTATTCACTATTATCACATATTAACTCTTCCACTGAGAGATTAATTTGATAAGAAAACCCATGTTCATCATGCACTAATTCCTTAAAGTAACCTTTTTACATTGTTCTTAGATCTATCCTCCTAATTTATTTCAATCTAATCAAACATCCAAAGACAAACAATATAATTAAAAAATTGAGGTGGGGGATGCTAGGTAAGAATAGAGGTACTTTGGTTTAGACAGAGGGGAGGGTGTGTGAGGGTAGGAAGGATATTAGAATGAATCAGACCCTTTACCCTACATGCATGTATGATTACATGACTTATGTAACTCTATGTCATGTACAGCCAGAAGAATTAGAAGCTATACTCCATTTATGTATGGTGTGTCAAAATGCATTCTGTCATGTATAACTAATTAGAACAAATTTTTAAAATTGAAAATAAATAATTCCTAGAGATTTTTTCTTAGGGACGTATGTCATTATAAGAAAACCAATCTGTTTTAGTCAACTTGTTCACCACAATGACAAAAACAGTTAGAGGAGGAAAAGTTTACTTGGGGACTCACAGTTTCAGAGTTCCATCCATAGGTGGCCGCCTCCATTCCTAGGGCCTCAAGGTGAGGCAGAATATCATGGAGAAAGTGTGGGGCAGAAAAAAATCAGCTGGGAATATGGTACCAGAAAATAGAGAAGCTGCACTCACCAGATACAAAATATAGACCCCAAAGGCACACCCACAATGACCAATCTTCTCTGACAACACCTTATCTGTCTACCACTCAGTTAACCCCTATAAAGGGATTAATGTGTTGATTGGTTTAAGGTTCTCATAACCCATCATTTCCCCTCTAAACTCTCTTGCATTTTTCACACATGAACTTTTGGAGAACACCTAATAGTTAAACCATAAAAAAAATCCTCAATCTTAAAAACTTTAGTGAGGAGTAAATTCCAGATTCCTTACATTGCCTAATGAGTATATTCATAGTCTAAGTCCAGGCTATTTTTCTACTAGTACAAATTTATATCCAAATGATAAAAATTCTTAGTAGTAACATTGAATCTATGATGCTATAAAGACTGTACTAATAGGGAGAAGGCATTGCTCATCTAATCTTATGGGCTCTCTTCATCATTAAATACATATGTCCAATGCCAACTCCCTTGGGGTCTAAGTTCCCTGCATTTCAGGAAGTATAGGAAATATGGTCGCTGGAACCTGTAGCAAAGCAAGATCACAGATCTTATTTAAGTTTTGACAGTTCTTGACACCTGTATTGGAATGAGAACTCTCTATTTTAAACATGCACTGAAGTTTTTCTGTTACTTCTGTTTGTGTTCCTGTGTGTGTGTGTGTGTGTGTGTGTGTGTATGTGTATTAGCCTACATACTTTAGCAAACATTACTCTATGCAACATTGCTTGGGATGGAGTATTTGGGTCCTAAAACCTTAAGGAGAATTTTCAACAGACTTTTATATAAACTAGAATGTTATCTAACATTTTCGAAAGAAACTTGGAGTTTAACTGGTGGTGTTAGCTTACTCTTCACTATTAATAGATATTTTATAACTTACTATGAATGAATGAAAACAATTTTGAATAAAAGAAAAGTCATAAGCAATATTCAGTGATAGACACTTTAAATTACCCCTTAGAAATTAACTATCAATTTGGCTATATAATTTCCTTTCTCTGGTGCAATCTGAGTGTCTCTGCTTTTCTTTCTTCAGAATGATGTGACATTTTCCTCATGTGATCTTCTCTTTTGCATTGTCATTCTCCCAGTCACATCTGGGTAGGATTTTACTATTTATCACTTCATTCCAAATTTTGTTGTCAAAGTAGGTTTCAATAAAATCCATAAGAATGAGAACAAAATAAAATTACTATGAAGTGATTAACCGATTTGTATAAATATATACCAGATTTTTGTTAGTTTATGTCGTACATATAACTTTTCACTATTCACTTATGGATTCTTTAATAATGTTGTATAGTTCAAAGCTTTCTTTGGTACTATTTATATAGACTTGAGTTAAAAATCTATTGTACTTTAGTAATACTCAAATTTTGAAAGTAAATAAATTCCATAAAAGAGAAAATCTGATTCATAAAGTGAACTATGTGTGACTCAGTTTACCATTAATTCAATTGGTGATTGATTTATATATATATATATATATATATATATATATATATATA
>NW_025999968.1:22539912-22562463 GCF_001458135.2 Marmota marmota marmota | reverse complement strand
TATATATATATATATATATTTGATGTGTATTTCCATGATAATCATTTTCTTTAAAATTAACAATTTTTGGTATCTAATTCAAAAGATTCTTTATAGGTCTTTTAAAATGTCAATTGGATGGAATACACATTCACACACATCACTTTATTTCACATTTTGGAGATGAGTAAACTTGATATGAAAACCTATTTTCTAACTGTTTATCGTTAGAATTTTTAACTGAAAGAACATAGTGAAAATTTAACTATGTTAAATAGGACACATGTATACTTTGTAGAACTATACTGTTTGTGAAGACTGGAAGATTTTGACTTCGATTTTTAGCAGTTAATTATATGAAAGTAATTCATGCCGTTTTGGAAGAAAGTGGAAGAGAGACAGAGACAGAGAGCTGATTACTTTCTATGCCATGGTATTTTATTTTTGTTTTCTACTTTCTCAAAATACCACAAGGTATTGGACAATACTCCAGTGTTCTGGATTGAATTCGGCAAATGATGATGAAGTCTCAGAATAAATAAAAAAAAATCAAACAATCCACATTTTTTTTTTAAAAACATAAGCAAATCTAAAAGACAAGCATTTATTATTAAATAGGTAAATAGCTCTTATTTCACTTAGTTATACCTGAATATTTTGCTAAAGGTATTGATTTTTTAAAGACATTTACATGGCAAATTAAACCTACCTCACAGAGATTGCATTAAATTTAAGTATATATTAACTTACTGAAATATTACTATTTTGTGTAAATGATGTAAAAACAGATATTTGATAAACTTGTTTTAATTAAATTAAAATATATAGATGTGAAGTCTGTCAGAATATGCTGCTTTCAAATTAAAAAATATTTACAAATTGTGGGTTAACTTAAACTAACATAAATAGATAAATATAATGTTTTTCTCTGATCAAATAAATCTGCCACTGATGTTTTTAAGCACATTATTCAAAAATAATGTACAAAATCTAAGCCAGCATGCAAAACATTGCTTTTATTCATATTATATATATACATATATATAATATGCATATATTACATGTATGTATGCATAATATATAATATATAATACAAACAAATATACACACACATATATCAGAAACTTTGTTAATATTGAGAGGGAGACTTTTTTGAATAATTTTAAAATAATGCTTTGTTTATGCCACAAGTGTCCTTAGTAGAAATTAAGAGATAACAATAATCTATTATTTAACTTCATATAAATTAGGTCATAATATATTTCTTCTCATAGGGAGTATAATGAAGGCACAGATGGACTCATGGCCTGGGTTTACTTTTGAAGATGTAGAACTCTTTATAAAGAAGAAGCTATAAAATGTGCATTCAAATGTAAAAAAATTGATTATACTTTTGCATATGCAAAGACAATTACTGCTAAACCATGATTAAGCAATAAATGATCTTATCATGCCTTTCAACTTCACATAAATCTAATATTGTAAATAAGTTCTCCAACTGAATTCTGAACTATTGAAATAAAGATAACCCAGTGACCTAGAATTGAAAATTGACATTTGAATTTTCTCACATTAGTTTTAGATAAAAATATCCTCCAACAGTTTTTACTGCCTTATATGAACTTTCAGAGTAGCTTCTAATATATAAATCAGTCTGTATAATCGTTATAGGGCCACAGTGAAGGACAAAGAAATGTTGAAAGAAAAAGGATGGAACCAGATATTCCTTGCAAATGCTGACTAGAGAGTCTGAGACAAAGTTAAGGAAAGAAAAACTATTATAGTGAATAAAATGTAACAGATGTGGAGTCACGCTCTTGTAATCCCAGTGATTAGGGAGATTGAGATAGAGGATCTCAAGTTTGAGACCGTCTTAGCAATTTAAGGAGACCCTGTCACCAAATAAAAAATAAAAAGTGCTAGTGATGTAGCTCAGTGGTAAAATGCCCCAGGGTTCAATTCCCAAAAGTAAAACAAAAAACAAGAAAAGGTAAAGGAAACTATAAGAGTAGTAAAAGGATGAATTGAACATGAAGATACATACAAGAATCCTAATGTTTTATGGACCTATACATGCCTTTAAATTTTATAAAACAGGATTTGATATTCCAAAAAATCTAAACAAAATTTTTAAATATAGAATGAGTTTTGAACCATAGCACAATTCAAAAAATGGAAATTGGGCCTATATATTCTTCAATAATCATGGCATTTTTTTAGAGCACAAAAATAATAAACAAAACCTAAAAAATCACTAAATGGTAAAGTTTTCAGCACCCTTCTGGGTCACACATGAGTCAAAGAGAAATTATAATATGACTTGCACCTTATAATCTGAATGTTAATAATTTCATTTTCAAAAACCATTTTTATGCTTTATATGTCAATTTATTTTATAGATTCATATCGTAAAGTTCTTTATCATTCACCATTTCAAAAATGAATTCCTCTATGCTATTAAGTGCATTAGCTATGATTTTCTTAAGGACAATGTAACAAATCCATTATATTCATGATATATGTATATTCAGGAATTGAATGCATTTTATCTTTACTATTAGTCATATTCTCTTTACTTTTTGCTTGCAAAGTGATTTTATGATATTTGTACACTGTGTAAGTAACCACTAAACAGTGTGCCAATAATATAATCCTCCAACATAATCCTCCAACTGAGAGTGCTATTTCCTATTTTAAGCAAATGGAATGAGGTGCTGAGCATTTCAAACCACCCAAGAACTGAGAGTGATCATTGCGGGATTATTGTTTAAATAACATTCAGTGTATACCTTTTTTATGGCTCATAATCATTTTGGAATTTTTTAAAATTTTATTTAGGTATATATGATGGCAAAATGCATTTTGATTCTTTGTACACAATTGCAGCATGACTTTTCATTTCTCTGGTTGTACACGATGTAGGGTCACACCCTATGTGTGGTCTTACTTGTACCTAGGGTAATGATGTCCATCTCATTCTACCATCTTTCCTGCCTCCATGCACCCTCCCCATTTGCCCAATCAAAGTTACAACATTTTTCCCAAGCCTCCACCCTCCCCGTTTTGGATCAGCATCTAGTTCAGAGTGAACATTCAGTCTTTGGTATTTTGGCGTTAGCTTACTTCACTTAGCATGATATTCTCCAACTCCATCTATTTAGCTGAAAATACCATGATTTTATTCTCTTTTAATGCTGAGTAATGCTGAGTAATATTCCATTGTTTATATGTACAAATTTTCGTTATCCACTCTTCTATTGAAGGGCATCTAGGTTGGTTCCACAGTTTGGCTAATGTGAGTTAAGCTGTTATGAACATTGATGTGGCTGTGTTACTATAGGATGTTGATTTTAAATCCTTTGGGTATAGATGGAGGAGTGGGATAGCTTGGTCAAATGGTGGTTCCATTTCAAGTTCTCTAAGAAATCTCCATACTGCTTGCCAGATGAGTAGCACCAATTTGCAGTCCTATGAGCAATATATGAGTGTGCCTTTTCCCCCACATCCTAGCCAACATTTATTGTTGTCTCTATTCTTAATAAGTGCCATTCTGAAGGGCATGAGATGAAATCTTAGATCAGTTTTGATTTGCATTTCTCTAATTACTAGAGATTTTGAACATTTTTTCATATATTTGTTCACTGACTGTACATCTCTTTTCTGAGAAATGTCTGTTCAGCTCCTTAGCCCATTATTAATTAAGTTGTTTGATTCTTTGATGTTAAGATTTTTGAGTTCTTTATGCATCCTGGAGATTAGTGCTTCATCTGATATGTGTGAGGCAAGAATTTTTATAGTGAGCCTTATAAGTTTTTTGTTCTCATCAGTGAAAGATGGAGGGGAATTCTCTTTTTCCCTTTGAAGATTTTTTCTCTTTTAGCTTAATTTGTAGGCTTTGTTTTTTTATAGTGGTTTTAGGTTTATAGAGAAATTAAGCAGAAAACACAGAGACCTATTATGTATCTTCTCTACTGCTATGCACATCATCTTGTGTTAGTGTCATGTTTGTTACTACTGATAAATAAGTTATTTTTCTTTATTCCTTCTAATTAGTTATACATGAAGTAGAATGCATTTTGACACATCATAGGTATATTGAGTAAAACTTCTCATTGTTCTGGGTTGTACTCATTGTAGAATCACACCGGTCATGTAGTAGTGCACTTAGAGGAATAATGTCTGAATGATTGTACCATACTTCCTATCTCAATATCCTCCCCTCCCTTCATTCTTCTCTACCTAATCCAAAGTGACCCTATTCTTCCTTAACCCCCCCCCCCTTATTGTGAATTTACATCCATGTTAAATAAGTTTTAGTACATTACTGTTAACTAAAGTCCATAGCTTACCTTAGAGTTCACTTTTGTGCTGGAGGGCTTAATGGGGTTTATCAAATTTATCCTGTCATGTATCCACCATTTTAATATCACACAGAATAATTTCACTCCCCTACAAATCTCATGTGTGCTAACTCATCATCCTCTCCTCCCTCTCTACAAACCACTGGTATTTTTACTGTCTGTAGTACTGGTGACTCCAACATGTAATATAGTTGGAACTATATAGTAAGTTGACTTTTTAGATTAGCTTCTGTCCCTTGGTGACCTGCATTTACAGTTTCTCCATAGGTTATATGTTTTTATTTCTGAGCAACATTCCCTTGTTTGTATATCCCACAGATTGATTTATCAATTCAGCTATTGAAGCATGAGTTGCTTCCAAGTTTTATCAATTATGAATAAAGCTGCTATAAATAATCACATAAAAGATAAAAGATCTTTTTGGAGGGGTCATTAGTCTACCCATAACAAATTTCCCTTTTACCTGTCTTTCCAATTAAAAATTTTATCTTCTGCTAATTAGAGTTATGGAAGTTAGTTTTCTAAGAGATTATAAATTTGAGAAAAATATTCCAAACAGTTGTTTATTTTTCCATTTTTCTTGTATTTTTGACACATAAGTATATTTATTTTAAAGTTCCTATCTATCTATACACTTCAATATCCAAATCACATCTATTTCATATTTTTTTCTTTTGATTTTTCCTTGAAGTGTACTATGCTGGGAAATTTTACAAATAAAAATCAGAACACTGCACAAATTCCTTAGGATAACTTTTATGATGAGTCTTCCAGAAATAAAGTCTAAACCAAAGTTTGCCTATCAAGAAAATCTCACTAGGAAACCAATGAAATGGGATAGGGAAATAAATAGCATAGTAACTACATGGGTTCCAATAATGTCTAATCTTCTCTTGGTTCCCTGGGAAGGGCTTAGGAGTGTACCTTTACCACATTCATTGTTGGACCCATTTGAAGCAACACGATTGTATTTTGTTCTCTTTTATAACACAGTCTTTGCTTTGCTTTAACCTCCTAGGAAAACAATGTAACTTTCTGGAAATCTATCAATGGTCAGAGGAAATTTGGTGAGGAAAGAGGAATTTCTGTTAATTATTAGTAAATAGCAGCTAGAAATGTGGATCTCAGCTTGCTAAAGAGGATAAGACAACAAAACATCTACTACAGAGGCCAAAGTCTGTATGATTGTTCCTAAACAACACTTCATTCTTCCTCTGTAAGACAAACAAAATTGGATCAATTCAACTTAACACTTCCAGAGTTTAGCTCAATTGGTGTAAAACTGTAGTTTCAAAAACATTCAGTGTCCTTCAACCTTGCCTTTTTCCAAGTGCCTATAGTTCCAAAGATTTTAAGAGGGAACTGGATGTGTTCTTCAAGGTCTCAGGGTTTTGTTTAGTCCTGAACTCAAGTCTCTGTATCATGTATATAAACAAATTTCAGAAAACTCTGCCCTGCTTCTGGAATTTTAAGAAAAAGCTTGTAACTCACAGCTTCAAAACTGGGCATATGTCTTAAGGAAACCACCATGAATTTGAAGTCTCTAAACTCATTACTTCTCTCTCTAACTCATGAGAATTAAAGAAACAGAAAAATGAAAAAAAGTCGTGAATACCTTGCCCCTTATAACAATTTCACTCTGCTCAGGTAAATACATATTCTCAGCTTCCTGAAAGTGACAAAAATTAGTAATTCCCTTAGGAAAAAATTGTAGCTAAAAGTTGTCAATTAAGGAATCTGTGGTTCTATCTCTACCTGACACTTAACGCCTCTCAAGTTTTTCTCTGCTGTTTTTATTTTTCTTATTTTTTTTTTATTTACTATCATTTCTTCCTGATATATTGGTTGACATTCTTCCTTAATATTGGTCTACAACTAATTATTTGATTCTATCTGAAATCAAATAGAAGATTAAAGATCTATTAAATGGAAGTTATTTTTCTCTGTTGCATGTCTGCTTTAATGGTTTTTATCCTAGTATAGGGTAAATCAAGGCATTAAATAACAAAATAATAATGCTATGGAGATTTAGAAATGAGAAGTAAATACATACCTGGGGGGAAAATAAAAAAAAAGTTGTTTCAGTCATTATGGATTTGGAAACATATAAATAAAAGCATACGTAAATGTTGTAAGCCAGGAAAAAAATGGACCAAACTCATAAAAATAGACATATAGAATTTATGAATTGCTACAGTAAAAGATAAATTTATGATTTTGGGCTAGTGGCAGATCATAGAATGATTAGATTAGAACTAAGAATGTAGTAATTTTAAACACATGAATTTTTGCTGAATATTTTGTGATGCATCCTGAAATGGTCAAAATATTTTCAAGTTAATCTTTGGAAAATTATCCAGTTTGGGGGGGGGTGGTGATAGCATAAGTTTATAATCCTAGCTACTGGGCAAGGCAGAAGGATTGTACATTCAAGACCAGCTTTGGGAAGTAAAGAGAGTGTTTCAAAATAAAGATAAAAAGGGCCGGGAATATTTTCTGTGGTAGAGTACACCTGAATTCAGCTCCCACTCTCTCTCTCTCTCTCTCTCTCTCACACACACACACACACACACACCCCACACACAAAGGTAACAAGCTCTGAGTGGTAAAATAGGTTAGAGAATAATTACAATATTCTTTTGATTGTTCATAATTTATAATTTTATTGTGGAATTTTTAAAAACATTTAGTTTTGGCTTTTTTATTTGTTCTTATTAGTTATACATGACAGTAGATTATCTTTTGGCATATTATACACATAAGGATTATAACTTTCCATTCCTCTGGTTGTACTTGCTGTGGGATCACGTTGGTCATGTATTCATATATGCACATAGGAAAGTAATGTTCTACAATATTCTTGATGATTAGAAAAGTCTAGAGAATTAGAGTAGATGAAAAATATCTAATTTACATGGGTTCACTATGTAAAGAATATATCTAAATTGCTTATTCAATATTTACAAAAGAAAGACATTATATTATTCTGAAAATTCCAGTTTGATACATTTGTTAATGTTCTCTACAGGTATATAGGATAACTGAAAAAGTGTGGAAGCTTAATATATGAGGGGGAGTGGAGGTATACAACTCATACTACAAGGTGTGAAGATAAATTTTATGGATTGATAATAGGTTTTGTGAAAACAGCCACTGGATAATTAATAATAAGATGCAGATTATGTACAAAATTGGAACACAATTTAGGAAACAAATGGAGAAAGCAAGTTCAACAAAAAATTATTCTATGTCTATACAACTACTTTTAATTTTAGTAATTGATCATTAGGAGGCTAAATCACCTATCTGCAGCAATAGTGAATAGAGAAATTGTAATCTGATTTCTCAACTAATTCAAAACACACTAATAATAAATGGTTTTCATTTTTTTGTTCATTTTTATTTTCCTTTTCTTGAACAGAAAGTGACTTTTTAAAGATATTTTGCCTGCACTTATGATGTGGTATGTGCATTCTCAAAAATGGCTAAATAAAAGTATATTACTAAAAAGTATTAATCTGTTACTGAAAAGAATCCATTTTGCACTTATAGACACCAATGTCATTTGATATCATTGACAAACAGAATTATTATCCCAGAAATGTTTTAAAAATGGTCTGCAACATGAGAGGTTTGTCATTGCCTGCTCCAAGAAGCACGGTACTTGATATCTCGATGACACTTTCCAAGATACATACTTAAATATACAATTATCATTAAACACATGAGCCAATTATATTAATGTAAATGGGTTAGAAAAATAAGAAAAAATTAAGTATTTTTGCCTTGAGGCAAAATTTTTTTGATTCATTAAGATATCTGGGCTGTGAAAAAAATTACTTCTACATTTTATCAACCTTAAAAAATTCACTTATCAGAATATTATGTTTTGAGAGTTCATCCAATTAATCATGCCTGGAGGGAACACTAGAGTAGTGCCCTAATAGGGACAGCTCTTCCCTGGAGAAAGCACTTTCTTTAGGTGACATCCTCAGAAGTGATTTTTGCTTAAGGTAATGGACCCTCACTCCTTTAGGAAATAATTCAGGAAATCCCAGGGGGAAAAGAGGGCATTATTATAGAGGTTAACAATAGAGTGTGCAGGGCTCCCAATATTTTTAAGTCTTACTCTAACTTATAATATCCTAGCATGAGTGAAAAATCAGCCAAAGGACTTGCCAAAAATTGAATGGGGAATTTTTCCAAATTTCCTTCATATGTTTAAGAACCTTTGACTACATTTTAGTGTTTATGCTACAGAATGATAAAAGTTACAGCTAAAAGGAAACTAGCAGGTCAAAATGTATGAATTTGACTTTTTAAATGATATTGCCTTAAGTTATAAAACAGGAAAATAATACTTACCATACATTGTTTAAAGAATATAAATCTACACAACAGCACATAGCATATAATGAAGTCCTATAAGTAATTTAGCTGGCAATTATGTATACCTGTGTCATTTGGAAAGTGAAAAGTTTGAGCAGACTGAGAAGAAGAAAATGTAAGGACAGGTATTTACCAGGAAATATGTTTAGTATTTTTGCTAACGAGTGAGTTATGGAGGGTAATTGGATGACTAAATAATTAATGTAACATGATTTTTGAAGTAACATTTAATACAAATATTTCTAATAAGTAAACATATATATGAGCAAATTGATAAGGCTTCAATAATTCCATGATGAGAATATATGTCTACAAACTATCAAAAGTAGTACTAGTAATAACTACTTATAATGGAGAAAGTTGATCTTATAGTAATCTTTTTTGAGTTGATTAATTTTTTATAAATAATTAAACTACAATGGTAACTTTGGAATTAAACTTGAAAGTCGATATAAATCTTTTTCTCTACATAATCCAAATTTTTAAAGTCTCTGTGCCCTACAAATTATACAGCACCTTTACTGAATATACCCATAATTGTGTACATTTCAGCATTACTGAGGTTTTAATAAAATTTGAACAAGTCAACTGGCAGATGCTGATTTCAAAAAATGGCACATCCTTTCAAATACCATCCATTAAGATAGAAAGATGAGTGGTACTACTTTAAATTAATTTAATCCTCCTTGCTCAGGCTCTTCATAATTTCCTCCCTTTGTAAGTTGTAACATTTAAAGGACACAGAACAAAATGAATACTTATAGGACATAACAAAATGTAAACCCTTGTGTTTCCCAAGCATTACACTAGAAAAAATAATAAATGAATGTTTAAACACAGTAAACCCCCTAGTGCATTTTATGGAATGATTGGATAGAGAGGAGTCAGAACTCATCTCTGATGATGAATCTTACTACTGCTACCTTATATGAAAGCATGATTTAAAATGTCATTTGATTGTGATTTATAGTATACAAGTGATCATATATCAAATATTTGTACCATATTTTTTGTTAATCACCTTTTTAATATTCTAACTATAATATCTTATAGTTTTATTCATTTGTTTAAAACACTTAATTACTAAAGCTCTTTTTCATTACTTTGTATATATTTTTATTAACATGTATTTGTATATATTTATGGAACATAGTAAAATAATTTGATATGTGTATTATCTGTAAAATGATCAAGTCAAAGTAATTAACATTTAAATCTCAAACATTGACCATTTGCATTTCTTGGAAACATATAGACTCTTCTAGTTATTTTGAAATTTATCAAAGTGTTGAAGACTATAGTTACCCAAAAATGTTATTAAAAGCAAATTATTTAATCCTATTCAACTTTATTTTCATACCCATAATATACATTTGCCATCTCTCCTTGCCCCTTCCCTTCCCAGTTTATAATGTTCCATATTTCACTCTTTTATATGAGAGAAACATTTTAAGATTCCACATATGAGTGAGAAAATGTGTATGTGTTTTTTATGTCAGTTCCTGGCTTGTTTCAGTGAAAATAGTATGTCTCTCAGTTCCATTCACATTGCCACCAAAAGCAGGATTTCATTCTTTTGTATGGCTGAATAATATATGCAGATAATTTATTTATCCATTTATTGCAGACTTATGATGAATCCCAGGATAAAAGAGCAATTATTTTGAAATAAACAATTGATATTCATTGTACACCCTATATAAGATATTCAGATATATAATCTGGATGTTAAAAAATTTATGACTCTACATCACTGTACATTAAATGGAAAAGTGATACCTTTATAAATTAAATTTGTCTGCTAAAGAATTTATAATGGTAGGCGATCCAACATGGCATCGGATGGAGAGGCAGCGCTTTCAGTACCCCCTCAGTGATGGGGTCAGAAAGACGCATAGATCTGCTTAGATTCTACCTGCAGAGAATCTCCTAGCAAAATTCCACTGAAGAGAGACCATCCGGGAGTTACTAGGATTTTTGGAAGTGACAGTTTGCCCCAGACGAGTGAATCCCTGCCACGAGACGCAGAGGTCCAGACCTGCCAGACGCTGTCCGCACGCCACTGCGCGGCTGCCCGCCAGCAGAAACCATGACTGGGCGGCTAGCGTCCGAGACACAGCTTGGCAGGAAGAGGTCTTTAGCCAAGCCTTCATGAAATAGCGAGCCGGGAGCTGAGGCCAACCAGGGACAGACCAGGCCCACCCCTCCCTTCAGACACTCCGGCAAGGAGCCTGGGGCCCGCCATAGCAGAGAGGTGACATCACCAGAGTTTGGCCAACGGAATTCCTTCCCAGCAGAATCCACTTTAGCAGGACCTGGCTGGCCGGCTGACAGGAGGAAGGGGGGAGGGGCCGGAGAAGTGAAATGGCTCTGGACTGACAAGATTGAGAGACTCCCAGGAGCCGCCTTACAGGGATTGCTATCGGCTCGGCACGTAGAGGGCAGAAGCTCGGCTTGGAGGGCACAGCTCCGCCTACTGGAAGAGAAGAAAATGGACCTCTAAGACTTCAATTTTTTTCCTTCTCTCTCTGTTCTTTTCTCCCCTTTTCCTTCTTTCTTTCTTTCTTTCCCGTTTCAAGTTTTATTGTTCTTTTCATTCTCCTCTAATCTATCTATCTCTTTCTCCTTCTTTTTATAAGAGCACTTTCCTTCCCCTACCCCCCAACTTTCATCCCAAGCATTACGTCTTCCATTACGTGTAATTGTCTAAATGCAAACAGGTGAATGTTTCGAGGATCTCTATAGGGCTCCTAAATATCTAGCTACAACCAACACCCTGATCCAATTGCCTGTTAGTATCCCCCTTCAGTAGAGCAATCTTCTAAAGTAGCCAAGACATACTAACGCTCATACCATCATAGCACCTAACCTAAACATAAAGTCCTAAGAACAAACAAAAAATCACTATCTGCATACAGAACCCAGAAGCCTTTTCTGAATTGAATGAATCAGCTTTAAAGTACAATAAAGCCCAACATTTCTAGGCATAATCTCCCACCACAAAGGAGAGACAACAGAGATATACAAAACCAAAACAAATTTATAGGAGAAAGCAGTTACACAGCAGTCAAACAGAGCTGGAAAGTAATGTGAACAACATGAAAAAACAAGGGAAAAAGGATTACAGATAATGCAGGACAACTTAAATCTACAGGAGGACCTAGAAGCATCAGAAACATGGACAGGGAAAGAACTCAAGGCATACCTAACTCAGATGGAACGGAATTTTAGAGAAGACATGAGACAGCAAGTCCAAGCAATGAAAGTATATTTTGAAAACGAATTAAACAAACAAATTCAAACTGCAAAGAACGAGCTTTACCAGGAGATAGAGGTAAAAAAAAAAAAACAGTAATCCTAGAAATTCAGGAAACCATAAACCAAATTAAAAACTCTAATGAGAATATTACAAATAGACTAGATCAAGTAGAAGTCAGAATATCAGATAATGAAGACAAAGTTTATCAACTTGAAAAGAATATATTCAACACAGAAAGGATGCTTAAATCTCACGAGCAATCTATCCAAGAGATACGGGATGTCATAAAAAAACCAAACTTGAGAGTCATTGGGATAGAAGAAGGTATAGAGGTTCAAGCCAAAGGAATGGACAACCTATTAAATGAAATAATCCTAGAAAACTTCCCAGAGATGAAAGATGGAATGGATTGCCAAATCCTGGAAGCCTACAGGACCCCAAACATTCAAAACCATAATAGACCAACTCCAAGACATATAATTATGAAGATAGCCAACATACAGAACAAGGAGAGAATATTAAAAGCTACGAGAGAAAGGAGGCAGATTACATTCAGGGGTAAACCAATTAGGTTAATGACTGAATTTTCATCACAGACTTTGAAAGCGGGAAGATACTGGAACAACGTATTTCAAACGCTAAATAAAGACAGAATACTGTATCCAGCAAAATTAAGCTTCAGATTTGACAATGCAATTAAAATATTTCACGATAAACAAAAGTTAAAGAATTTGCAGCCAGAAAACCAGCACTGCAAAGCATTTTGAGCAAAATAGTACAAGAAGAGGAATTGATAAATAGCGCCCAAAACTAACAGTGGGAGGTATCTCAGTAAAGGGGGAGAAAAATAACCAAAGAGGAAAAACTAGCCAAACTAAAATAAATAAATAAATAAACATGACTGGAAGTACAAACCATATTTCAATTGTAACCTTAAATGTTAATGGCTTAAATTCACCAATCAAGAGACATAGGCTAGTAACCTCGATTAAAAAAAACAAATCCAACAATGTGCTGCCTTCAGGAGACTCATATGATAGGAAAAGACATATACAGGCTGAACGTGAAAGGTTGGGAAAAATCATACCACTCACATGGCCCTCGGAAGCAAGCAGGAGTGGCCATAATCATATCAAATAAAATCAACTTCAAACCCAAGTTAATCAAAAGGGATAAAGAAGGACACTATATACTGTTAAAAGGAACCATCCACCAACAAGACATAACAATTATCAATTTGTATGCACCAAACAATGGTGCTGCAACGTTCATAAAACAAACTCTCCTCAAGTTCAAGACTCAAATAGACCACAACACAATAATTATGGGTGACTTCAACACACTGCTCTCGCCATTAGACAGATCCTCTAGACAAAAGCTGAATAAAGAAACTATAGAACTCAATAACGCAATCAATAACCTAGACTTAACCGACATATATAGAATATATCAATGATCATCAAGTGGATACAGGTTTTTCTCAGCAGCACATGGATCCTACTCAAAGATAGACCATATATTATGCCATAGGGCAACTCTCAGTAAATATAAAGGTGTGGAGATAATACCATGCACCATATCTGATCATAATGGAATGAAACTGGAAATCAATGATGAAAGAAGGAAGGAAAAATCCTGCATCACCTGGAAAATGAACAATATGTTACTGAATGATCAATGGGTTACAGAAGACATAAAGGAGGAAAAAATTCTTAGAGATAAACGACAATACAGACACAACATACCAGAATCTATGGGACACAATGAAAGCAGTTTAAGAGGGAAATTAATTTCTTGGAGTTCATTACTCAAAAAAAGAAAGAAAAAAACAACAAATAAATGAACTCACACTACATCTTAAAACCCTAGAAAAGGAAGAGCAAAACAACAGCAAATGTAGTAGAAGACAAGAAAAAATTAAAATTAGATCGGAAATCAATGAAATTGAAACAAAAAAAAACTGAAAAAATTGATAAAACTAAAAGTTGGTTCTTTGAAAAAATAAATAAGATCAACAGACCCTTAGCCATGCTAATGAAGAGAAGAAGAGAGAGAACTCAAATTACTAACATATGGGATGAAAAAGGCAATATCACAACAGACACTACAGAAATACAGAAGATAATTAGAAAGTATTTTGAAACCCTATATTCCAGTAAAATAGAAGATAGTGAAGATATCGATAAATTTCTTAAGTCATATGATCTGCCCAGATTGAGTCAGGAAGACACACACAATTTAAACAGACCAATAACAAAGGAAGAAATAGAAGAAGCCATCAAAAGACTACCAACCAAGAAAAGCCCTGGACCGGATGGGTATACAGCAGAGTTTTACAAAACCTTCAAAGAAGAATTAATACCAATACTTTTCAAGCTATTTCAAGAAATAGAAAAAGAAGGAGCTCTTCCAAATTCATTCTATGAGGCCAACATCACCCTGATCCCGAAACCAGACAAAGACACTTCAAAGAAAGAAAACTACAGACCAATATCTCTAATGAACTTAGATGCAAAAATTCTCAATAAAATCCTGGCGAATCGAATACAAAAGCATATCAAAAAAATTGTGCACCATGATCAAGTAGGATTCATCCCTGGGATGCAAGGCTGGTTCAATATACGGAAATCAATAAATGTTATTCACCACATCAATAGACTTAAAGATAAGAACCATATGATCATCTCGATAGATGCAGAAAAAGCATTCGACAAAGTACAGCATCCCTTTATGTTCAAAACACTAGAAAAACTAGGGATAACAGGAACTTACCTCAACATTGTAAAAGCTATATATGCTAAGCCTCAGGCTAGCATCATTCTAAATGGAGAAAAACTGAAGGCATTCCCTCTAAAATCTGGAACAAGACAGGGATGCCCTCTCTCACCACTTCTATTTAATTTAGTCCTTGAAATACTAGCCAGAGCAATTAGACAGACAAAAGAAATTAAAGGCATAAAAATAGGAAAAGAAGAACTTAAATTATCACTATTTGCAGATGACATGATTCTATACCTAGCAGACCCAAAAGGGTCTACAAAGAAACTATTAGAGCTAATAAATGAATTCAGCAAAGTGGCAGGATATAAAATCAACACGCATAAATCAAAGGCATTCCTGTATATCAGCGACAAATCCTCTGAAATGGAAATGAGGACAACCACTCCATTCACAATATCTTCAAAAAAAATAAAATACTTGGGAATCAACCTAACAAAAGAGGTGAAAGACTTATACAATGAAAACTACAGAACCCTAAAGAGAGAAATAGAAGAAGATCTTAGAAGATGGAAAAATATACCCTGTTCATGGATAGGCAGAACTAACATCATCAAAATGGCGATATTACCAAAAGTTCTCTATAGGTTTAATGCAATGCCAATCAAAATCCCAACGGCATTTCTTGTAGAAATAGAGAAAGCAATCATGAAATTCATATGGAAAAATAAAAGACCCAGAATAGCAAAAACAATGCTAAGCAGGAAGTGTGAATCAGGCGGTATAGCGATACCAGACTTCAAACTATACTACAGAGCAATAGTAACAAAAACAGCATGGTACTGGTACCAAAACAGGCGGGTGGACCAATGGTACAGAATAGAGGACACAGAAACCAATCCACAAAACTACAACTACCTTATATTTGATAAAGGGGCTAAAAGCATGCAATGGAGGAAGGATAGCATCTTCAACAAATGGTGCTGGGAAAACTGGAAATCCATATGCAACAAAATGAAGCTGAACCCCTTTCTCTCGCCATGCACAAAAGTTAATTCAAAATGGATCAAGGAGCTTGATATCAAATCAGAGACTCTGCATCTGATAGAAGAAAAAGTTGGCTCCAATCTACATATTGTGGGGTCGCACTCCAAATTCCTTAATAGGACGCCCATAGCCCAAGAGTTAATAACAAGAATCAACAAATGGGACTTACTTAAACTAAAAAGTTTTTTCTCAGCAAAAGAAACAATAAGAGAAGTAAATAGGGAGCCTACATCATGGGAAGGAATCTTTACTCATCACACTTCAGATAGAGCCCTAATTTCCAGAATATACAAAGAACTCAAAAAATTAAACAATAAGATGACAAATAACCCAATCAACAAATGGGCCAAGGACCTGAACAGACACTTCTCAGAGGAGGACATACAATCAATCAATAAGTACATGAAAAAATGCTCACCATCTCTAGCAGTCAGAGAAATGCAAATCAAAACCACCCTAAGATACCATCTCACTCCAGTAAGATTGGCAGCCATTATGAAGTCAAACAACAACAAGTGCTGGCGAGGATGTGGGGAAAAGGGTACTCTTGTACATTGCTGGTGGGACTGCAAATTGGTGCGGCCAATTTGGAAAGCAGTATGATGATTCCTGGGAAAGCTGGGAATGGAACCACCATTTGACCCAGCTATCGCCCTTCTCGGAGTATTCCCTGAGGACCTTAAAAGAGCATACTATAAGGATACTGCCACATCAATGATCATAGCAGCACAATTCACAATAGCTAGACTGTGGAACCAACATAGATGCCCTTCAATAGATGAATGGATAAAAAAAAATGTGGCATTTATACACAATGGAGTATTACACAGCACTAAAAAATGACAAAATCATGGAATTTGCAGGGAAATGGATGGCATTAGAGCAGATTATGCTAAGTGAAGCTAGCCAATCCTTAAAAAACAAATGCCAAATGTCTTCTTTGATATAAGGAGAGCAACTAAGAACTGAGCAGGGAGGAAGAGCATGAGGAAAAGATTAACATTAAACAGAGACGGGTGGTGGGAGAGAAAGGAAGAGAGAAGGGAAATTGCATGAAAACGGAAGGAAACCCTCAATGTTATACAAAATCACATATAAGAGGTTGTGAGGGGAAAGGGGGGGGGAACAATGGAGAGAACTGAACAACAACAGATGAAGTAGAGAGGGAAGATGGGAGGGGAGGGGAGGTGGGATAGTAGGGGATAGGAAAGGCAGCAGAATACAACAGTCACTAATATGGCATTATGTAAAAATGTGAATGTGTAACTGATGTGATTCTGCAACTTGTATTTGGGGTAAAAAAGGAGTTCATAACTCACTTGAATCAAATGTATGAAAGATGATATGTCATGAGCTTTGTAATGTTTTGAACAACCAATAAAAAAAAAAGAATTTATAATGGGTTACATTGTTACATAAGTGTTAAGCTTATTAATAATGATTTTATAGTAATTAGGGTTCCTTTATTATAGCATATAATTTAATCTCCATAATTTTTTATGTAGAATATAATAATTCTCCCATACTCCCTGAAGTTTGAACTTAAATAAAAAGCATTAGAAACAACAAAATATTTCATTTAATTATTTGTTATTCATTTGAAAAAATGTCTTTGAAATTAAGTACTATACTTTCTGTAGGAAAATGGAAACACTGACATTTCTTTCCTTACGTGTATAAAGTAGTAGCAAATTGAACCTGATGTGTGTTTTCAGCTCAAAGTAAACAACCCCCCCAACACACATACATATGATGTCATAACTGAGAAGTTAACTATCAGGATTACATTGACACATTGATGTATCTACTTATCTGATAGGATATTACATTGATTTATAAATTAACAAAACAATAACAAAACAATAAAATGGTTTACAGCAGCAACCATTTTGTTCAGTACTTGGGTTCCTAAATATTTAAGACCATGGATTTAAAAAGAAGAACAAAAATTTTAATTTATGGCTCTTTGCTTCAGATATTTTCTTATTGCTGAATTGTAAGAATTGTCTCTATATTTTGGATAATAGCTGTTTATCAGTTATGCCTTGCAAATATCTCCTCCTATTCTGTGACTTGTCTTTCATTCTCTGTATTGCCCTTCAAAGACCATACAGTTAATTTTAATAAAGTTTAAATTTTCAAGTATTTCTTTCATAGATTTTTACCATTGGCATTGTATTTGAAAAGTCACCACTTTACCCAATGAGTTCTAAGATTTTCCTATTTTCTACAACTTTCATATTTTTTCACTTTACGTTTAGAACTCTGATCCATTTGAGTTAATTTTTTGTGAAGTCTGCAAGGTTTTTTGTGCATACATGTTTTCTATATGAATGTTTATTTGATCCAGCATAATAAGGTGAAAAGACTATCTTTGCTTCATTGTGTTGCCTTTGCTTCTTTGTCAAAATCAACGGACTATTTTTGTAGTTCTATTTCTTTGTATTCATTTCCATTGATAAATTTGTCTTTTCTTTCACCATTACCAGATTGTTTTAATTATTGCAGCTTTACATTTTTTTGGGACACCTAACCAAAGAAGAAACATGGATGGCAAAGAATCATTTGAAAAGAGACTCCACATCTTTTGCCATCAGGGAGATGCAAATCACAATAATGAGATATTACTAAACACCTACTAGAATGATCCAAATTCAGAAAAATGACTGACAACACCAAATAATGGAGAGGATGTGGAGCAAGTGGAATTCTCATTTATTAATACTAGGAATGCAAAATGACACAACTATTTTGGATAACAGGGTGTCAGATTCTTACAAAACAAATATGCTTGCAACAGGATCCAGAAAACATACTACTGAGTATTTACTCTAATGTATTGAAAACTTATATCCATATTTTTTTAAAAAAAGGCTATATGGAGATATTTTATTCCTCCTTGATACTTTATTCCTCCTTGCCAAAACTTGGAAATTACCAAGATATTATAGATGAATGGATAAATAAACTGCTATCCAGACAATTTAATATTGTTCAGTACTAAAACAGAATGAGCCAAAAAACCATTGAAAGAGGAAACCTAAATACATATTACTAAGTGAACTAAACTAATTTAAAAACAGTAAATATTGTATAGTTTCAACTAAAACATTCTGTAAAAAAAAACAAAACTATGGAGTTCTTTAAAAAAGAGTTGTCAGGGTCTGAAGTGTAGGAGATACGAATTAGCAGAGCAGAGACAATTTTTGAGAGCAATGAAGATAATGATGATACTCTGTATGATATTACATAGAAAGTATGACATTATATTTTTACACCCATAGAATTATAAAATCAAGTGCAAATCTTTATATAAACTATGGGCTTCAAATGAAAATATTGTGTCTATACAGGTTCATTAATTGTAACAAATATATTACTCTCTTTGGAAATGCTGATGTGGGAGACTATGAATGTGTAGATATAAGGGTATATGGGATGCTTTGTACCTTCCTCTCTCAATTTTGTTGGTAAAACTAAAACTATTCTACTTTTGCTTTAAATGGAAAAGTAATAAAACAAGAAACATTGAATTCTAGAGTAAAAAGAGCACTACATCATTTTTCAGGATTAACTGAAACACTAAGTCATTTTGCAGGATTAACTGAAATACACAAATTTTATGATACAGATCTAAATTTACACAGATTTGTTCCAATAATTAAACAAACACACTAAATAGAAAAGCTAGCATCTCAACAGTTATGCTGATATAGTGGATATATATGTTAAAATTTTTACCTTGTTTTATACAATTATCACCTATCATTTAAACTTCTCTATGTATGCATGTAGGTAAATTTTGAATTTTTGTGTTTTTTCATACTTTTTTTCAATAAAGAAACACAGTAACCACAAAAGTCCACAAAAATTGTAGTTTAAGTGCTGTATTTCATTTTGTATCTAACCACTAAATTTATTCTAAGTTTCAAGAAGATATTTCTTATGAATTCATAGCCATATGCTACAATCAAATAAATTGTTTCTGTTTATTTATTCATATTAAGTGCTACCATCAATTAGATTAAACATTCATTGTCTAAAGTGCTTTTACGGAATGGCAGAAATCATAATTTAATATTTAATTGATGTTTATGTTATAGAGACATTATGAAGTAGAAAGTTCTATGTGCTTAAAATATTCTTTACAAAGCATTATCATATTTGTTTACATTTATATTATTTCTGTATCTTAGTACTGTTCTAAACACTGCAAAAAAATTTACCAACACAGTTAACTGTCACATAAATTGTACTGGTATTGAATGTATTTTAAGACATGTTGCTTTCCATATAATAGACAATACTGCTAATACAAACTAACTACACACAAAATGTTTGAATGAATATAATTTGTGCATTGATCCCTGATCTGTTAATATAATACACATTAAAGTTTATGTGTCCTCTATTTAAATTTATTTTTAAAACAAACTTAAAGTGCAGATAGTTTTAAATTACATCTGTTGCAGAAACCCACATTACATGTTCTGTAGACATAGTTCCACAATTCAAGTTAACTTTCTTCCTTTCCTTCTTGTCCCCTTAAATATAATTCTAGTGTTACAGTGGTATATTTGGTAAATATTTGTCATATTTTAACTTATCTTAGACAATCTAAATCCCACCTTAGACCATTTCCACATAATATAATTTTCGTGGACTGAATAGATTTTTAAATTAATTTTTAGAGCTCTTGCATGCATGAAAGGAATTTGTGAAATTCCAGTATCCAGAATGCATCAGAGAAAAAAAAATATATTTCTGCTATGCAAATTATTTTACCTAAGTCATATTTTCCTTCCTTAAATACCTTTCTGCAGATTCAATATCAATTAATACAAGGGAAATGTTAAGCATTTTATAATGACTTTAATATAAAAATGAAAATTCATTTTTATATATTGATTCATAATCAGTTACAAAATTTCAGAAAAAAATTCCAATATGAAATCATGTGACATAATAAATTATTTTACCCTTTTAAGCTATGTCAATAAAAATTATCAGTACTCTTAAGGTTTTCTTAGATATTTACATATACAAGAATATATATATATTTATCATACATTTATATATATGCTTATCATATGTCCACTTTTGCAACAGATTAAAATATTGTTTATTTTTCAAAATTCAATTATAAGACAAAATACTAGCAATTTAGCAATTTGGTTCTTATTATTTATTTTCTCAATGCAGACGAATTTTTTTCTTTCCTTAATTCCCAAATATGTGAATATTTCTGCAACTATATCAAGTACCATAGCAAGAGAACTCTTAAGTGTCATTGTCTTTAAAATTAATAAAACAAATAAGTGGTAAAAGGTCAGAGTGCTGAAGTGTGAAGTAGAAAGAAATGCCTCTTCTGATTTATGGCATCATTTATCTTTGTTAAACTCCCAGACAAAGTTGAGGCAGATATAAAAGCTTGAATCTTTCCTTTGATTAACTAAAACCATACTGATTTCATAAAGGTTACTTTTCTTCACAATAATTTTTAACAATATATCTGGATTTTGGATGGTAAGATATATAGATCTTAATAATATTTTCATTTTAATTGCAATTTGTTTCATATTTAACACACTGTGACACTTTAATAAACTGTTATTAACACTATGGTTAAAATCTGAATAAAATATGTGATAAATCATACAAGAATGCATTTCTTTCAGAAATAGTTTAAATTATTATATCTTGAGTTCATTATAACTTCTATGTTGCATTTGCAGATAGAAATTGAGAATACAGATGATTTCAAAGTCTAGTAATACATTAAAAATTTAACATCAAATATTTCTTAGCATATGATCCTTTTGTTTGGAGAAGCATTTATCTCTTTTCCATTTGCATCAGAAGATGGTAAAATGTGCATAAGAATATTCCAGTTATTATAAACTGGTCATTTTATATCATGTTTCAGAATCCCTTACAGACTTAATAAACAAAAACAATTTATTCCTTAAATATAACTTAGTGTGAAAATTAAGAAAAACATATTTTTAAATACCTGAAAATATTAATGAAAAATTTAATTCCATAACTGTTATGACAGATGATCAAACAATAATTTAAATTTATACTACTCTTATTTTAAAATAAAGTAAAGTTAACTACCAGCCTTAAACTCCCTTTGCTTAAATTTATCTGGTTTAGACAAAAGAATTATCATATTTTAAAATTATTCATTTTGACATGTAATTCCTGCAGTAACTGACTGGTTGTGATTATAATATCCCCTATCACACAGCATATAGGATCATCAGCTCTCATGCAGTTCTGACTAAAAGACAACATTTTTTATTTATCTTGGTAAATTTACTTATTTTCCACAGTGTTAGGCTGCTATATGTGGTTTATAAACATATGCAATGTTTATTAATTTATAATGTCAGTAGCCTAAATTTGTATTTTCAAACATTTGAGAAAAGTTACTTTTTCTTTTTGATCTTAAAATACTTTTCTAAAAGGGGCTGGGGATGTGGCTCAAGCGGTAGCATGCTTGCCTGGCATTTGTGGGGCGCTGGGTTGGATCCTCAGCACCACATAAAAAAACAAAATAAAAATAAAGATGTTGTGTCCACCGAAAACTAAAAAAATTAATATTAAAAAAATACTTTTCATTTCCATGCAATTTCCCCTTCTCTCTCCCTGGGTTATACAAAAGTACATACAAGAGGAAGTGAGGGGAAAGGGAAAAATAATACTAGGGGGAGAAATGAATGACAGTAGAGGGGGTAGAGAGAGAAGAGGGGAGGGGAGGGGAGGGGGGATAGTAGAGGATAGGAAAGGCAG
>NW_025999968.1:22519582-22539323 GCF_001458135.2 Marmota marmota marmota | reverse complement strand
AAAAAAAAAAAAAAAAAAAAAAAAAAAAATTCCTGGATACACATTTGCCAATAAAAGGGAAAATACTTGTTAATGATTCTTTAACCAATTGTTTATGACAGCATCTTAGAAAGACTCCTGAAATAGCCCTGAAAATTCTTTATTCATACTATCAAACTAATTTTCTTTGCTGTAGAACTTAAATAGTTCTAAATATATTAAAAAGTCTTCTTGATATTTTTCAGTTTTTACTATTTTAAATCTAAACATAAATGGACACCATGGTGCTGGCCTTGCTATAAAAAGTAACATTTGCTAACTAGTCCACAGAAGATTATGCACTGAAAAAAAAAATCAAATGATTAAATCAACATTCACTTATCATTTTCTAAAGAAGTCTCAGTGACAACAATAAATATATATGAAAATAGTTAAAATTCCTTTTAGTCCTACATTACATCTGTGTATGTATGTATAGAAATATTAGTGTTATAATATTCAATAATTTACAATTATTAAGAAAAAAGAAAAAGTAAGTTTAGTGCTCACTGATGACATTGTATCAGACTAAAAAGAGTGAGACAGGCTGCAAAATGCAGACTGAACAATTTCATAGTGGATGTCACTAAAATATTAAGAGATCTTACTATTTAACTGTTATATAACTCTTTAGTGTTATTTATTTATTTGGAGATCATAATCTTTCAAAAATAAAATATAGAGGCCAGTATAATTATGTTTAAGCTACTGAAGAAATTCAGAAAAGGCAAAAAGGTAGCATCAAAAGATGCTGGAGCTCTGCATTTGAGACCATTTCTGGCATAGGAGGTTAACTCCTTTGGGGGAAACTCTTATATAGACAATAAATATAAACCTGGGTCAAATTATACATGCAAAACAAAACAAAACAGTTACATAAAGCTCGGTAAAGTAAGCAAAGTTATGTAGTTAATACAGGATGGTAACCATTTAAGAGAAAGGAATATCTTTGGAAAGACTAGATTTTAACACTGTTAGCTGAAGGAGTACACAGAAGAGTACACAGGGTTTAGAACTCTGATATGAACCCCCTAGTCTTTGTGTTCTGAGCCAGAAGAATCTTTTGAGAAAGGACAGGAAAGGTGAAATTCAGATAAATATCCCTTTTTTATGTATAAATTCTACCCTCATATTTGGATGATTCCTCCAAAATTAAAACATACTCGATGATTTTTTGTAAAACACACACAAGGATTCTAGCTAAATAGAAAAATTAAACTGAAATTTGAGATGGTATCAAAGAGACAGATAGTACATTTATTCCAATAAATTTAATCATTTCCTGAAATAATAACAATGGAATTTTGAAATCAAAATCTCTATAACTTCACATTTTATATTAATGGCAGATTTACTGTACAGACTCCTTCCCTTCCCAGCTTTGAGGAAGCAGGATGATTTGTCATGAGATAATCCACAGAGAAGTCAAGTCCAAGGAACCTCAGGTAATCCCAGAAGGCTGATCACGGCCCCTACTTGCTGAGGGCACTTTGTGACCAAGGGCCAACAAGAAGACAGTGACCTTAGCCCAACAACCACAATGAAATTAATCATCCTGACAAACCAGGGCACCTTAGAAGTAAGCCCTTTTCTAATATATGGTTTATATTAAATTTATTTCATAAAGATTTTGATGAGTGATTTTTACGACTTTTACTTCACAAATAACATAGTGACACAGCACAAATTCCTATCTCAATACCACCTCCACTCACCTGTAGATGTAACTAACTTTCTGCTCTGCTGATCTGCCTTCCTGAGTAATCTAATTTTCTGCTTTGGTGGATGGACAAGCTAAACACATTCTCTCCTGCAGAGACAATATTAAAAAAATAGCACACCTGAGGGAACACAGCAAAAATTTAGCTTTTACCCCAAAAGTTGTGGAAGTATTACATTTTTAATATATTAATTCTCTTCAAGTCACAGTTCATACTAATTTATTATAAAATAAAGGAAGAAATAAGACTACTGAAGTCCTCTTCATAGCATGTGCTAAAACCCACCTGAAATAATTGAGATTTTTAAAAGTTTGCCAAGACCTTTCAAAACCAAACCATAATTAGATTCAAACCTGCTGTTTTCATTTTTTTTTAAGATTTGGGAAATACGGAATATAAATAGTAGATGAAAATTTATTAATTTAAAATATGGGTGGGTAGAATGATCTCAGAAATATGAATACAATATAGTTATCATTTTAATGTGTTATATACAAGAAAAACTTTGGTAATGTTAGCAAAATGTACACCAAAAAAGTCATCTCAAAGCAGCTAAAAACAAAATTCAGTTATTTTATTGATTAAAAGTAAACCTTGGTGGCTGCAGTGTAGCTCAATGACAGAGCATTTGCCAACTTTGCACAATGTGCTAGATTCAATCCTCAGCAATGCAAAAAAATAAAAATTATATTTATTTTTAAATAATTTAATTTTTAAAATAAAAACTATTTACAGATGAATATACCCTGTAGAAATATAATTAAGAATGAAAGTGTTTCCAGAGAAACAAAGAATATATTCATCATAAAAGTGAAAATTTTTTGAGAGTTTATGTACCTACCACCCTACCTGATTCCACAAACAATATAATGCAAATAGTGGTGACATTATTTGTATCTTAAAATTTTAACTGAGTGGGTATGTGTTATACTATGTGTGGGTATACAACTATTGATATTTGTAAATAATAATAATAATAATCAAGTTGTTGGATTATTTCAATAAACAATTCAAATTATTTTTACTAAATGGCCAAGGTTTCCTTGATACCATGCAAAAACATGTATATAGTTGATATTTTATCTATAATAACAAAATATCAGTGCTGTGTATTGATATTCAAGTTACATTTTAACAATGTGTCTCAGTTATTAGTTCAAAAATTTTAAATCCATCTTTATGTAAACCAATTGATTAAAATTAGTTGTTTGCTTGGTTGTCTTTCTTGATTTCCAAGATAGTTTTTTAATATTAAATTTCATTTTTATTTAACTGATATTTGGCAGAGAATTCAAAAATGTTACTGTAAATCTCTTTTATGTAAGCAAAATTTTCCATCTCTTTAGACTTTTGGTATCTATTCAACCTAGTGATCAGTTAATGATTGGAGAAAGATTTCCTTAATGTCCAGGATGAATACTAATTCTCCCAAATGTTGCTAAAATATTTATGTGTTTTGGAGGAATATACACACTGTGCCGTCAGTAAAAAATTTGATCTTAGCCTCACTTTCTGATTGGGCAGAACATAAAATCATCCAGAAATGAGAAATTGCAGCTTTCTCAAAAGTAAGGTTAATTGCATGTGTCAAGTTGACTACTATACAGTGGTCAGATATGTGGTTAAGCATTATTCTGGATGTTTCTGTGAAGACTATTTTATGAAATTAGCATTAAATTGACAAACTTTGAGTAAAGTGGACTGTTCTCCATGATGTAGGTATGCCTTATTCAATCACCTGAAGGCTTGAACATAAGAAAGGACTGATCTTCTTGAAGCAAGAAGGAATTCTGCCAGCAGACATCCTATGGTTTTGAATTGCAAATTCAAATGTTTCTTGGATTTCCAGCCTCCCATTTCACCCTGCAGATTTGGTCTCACCAGTCTCTATAATTATGTGTGCCATTTTCCTAAAAGTAAATAAATCCATTTCTTTTTCTTTCTCATATATGTACATATATGTGTGTGCATATGCACATAATTATTCACACATCTTATTTATCCTGTTTCTCTGGAGAACACCTATCCATGCACATAACTGTACAGTAAACTTATGAAATTATGAATTGTTATATAAATCTATATTTGAGAAATATGTTACATGAAATACAAATTATTTTATTCAAAAATCTAAGGTAAAATATGATAAAATATTATGAAATTAAAAGAACACTTTTTAGAAAGAAATTAAATAATAAATTAGCATTCAAAAGGCATAGTTAATGTGTGGATTCAATCACTATATGATTTGTAACTTTGGAAAGATGTTTTATTTGGTTGATTTTTGTTTTCTTCTCTATAAAACGAAGAAAATTAACTGAAGTATATCTAATTCCAAGAGCTTTATATAATGAATGTTTGTTATGTTTCTATAATGAATGAATGTTCTATGTTTTATACTGCATGTGATTTGTTATGACACAGGACACTGAAAACATAAAGATTCTTATGTGAGAATATGTGACTGTCAAAAGATTTAATTTGTTTGTAATTATGACAAATACAAATCTACACAAAACCTCTTAGGTAAATTTATTACACATGAAGTAATATTTATATAACTAGAGTACTTGTTTTCAGTTATAGAAAACTATGGCTCTGTTCATATCACTAGTGAGAAGTTGAAAGGATACTTAAAAAAATACGCATTTAATAATCATATAATAGTAACAGCTCTCATTGAAGTGCAAATTGTGTCTGCTCACTGTGGGAGGAATGCAAGTGGAAATACAGTTGCAGTGGTTGCCTCATAGGATCTTTTGAGGAAAGCATATCAAGTGCCAACAGAAAGAAAAACACAAAAAGCTAGAGAGAATGGAAGTCCCTCAGTCCTTCGATCCTTCGTTCCTTCTTCATAATCCTTTTTCTCCACACCAGTGTTGTGATAGGAAGTGTTTTACAGATAGATTTTGAGTAAAAACATTGTTAAAATATTTCAAAACTGATACTAAATATTTTAGCACTTAGTTAAACTGATAATTATTAATTTCACATTGGCCATCACTATAATTTATGAGTCAAAAATCTCATATAGGTATACCTATGACATACTCATTTAGGTATATATGTATAGGCATAAATAGAGGTATGAGGTATACATATAGAGAAAATTGAATAGAACATTGAAATTAGTACTTTACTATCAGCATGAGAGTATTTCTTTGCTTTTCTATGAAATATAAAAATATGCTTGAGATATCTCTAATTTCTAGAAATGTTATAAAAATACCCATATTACTTGAAATGTCATTTTCTTTAAAATGTTTCTGTCTTTCTAGACCCTGTGCATGGCTTTCCACAATGGATGCTTAGAGCTCTAGAAAGCAGAGTGATTGAACAACCTATTTCAGATGAGTATAATAGTTTTGCTTATCTGAAACACACTAATCAATCATGGCACTCTTTTCCACTGAGCCTTGAAGAGGCTTCAAAATACTTCCCAACACACTACCCTAGGCAATTGCTATCAGTCTATCTAAGCTAGCATTGAAAATGAAATATATTTTTCCATCCGTAGGCTAGAGCCACCAACTCAAAGTAATACCTACTTTCTTGATGTAGCAGTGCAGATACACGATATGCTCGGAAAATGGCATCAGAATGCAAATTTTCTAGCCTATACACATCCTAACATAAATTGTGAGAGTTGTGAGTGTATTTTCTTTGTTTTTGTCATTAAGTTTTTTTTTTCCTTAGGGGTACATGGTAGGGTTGCAATTTCTTGCCTCATTTGAAGTTGGTCATGAACATATGACTTGTTCTTACCAATTACATGTTAGATTGTACATCACTGAACAAGTAAGTTATTCCTCTTTGCCATTTATGTATTTGGAATTATCTGTTGAGATGGAGCCTCATCAAGCCTGAGTCCAGAATGACCAAGAGAACTCCCCTGTTAACATATTTACACAATACTGTGATCTGAATATGAGCTTTCCCCAAAATGCTCCTGAGTCAATGATGAAGCTGAAATGATTAGATTATGACAGCTATAAACTGTCATATGCATTCATCCATTTGGTAGCTTAATAATTTAAAGGATTAGGGGTGGTAAATGTAGGCATGTGGGGTATGGTGGAAGAAGTAGGTCACTGTGGCTCCTCAGGTTTTCTCTTTTTTCCATCTTTCAGGGGTTTAGCAGCTTTCCTCCACCAAACCCTTCCACCAGGATGTTCTGCCTCTGATGAACAGGGAGAATAGAAAAGAAATAATAACTGGTTTTCTGTCATTGTGATTGGGGACCATTTGTTAAGAACACTAACTTGACACCAAGTCTATCATAATTAATTCAGAAACTGGTGCCTATAACTGAGTTGCTGCCATTAAAAGGATAACAATGATAAATCAATACACATTTGACTAAAGGTCTGGGAATTTAAAGGCTGTTTTTTGAACTATAAACACAGAATTAAAAGATTCTAATTCAAAATATCTAATGGAAAAGTGTAAAAAGCTGTCAATCTATAGAAACTTTGGGCATAAAATGGTTGATTAGTTAGTGAATAAGTATGAGAGATCAGGAAGAACAATGTTTTAGCATATTTCAGGTTTATGATGGTTATATTTGGCAAACTATTAGAAAAAAAAGATTGCCAAAATTTATCTGGATGTTAGAAATGAGGATATCTATGAATATGTTCCCTAACCACAAATGAAAATACTACCAAGATATAAAAATTAAGTAGCAGCACTTTTGAAAATAATTAAAGACCCTGTAAAAAGTTAAGTACATTTATTCATGAAAAACTAACAAAGCTTAGTAAAAGCAGTACGATATTTGGCATGATTGCATAGCGTTATTCCCATCTCCATGTTTCAACTCTGTGATATGGAAGTCATTATAAGCTGATAGAAGCACATTCAAGAAAGGGACTTACTTCTTTCTGAACTTGATTATAAGCCTCATCCTCCAGAAAATAGGGAATGTTTTAATCAGGTTTTCAGCTCCTGACAATTCCCATTGTTACTATTTGATCTCAATACAAAATCAGCTGGAAAAAAGCCCTATCCCCAGAACCTTATTGAAAGCATCAGGGATCATCAAGAATAGTTAGTGTCATGTTACCTAAGGCTGTAATTTCATTTGGGCCAAACATATAAAAGGAAGGCCCAGGTAACTAAATTATCACTGGAAAATTAAACATTCTTTAACACATTCCTAGAGATGTAGAAGCCCACATGTGTATACTTGTTGCTGACATTCAGGATATGCAAAAGCCTGAAAAAATTAATGAAAACTTTGAAACTGCAAAAAAATTTGAAATGGGGTTACACACACACACACATACACATGCACACGTGCACACACACACACACTCAATTTCAATAATAAAAAAATTTCAGGATCAAGGAGTCTAAGCATATCTTTTAATTTTTAACTGATTAAAGACTAAGTTATGATGACACAGGCATTATCTTATGAAGGTGGGCTTAAGAAAAAAAAGGAGATGGTTTGGAGCTATAGTTCAGTGGAAGAGCACTTGCCTAGCATATATGAGGAACTGGGTTAAATTCTCAGCACCACATAAAAATAAATGTATAAAATAGAGGAGTTGTGTCTATCTACAACTAATTTTTTTTAAAAGAAGGAAGAAAAAGAACGTTAAAAAAGTGAACAGAAGGCGCTAAGATTGTGGATCGGTGGTAGAGCACTTGTCTAGCACGTGTGGGGGCACTGGGTTAGATCCTCAGCACCACATAAAGAATAAAATAAAATAAAGGTTTTGTGTCCAACTACAACTAAAAGACAAAATATTTTTTTAAAAAAGTGAACAGAAAAACTAAGTGACCTCACACTGTAAGTAATAAAGATTATACATAATGAGTTCAGTAAGGTGCTAAACAGAGAAGCAAATATAAGACACAAAAATCAATATTGGCAGAAACATAGACACCCAGATCAAATGGGAGAACATATTTATCATGTGTACCTCAGATACAGCATTAACCTCCAGGATATAAAAAGAACTCATAAAACATAACAACAACAACAAAAGATGGTCCAAGGTATAAATGGGCTAAGGGACTGAACAGACACTTCACAGTAAAAGAAATACAGACAATTAACAAATATATGAAGTGTTCAACATCTCTAGCAATTAGAGAAATGCAATTCAAAACTGCTCTAATATTTCATCTCATTCCAGTCAGAATGGCAATTATCAAAAATATAAGTAACAATTAATGTTGGTGAGGGGGTAGGAAATAAGGAACACTCATTCATTGCTGGTGGTGGACAGCAAATTGGTAAAAACAGTATGGCGATTCTTCAGAAAATGTGGAATGGATCCACCATTTGACCCAGCTATCCCACTCTGGGGTTTATACCCAAAGGACTTAAAATCAGTAAACTACAGTGATACAGCCACATCAATGTTTATAGCAGCTCAATTTACAGTAGCTAAACTATGGAACCAAACTCAGTACCCTTCAACAGATGAATGTATAAAGAAAATGTTGTATACACACACAATGGAATATTACTCAGCCTTAAAGAAAAATGAAATTATGGCATTTGCTGGTAAATAGATGGAGCTGGAGAATATTAAGCTACAAATAAGACAGTTCGAAACAACCAAAAACGGAATGTTTTCTCTGACGTATGGATTCTAGAAATTTCTGGTTTCACTGATGAATTATACCAAATATTTGAAGAATTGATATAAATATAAATATAAATATTTCAAAACATTTCAAGAACTGAAAAGATATCACACTTCAAAAATCATGTTACATGTCAAAAAATCTTATACCACTACCAAATCCAGAGAAGGATACTACAACAAAAGAAAACTTAAGATCAGAATTCTTGATGAATAAAGATTTAAAAATTCAAGATGACAGAGATGTTTTTGGCCTTGATTGGGTTGGAATTCCAACATATAAATTCTAGGGAGACATAGACATTCAATCTTTGGAAAAATTCAAATACGACTTTAAATGTGGATATCCAGTCATCCCAGCACCATTCTGAAAAGTGTACTTTTCCATGTATTGGCATGCATGCCAAAAATCAAGTGTAGAAGTTGTGTACTTGTTTTGCAATATTTTCATAGATTTAAAACTGTTCTAAAAGAAAATAAATGTTATCTAAAATAACCTCTCCAGATTTTGATAAGAATTTTATATGGGGGAATATAAATATATTTATATAAAATGTAAATATATATATATATATATATATATATATATATATATATATTACTTCATTATCTTTCTTTAAGGCTGAGTCATATTCCATTGTGTGTATACCATATTTTCTTTATACATTCTATTTTATCTATTATTATTTGATCAGTCAATTATATAATTTATATAATTGTATAACAAATGTTTATAAGAATATCAAATACTGTGTTTTTATATCAGTCAAATTACATTTTTTCCTTTTGACGGGTTTGAAGTCTTTGGAAGCTATTTTGATATAAATTAAAGTATTTAGAACTTATCTGTAACTGTTAACTAGTCACACAGAGAATTAGGCATAAAGACAGGACTCAGTGAAGTAACTGATCATGTGTTATTAATACTGTGTACAAGAATTGCAATTGACATGCCCAAGTAGAATTTTCTTATATTGTTTTAAGTCAGTATTTTTCAAGCTCAGGATTGTGACTCTTTTAACAGAGTTTGTGATCAATAATTTCAAATGTAGTAGTAGTTACTTCAAAATTATGTTTGAGCATGCACAGGAACACACTCTATGAATGGTGGACAAGTGTGGTAAATGCTTATATTGTTTGGGACGAGTATATGGATGTTGATGTTTTAGTTGTAGGTATCATTATGATAGTACAGTTCCTTAAAAATCATTTCATTTCTTATTTGTTTAAGTCCTTTCAATAAACATAGGTTATATGAAAAAATTTATTCTTCAGTTTAATATCAAATACTTGTGACATATTTCAACACATTTTCTTAAGTTAGGATATCATGATTTTGCTCATGGCATTCTATAATCAATATTTATCATCACATATGAAGGATAGCTGAAGATTTCTGAATGTTAACTGAGGATAATAATAAGTTTATTAGCGTAATCTTTCTATCGTAGATACTTTCTCTTCTGCAAGATTGTGATCTCAAAAATATCAATCATCATTTTTATGAAATCCAAGAACTTTTCTGAATGATTTCCTGCGTAAGAGAAAAATATTGTCTTTTACATATCAAACCTTACTCTCACATATGAAGACTTGCATTCACATTTAACACTCTAATTATCCGTGACCTTTTGCTCAATTTCACAGAACCCACTTTATGTCATATTTCTATATGCATGCCTCTGCCTCTACTGTTCACTCAGGAATACACTTTCCCCCAATTTTGCCTGATGATATCACATCACTATATATCTGCTCAATTTTTTTTAATATAAAGTATGGTATAATATTAAAAATTTAGACAAATATTTCTACTTCAAAATAATGAATAGAAAGATATAGTTATCTATAGGCTATTTCTGTGACAATCATATGCAGTAAAGTAAAATAAAAAAGCATTTCAACACTAGATAGAAAAAATAAAATAAGCACATAATTTATCTTTTTAGAATATTTTAACTGGGACAAGTTTCTTAACTTGCTGAATATACATGTCCCTATTAGTAAATACAAAAACATAAAAAAGGGAATTAGTAAGAATATAAATAAAATTGTACTTGAAATAAATAAATATGAATTTATATTTTATACTGGGCTGGGAATATAGCTCAGTTGGTAGAGTGCTTGCCTCACATGACACAAAGCCCTGGGTTCAATCCCCAGGACCACACACACAAAAAATATATTATAAATAAATAAAGAAAATCATTGCAACATTATTTCTTACATTAATTTGAATGTTCACAGAATTTAAATAATATGCTTTCCAGACCTGTTAGAATATAAGTGGTTTAATTAAAAAGTATTTATTTGATTATATTAATTTTAGTTAATTTTAGCAAAGAGATACACTTTTAATGGATCTTAATACATTATTTTTGGCAATTTGATACTATTCATAGAAATAACCATCTTTTTAAAAGTGCCATTTTTAAAAAATGGTATTTATTTAGTTATTTCAGAGTGCATTACATTGCACATCATGAAATATTCAAATATTCTATTTATTAATTACAAAAATTTACTCCATAGTCTATAAGATAATCAACTATGATTCACTTCTAAACAGTTATTATTGTCCCATGCGGATAAGAAAACATATAATTATTTTGGAAATATGTTAAGTAAAACTCAATTTGTCATTTTGGATGGCTAAACTCTTCTTAAATCACCAGCATATGCAGAGTGAACAATCATAATACCATAGGTTTACTACAGATCCACTTACTTTTTATTTATGCATAGTATTATTATAGAATGTGGATTTAATTAAAGAAACAGAAATAATGGATACTTTGTGAATATTCCTTAACAAAGTCATATAATTAAATATAGCTTTATAATGCTCATTCACATTGTGTTAGTCAGTTTTTCATTGTTATAATCAAAATACCTGACAAGGACAACTTAAAGGAAGACAAGTTTATTTCAGAGTTTCAGTCCATGATAGCTGACTATATTGTCCTAAGACCAGGTGAGGCAGAACATCATGCCAAGATCTGGCAGGAGAAAACTGCTCAGATAATAGTAGCCAGAAAGTAGAGAGCATAAAAGCCAGGGATGAAAACACACCCACAGTGACCACTTCCTCCAGCAGTATCCCGTTTGCCTATGGTTATAAACATGGTACTCATGTTTATAACCATAGGCAAATGTACTAGTACCCATTCAAATTATCAACCAATCAAATTGATTAATCTACTGATTATGTTGCAATTCTCATTATCTGATCATTTCACATCTGATTATTCCTGCATTGTCTAACACGTGAGCTTTTGGGGGATTCCCAACATAATGACATTATATATACAAAAGCTCAAAGAAAAGAAATTTACTCAAAAGCCTTATTTTTATTTGCCATTAATATTTTAACTCCTTTAAGATGAAGTTTTAAATCTCTCATTGAAAGAGCTCATAATTTAACAACCCCCACCTTGATGAAATCTAACAAAAATGAAGAGGAACATGTTTTGAAAAATGACCAAAATATTTGTCTTCATAGTAATTTGCCATAAACATAGGCAAGAGAAATAATATGTTTATATCCTTATAAATAATTGATTGCAACATCTGTCAAATAGTCTTGCTAACATGCAATCTCATGAGGCCTCACAGATGCTTTTGGGATTTGTTATTTTTGTATAGTGGAAATTCTATGTTAAATAACTGACAAATAAGAAGACTCAAATCAATCTGAATAATTACAATTAAAACACATATACACCCACAAAACATCTAATTACCAAATAATACTAATAATATCTTTTTAAGCACAAGTTCATACATTAAAATATAGTCTTGAAGTCTTCAAACCATTTATTTGTTATGAATAGTCATAACTGAAACTTTAGCAAACAAGTTAATATTACACAAATGATATGATACCAGGCAAATTGTATCAGGAATAAAGTGGAGTTACCAAGGCTGTACTAAAACTATAACAAATACATAAAATGAGACTGATGATATGTCAAATCCAATATTCTTTATGTTATAGTCAATAAAAGTATTTTATTTACTTCATGAGCTCTGGCCTAAATGATCTTTAAAGGGTATCTCCTATGGTAATCTCTCTACATCACAAAGCAGGACTAATGTACATCAAGAACACCCATATCTACAGAATGTCAAGTTAATTAATTCAGTGAAATACTTTCTGTTCAGAGTCCTTCTCTGTCGAAAATTATTTAATTTTGTACTATAAAGACCCATTTCTAATCTAACATTATGTTCAACATAATAGTTCACTTTAAATATTTCCTCCAAATTACCACTGCATATTTTAGTTTGATCTATATCAAATATACATCCATAAGTTCCATTACTGCACTTTCATTGAAATAATTACATTTTGTTAGAATATTTATAAAGTCTGTATTTATCCATTAAATGTATCATTTTGGAAGTCTTGGTGTCATTTTCCCCCTTGGTAGCTTAATTCCAACAAGCATATATTTCACTCTTTCATTCATAGTTGAATATAAAAGAAATTAATACTTCAACTTTAAAATACTTCTTTTTAGAGGGGTAAGTTTAAGGTTAGAAAGTTCAAGACAGGAAGCATTAAATAGATGATACAGATGGATGGATGGATATGAAAATGGTGAAAGCTGAGAGAAGGGAAGAAGGGAAGGAAGAAGGAGGGAGGGAAGCAAAAATCACCAAAGGACAAATTTTAATTTTATTCAGGTAATGGATAGTGAAATGTTATGGTGATTTTGCTTGTAATTATACTTTGCCATGTTCTCAGCATTTTATAAGTTGTAAATGAAAATACAGGATACAAAAGATATGAATATTAAATATTAATGCAAAAAATAAAGGTAAGAGGTATAGTTGGCATACTTAGATATCATTTTTTAAAACCTAAAAAAATCTATTAAAGTCAAACCTTAGAAGGTTAAAAAAAAATAAAGTGGAAACACACTTGTATTGGAGTATAAACAGAAATCTATTATCTGGCATGTTACAAATTCATAAATAAAACCTCTTTAGATGTTTTGTTACTGAATGTGAGATTGATTTTTTTAACTGGATTTGAAATGAGATACCATAAAATTTTCCATATACCTTTAGGAAAAATTATTTATTTTGTTAAAACCCATACATATTCTACTATTTTGTTATTTGCTTGTTTGTTATCTGTAGGAAACTAAGGAAAATGGTTAGAATAGATGGCTTGAGAATTTAACTTGATATTTGACACTGGTATCATTCAGGAAATACATTATATGATATTTTAAGGACTCGCTACTGGTGGATATTATTTAACCATGTTCATTATTATTGGTCTGCACGGGAATACTTATGAAGTTGATTGTCCAAATATATTTAGACATTTGTCTAGTGATTTCTCCTCAAAAATGCCCTATCTAAAGTGAGTGTACCAGACCTCACTGATGCCCATACCTTTACAGCCCCAGCCTACATCTGAGTTCCCTTGCACTTGCAGTTTCTGGTTTCCCAGCACTGACTGCTTCTCATACAGCTGCTGCACCTGTTTCTCTGGTGAAGGCTGTCTCCAGGAGAAAGTGTGCCAGAGTTCATTCTCCCAAAACTAAGGACAGGATCTGTGGATAAATACCATGGACTTTGAGTTCTCTGGTGGGATATCATATGGCATGTTCCATATGGCAAACCTCAGTAAGATTCACTAATTGCACACATGAACATGCACATTAACATTATTATTTCAGGCTTTTCTCCCTCTTCTTTTTTCCTACTCCCTCACTGTGCTTCCTGTAATTACCTGTAAAAAAATGCACTATATCTAAATCCCTATGAGAGGGTTGGCTTCTTGCTAAAGTGGTACGAAGACACTTAATCAGAATTTTATCAGAGGAAATCATATCCCACTGCCTTTATTCTGTATCTATGATAAGTGATTTGTTAGCTACCTTGCTTATTATAAGGTAGTCTGTTTTTATCTTAAAAATGCTAATTTCTTCCATTGTGGGAGATATAAGTAAGTAATATGTTTTTTCAAACCAGTTTTTTTTTTTCAGCAAATCTTTAACAGAAAGGTAAGCTTTGGTATAAGCTCTCAATCATTATATTTTGGTGGCTAAGTTTTCATCACTCTTTCAAATAAGAATTTGTAAGAGTTTGATCATTTGGATCCATTTCAATATTCTTTTGGTAAACACTAAGTCCTATGAGCCTTGAAAAATTATTCTGATATCCATATTCATACTGTTAGAAGTTTGTGAAAAGAAATAGGCAGGCAAACACAATATCCTAAGTAAGAAAACATAATTGTTTACAAGATCCAGAGACATTAAGGGAGGACAGTGTGTCAGAATCTGAAGGTTCAGTGTTATTTATCAGGGATACAAGGAGAATAGTAAAGGTTATATAACAAAACATTTGATGTAAATAAAGCCTTTGTGAAAAAAAAAAAATCCTAAATTTCAAAGTCTCCCGTCTACTGTTTCACAAATAGATCTTATGCTTGTTTGTAGTCAAATTTTCCTTACTATCAATTTTTTGGAGTTTTATATATTTTATTTTTTTAATTTTGGATGCCATATTAATTCTCTTGAGTTTACTTACACTTTAATATTTTTGTAAAATTTAGATTTTATCACAGTAATTATTCATTTTCTTTTGTATTCTCCATTTTTCCTAACCTAATATAATTTGGTATGATTTGAATAAGAACTAACATATATTTCTTCTAGTCAATCAATAAACCCAATAATGGACTCTTCCTGACTGGATTGCCAAGGCACACTGCTTACTTGATTCTCAGATTAGCACCAACAAATTTACAAACAAAGCTACTCTGGACATTAAAATTATAATATCACTGCAATAAAATTAGAGGGTATTCATTGTTTTTACATGGGTAAATTCTGATTTTATTAATAAAAATAATCAAAGCACTTAGAGGTATTTTTGGTTGGTTTTGTTTTTGTTGACAGAAATTAGATACATCTGGAGTACAACACCCAAATTTTAAGATGAATTCATTAAAAAGCATTGTGTAACCAGGACTAAAAATAAAACCTTCTAAACCTCAGTTTTTTTAGTTTAAAGCATAAACAAATTTGCTGAGATGAGTTTCAGGTTCTTAGTGTGGAAAGACTTGCATGCTTTCATTGTCAATACTCTGTGCTTTTAGTCTTTGGTGATGGCCCAAATTCATCCTGAAAATAAAGCAAAATATAGCAAAGAATAAAATAAAAAATCTATACAATACAATGAAACTGATATACTTTGAAATCAACTACAATATTTCAACCTGGAGGAAGTGTGTACTTTGATTAAAACAAACATTAAAGTTAATGAAAACATGGCAGTAACCAAACTGTGCTAAACCCAGTGGTGCTACATTGGCTGAGAGAAGGACTGACTTGCACATTATTATAATATTCATTTTAATGTTAAATTTTTAATCTGAGTCTTTACATGAAAGAGAGATAATTTATATACACTCATATTTATCTGTTCTGTCATAATTTTGACCTGTCAATGTGTGTAATTCAACATTAAACTGTGATTCTTAAAGTGACTAATTAATCGTGAAATATGTTTAGCCAGGTTTTCAGGTTTAAACTCATTTATGCCTTATCTACTTGAAAGCAAAAGATTAGACCTGACTGGAAAAATGAACTACGATATTCTACCACTAGCATTTTAGGCATTAAGAGTCATTTTCTAGAAACACCATGGATTCCTTCCTTCAAACATATGTTTATCATTAAAGTTAGGTTCTGCTTAGCATGGAAACTGTGAATGATATCTTAATGTGTTTTTTTCTCATAAAATAACTGAACTATAAACTGTAGCATTAAGAAATATTTTATTTTGGGAGAGTATAATTTTATGAAAATATGTAAGTTCTTGTAGAATTGAGATTTTTTTTGAAAAGGAAGTAATTCTGGGGTATAAGTAGAATTTAGACAATTCTTTTCCATCATTAGAATATCAGAATATTACTGTAACTTTAGAATACATATTAAAATCATAAAGTGTGGTGCTTCCAACTTTGTTTTTCTCTCTCATGATTTCTTGACTATTTGTGGTCCTTTGTAGATTTATATGAATTTTATAATTTTTTTCTATTACTGAACAAAGTGTCTATGGTATTTTGATAGTAAATACACCAATTTGTAGATCATTGTGGGTAAAATGGCCATGGTAGCAGTAGTCTGCTGAATCATGAATGCAGGATGGCTTTTAATTCATTTGTATCTTCTTCACTTCTTATATGACTCTACAAAGTTTTCAGTATATAAGTTCTTTATCTCCTTTATTTTTATCCCTGAGTATTCACTTTTTTAGAAAGTATTGTAAGCAGGGTTTTTTTCTTTTTCATTATTTTTTTAATATATGACAGCGGAATGAATTATAATTCATATTACATGTATGTAATATGTAAGCATACATTTTTTATATCTCTAGTTGTATACAAAGTATATTCACACCAATTTGTGTCTTCATACATGTACTTTGGATAATGATGTTCATCATATTCCACCATCATTTCTAATCCAATGCCCACTCCCTTGCCCTCCTACCCCTCTGCCCCATCTAGAGTTCGTATATATCTCCCATGCTTCCCCTCCCTACCCCACTATGAATCAGCCTCCTTATATCAGAGAAAATATACAGCATTTGTTTTTTGGAGATTGGCTAATTTCACATAACATTATCTTCTCTAACTCTACCCATTTACCTGCAAATGCCATGATTTTATTCTCTTTTATTGCTGACTAATATTCCATTGTGTATATATGCCACTTTTTTTAACCATTCATCTATTGAAGGGCATCTAGTTTGGTTCCACAATTTAGCTATTGTGAATTGTGCTGCTATAAACATTGATGTGGCTTGTTTCTTTTGCTGAGAAAAAAAGTTTTAGTATGAGTCCATCCCATTTATTGATTCTTGATTTTAATTTTTTTCACTATAGGATTCTTATTAAGGAAGTTGGGGCCTAATCTCATATGATGGAGATTAGGGCCTACTTTTTCTTCGATTAGACGCAGGGTCACCTATGGTATTCCTATGTTCTTGATCCATTTTGAGTTGAGTTTCTTTGTGCATGGTGAGAGATAGTTTAATTTCATTTTGTTGCATATGGATTCCCAGTTTTCCCAGGACCATTTGTTGAAGAGATTATCTTTTCTCCAATGCATGTTTTTGGAGTCTTTGTCTAATATAAGATAATGGTAGTTCTGTGGGTTAGTCTCTGTGTCCTCTGTTCTGTACCATTGGTCTACCAGAGTGTTTTGGTTCCAATACCATGCTGTTTTTGTTATTATTTCTCTGTAGTATAGTTTCAGCTCTAGTATAGTGATGCCACCTGCTTCACTCTTACTACTAAAGATTGCTTTAGCTATTCTGGGTCTCTTATTTTTCCAGATGAATTTCATGATTTGTTTTTCTATTTCTATTAGGAATGTCATGAGGATTTTGATCAGAGTTGCATTAAATCTCTATAGTGCTTTTGGTAGTATGGTCATTTTGATAATATTAATTCTGCGTATCCAAGGGCAAGGTAGACCTTCTCATCTTCTAAGGTCTTCTTTGATTTATTTCTTTAGGGTTCTGCAGTTTTTATTATATGGATATTTTACTGCTTTTGTTAAGTTGATTCCCAAATATTTTATTTTTATTGAGATTAGTGTAAATGGGGTAGTTTTACTCATTTTGCTTTCTAAGGATTTGTCACTGATATACAGAAATGCATTTGATTTATGGGTGTTCATTTTATGTTCTGATGCTTTGCTGAATTCATTTACTAATTCTATAAGTTTTCTGGTGGAACTTTTTGGGTCTTCTAGGTATAGAATCATATCAGCAAATAATGCCAGTTTGAGTTTTTCTTTTCCTATGTGTATCCTTTAATTCCTTTCATCTGTCTAACTGGTCTGGCCAGTGTTTCAAGAACTATACTAAATAGAAATGGTGGATGAGGGCATCCCTGTCTTATTCCAGTTTATAGAGGGAATGTCTTCAGTTTTTCTCCATTGAGAATGATGTTGACCTGGGGCTTGGTATAGATAGACTTTATGATGTTGAAATATGTTCCTGTTATTCCTAATTTTTCTGGTGTTTTGAACATAAAGGCATACTGTATTTTATCAAATGCTTTTTTCTGCATCTATTAAAATGATCATATGACTCTTATCTTTAAATCTATTGATATGATGAGTTCCATTTATTGATTTCCATATGTTGAAACTCGCTTGTATTCCTAGGATGAACCCCCCTTGATAGTGGTGCACTATCTTTTTGATATATTTTATATTTGATTTGCCAGAATTTTTTTGAGAATATTTGCATCTATGTTCCTGAGCGACATTGGTCTAAAGTTTTGTTTCTTTGATGGGTCTTTGCCTGGTTTTGGAATCAGAGTGATATTGGCCTAACAGAATGAGTTTTGAAGTGCTCCCTCTTTTTCTATTTCAAGAAATAATTTAAAGAGTATAGATCCTGGTTTTTTTTTTCATTGTTTTTAGGCTTCTGATGGCATCTTTTATTTTGTCACTTGAAATTTATCTGTTTAAATTGTGTATATCATCCTGATTCCGTTTGGGCAAACCATATGACTCTAGAAATTTGTCGATGCCTTTGATATTATATTTTATTGGAGTACAAGTTTTCAAAATATTTCTAATTATCTTCTGTATTTCTGTAATGTCTGTTGTGATACTTCTTTTTCATCGTGTATGTTAAAAATTTCAGTTTTCTCTCTCCTTCTCTTTCTTAGCATGGGTAAAATTTTGTCAATTTTATTTATATTTTTCAAAGAACCAACTTTTTGTTCTGTCACTTTTTTCAATTATTTCTTTTGTTTCAATTTCATTGATTTCAGCTCTGATTTTAATTATTGATAAGAGCCAAGTATATGATGCATGGCATTTTTGGTCGATGATATGATTATGTTAAGATTTGCATTCATATGGATATTGGACTCCTGCTGTTCACCTAGGCCGGCTACGGGACTCCTGGAGAGTTCCCATTGGTTGGGGAAGTACAGTAGGAGGGAGTTCCGGGGGAGGAGCTCTCTCTGAGGGTCCGAGAGGAGGCCGTGTGGGTGGAAAAAATCTTCCCGGGCGCGTACCGGACATTGGCGGCAGTTTCAAAAAATAAACTTTGTTCCTGCTTGAGTGCCTCGTGATTTTGTGCCCAGCCAGACTGCGGCAACTGGCGGCCCGCACGGGGAATGCCTGAAGCTTGGAGGTGAGTAAAATTGCTTGCCCCTGAGGGAAGGCAACAAAATGGGTGACCATTTCAAAAAACAATGTGTTCTCGTTTTGATTTATCTTGTTTTTGTTTCAAGCTGCCTATCCCTAGAATTTTCTCAGGCAAACTGGGAAAAATGGTTGGCTCAAGGTTTGAAGTTGTTCGGCCCTGAGAAAGAGAAAATTGATACAACTATTCTTTGTT
>NW_025999968.1:22493087-22516100 GCF_001458135.2 Marmota marmota marmota | reverse complement strand
TTTGGGGGCCAACAGAGGTGAGGCAAAGAACCTCACCCCCCCACTGGTACATAGGCCTATCCACAAGTATGGCTATATGCTGGACCGGTAGTCAGTGACGGGTATGATCCAATTGCAGTGGTATCAACCTAAGACAGGAGGCTGACGCCTAAAAGTCAGTTTTCCGATGACGGGTAAGAACCATATGTTGAATTGGACAAACCTAACAGGCACGGTCCCTAGCCAGATTGCTTGTTACTTAAACAGAAGGGGGGAGATGATTAGAGCCAAGTATATGATGCATGGCATTTTTGGTTGAAAGGTGAAGCCAGCTAGCCATTGAGATGATATAATTATGTTAAGATTTGCATTCATATGGATATTGGACTCCTGCTGTTCACCTAGGCCGGCTACAGGACTCCTGGAGAGTTCCCATTGGTTGGGGAAGTACAGTAGGAGGGAGTTCCGGGGGAGGAGCTCTCTCTGCGGGTCTGAGAGGAGGCCGTGTGGGTGGAAAAAATCTTCCCGGGCGCCTACCGGACATTGGCGGCAGTTTCAAAAAATAAACTTTGTTCCTGCTTGAGTGGCTCGTGATTTTGTGCCCAGCCAGACTGCGGCAAATTATTTCCTGTCTTGTACTTTTTTGGTATAGATTTTTTCTTCTTTTTCTAATGCTTTCACTCTTGAACTTGAGTTTGTTTGATAAACATAGAATGCCCATTGTTTGGGGTATATATATTTATAATTGTTAAGGCTTGTTGGAGTATGGCTCCCTTGAGTAGTATGAAATGTCCTTCTTTATCCCTTTTGGCTAGCTTTAACTTGAAGTCTACTTTATTTGATATGAAAACCCCTGCTTGCTTCTGCGGTCCATGTGAATGGTATGATTTTCCCAACCCCTTACCTCCCGTCTGTGGATGTCTTTACATATGAGATGAGTCCCTTGGAGGCAGCATATTATTGAATTTTTTTTGATCCAGTCTGCTAGTGTACGCCTTTTGATTGCTGAGTTTAGACCTTTAACATTCAGGGATATTGTTGAGACATAATTTGTATTCCCAGGCATTTTTGTTTATTTTTGGTATTTAACTTGACTTGGTTTCTCCTCTCCTTAGATTTTTCTTTAGTGTAATCTCTCTCTCTGCTGATTTTCATCATTGTTTTTCATTTCCTCTTCTTGGAATATTTTGTTGAGGATATTCTGTAGTGCAGGCTTTCTAGTTGGAAATTCTTTTAACTTTTGTATATCATGGAAGGTTTTTATTTTATCGTCAAATATAAAGCTTAATTTTGCTGGATATAAAATTCTTGGTTGCCATCCATTTTCTTTCAGAGCTTGGTATACATTTTTCCATGATCTCCTGGCTTTGAGGGTCTGAATTGAAAAATCTGCTGAGATATGAATTGTTCTCCCCCCACATGTGATCTGGTTTCTCTCTCTTGTGGCCTTTAAGATTCTATCCTTATTCTGTGTGCTAGGCATTTTCATTATAATGTACTTTGGTGTAGATCTGTTGTAATTTTGTACATTTGGTGTCCTGTAAGCCTCTTGTATTTGGTTTTCCAATTTGTTCTTCATGCTTGGAAATTTTTCTGATATTATCTAATTGAAGAGATTGTGTGTTCCTTTAGTTTGAAACTCTGTGCCTTCCTTTATCCCAATAACTCTTAGGTTTGGTCTTTTGATGCTATCCCATAATTCTTGGATGTTCTGTTCATCTTTTCTTTCTATCTTCTCTTGTGATTAACTTTATTTTCCAGATTGTATACTTTGTCTTCATTATCTGATGTTCTTTCTTCCAAGTGATGTAGTCTGATTTTATGCTTTCTATTGAGTTTTTCATTTGATTTATTGTTTCCTTCATCTCAAGGATTTCTGTTTGTTTTTTTCAGTGTCTCTATCTCTTTCTTGAAGTAATATTTTGCTACCTGAATTTGCTCTCTTACCTCTTTGTTGGAATGATCGATTTTTGCCTGTATTTGCTCACTTTGGTCATCCTTTAATTCACAGATCATTTTAATTATGTACCTTCTGAACTCCTTCTCTGACATTTTATCAACTTCTCTGATCATGGGTTCTGTTATTGTAGTATTCTGGTTTGTTTGGGACAGTTTCCTCCCTTGTTTTTTCATCTTGTCTATATGTCTTCCTTTTTTGTAGCATGGATCTGAGATATTACAGTTTCTACCCTATATTCTTGTAGTAGCAGTGCAGATTGTCAGTATGTCACCTTGGTTTTGAGCCTCCAGACCCTACTGGTGTCCATCAATGTATGATACTTCAACTAAAGGTGGTTGCTGCAATAGCTAAGATAACTCAGAGATAATAGTGGAGGTTCCCCAAGATGGATGCAATGTCTTACAGAGATGGTGCTAATAGGGTGGGCCTTACACTGTCTTTGGGCCACGTGCTCTAGGTGCAGCTGCTTCTAGACCCTGTCTGTTGTCAAAATGTAGGGGCTACTTCATAGGGAAAGCTATAGGGATGAATGCAGTGTCCCAAGATGGTAGTGGGTTAGGCTTGGGCTCCAAGGTTGGGGAGGATGAACTGCCCTGTACGTGGTTCCTGGGCAAGTCAGTGAGGGCAGATCTGACCCCAGCTTGACCTCCCATGATAGTCTGCTGGTCATCCAGGCCTGATCTCCCGTGGTAGTCTACAGGTCGGAAAAAGTGGTCTTGTGCCACAGGCTGGGCTCCTGTGTTGTCTGCTGGTGGCAGGATGGACCTGGGCCTACTGTGAGCCTGGGTTCCTGCAGGCTGGTGTGGGTGGAACAGGGTTTTTTAAAAATATCTTTTCCATCTGGTTCTTTTTAGCATACAAAAATACAACTTCTTTTTGTATACCAAAATCTGGATATTAAAGATATGTTAGCATGCCCACATTTCTTACTATACTGTTCAATGTAGCTAAGATGTGGAAACAGCCTAAATGTCCATCAATAAATAAACATATTTCCCCAAAAATGTGATTGTATACATTCAATGAAATATTACACTGACATAGAATAAATTTCAGCAACGTGTGACAACATGGGTAAACCTAAGTATATTATAGTAAGCAAGTAAGATATATACAAAAAGACAAACACATGAGTCCACTTATTTTAGCTTTTAAAATAGTGCAACACATAGAAGCAAAGAATTAAGTTGTTTTTGCCAGTGTTTTGGTGCTAAGGGGAATGGAGATTTGCTAGTCAAATGGCCATAAAGTGAAATTTGAATTAATCAAGAAGAGAGAGTTTTAAATATTTACTGCATAATATCCTATCTATAGTCAATGATGTTGTATCTTAACTAAAAATATTAAGAGAAAAAATCTCCTGTGTTTTTACCACAACAAAATAAAAATTTTAGGCAAATTAACCTAGATTAAATCAATAAGACCTTAACTAGAGGATACCCATCAATGTCCCTCTTAGAATTGATTCTGAAATAAAACAACTAATTAAAATTATTTTTAATATGCAGACTGGAGTACTTGCTGAACAAAGAAGTGAGTCTACTACCAGCAAAATAAATACAGAAATATGATTCATAGAATTCTACTATTCAAAAAATCTAATGTACAAACTTACAGAACAGTTGTGCAAACAAAAAAGTGAAGATGCCAAAAGAAAAGAAAAAAAAGATAATGTTAGTAAATTTTTACAACATTTTAGTGAAACATCAATTACTAACTTTGCAGACTAAAATAATGTTAAATTAAAACCTAAATTACTAATAAAGTATTCCTCACATACTTTACTTTCCCAGAGTAGCATAGTGGCATTGGTTAAATTAGGAGATTTCTTGTGAGGATGTTTAAATTTATTATAAGGGCTAATAATGGATGGAATAGTACTATATATTTGTTTAGCTTGGGATGTACTCTCTCCATATTTTCCCATTGCTCATCCTTTTAAAATAACTTGAAGCATTCCTTGAACATACTAACTTTAAATAATCACTACTTAGCATCAACATTCTTATTTATATAAATTTATTTCCTCTCATAGAACATCCTAAAACTGAAATTATTACACCACATATTCAGTGATTTCTTTTTTTCTCATCCTAGAAGGCTAGTCCCACTAGAGAATGATTTTGCAATTTCATATCTTTTAGTTTACTCTATATTCTCTGTAGCAACAAACCTGTAGACAACAACGGTGTTCTGTATATTCTTGCTGACTGCACCAAAGAATGAATAAATGGCTTAACTCTTCAATCATCTAATCATATTGATGTTTTTTATTTCTAATTTCTGGAATATCCTTTGTTAAAATTAGCCTTAGCAATATGAAATAAAAAAACAGCAGTGCTAATTTGGTTATATAACATCTCCATCAAAAAGTCAGTTTTATGGTTATCAATTTTATCCAGCACTTTAGATACTTTTTTGTCTGAGTGTAATTTTGAGATGTGAAATTGTCATTTGATATGAAAAAATCTATTACAAGCGACAAGAGAAGCATATTGATATGTCTTACTTAGGTAACACATAAAGTTACTTTTATTTCAAATTGTTTAAACAGAAATGTCCTTTATTAAGATAAAATTAATAACAATACAATTCAAGAGGTAGTCATAACTATCAAGAAAAAGTTCACCAAATTTTGATGATTTTACTTTAAAAAAATTGTTGGTTAATCCTTTTTAAATTGCTTATAGAATGAATTTAATCATTTTGGTTTAAGAAAAACCAAATATCATGATAAACACTTGCTAAGTGTTCAAACTTTGGAATTTATTAATTTCATAAATATCTAATCCCAAGATCTAATCCAGAAATTACAAAGTTATATTTCTCCATTTCATTTGTGTCAGGATGCTAACATATTATGGCCTCCACCCATATGATGCACCCATGCATGACATCCCTCAGTTAAAGAGGGCAATGCTGCATTTGCAAAGACAATTTATCAATAAAATGTGTTAATTAGAGGAACTTTCTAGTATTTTGTTATGTCAATCATGTCTAATTAGTACCTAATTGTATTTATTATTCCTGTAAGAGTGGGAATGTAGAATTTTCATTTCTTAATTGTTTCTGTTAATGCTTCAAGATGGCACAGAATTGAATGCATGGCAGCTATACTTCAAAGGAAAAATGATTAGGAGAGATTAATATGAACTTAATTTGGCAATTAATGTGTGACCCATATTTTACTTGTCCTGAAATACTAGAAGATGAGAGGAAATTTTGAAGACCTAAGGGGGAAGGGAAAAGTAACATTTACAATGGCAGGCTTCGTAGGGAGCATTTTCAGTTAAATAAAAGAAGATATTCCAATAATCTTACTATTATAATGAGATCAAAAGTTGATCAATGTTGGATTATAACATTATAAAATCTTAAATAAAGCAAATTTAGATTTTATAATTAAATGAGCAATATTTTAATAAGAAGTCACATTAATAAAGAGAATCATTAAATATTTTAATTATCTTTAAAATATGCATTTTATTCTAGATCAGGAACCGTTAGATGAAGTCCCATAGAGAGGATTTTGGGATGATTTTCTCTAGTTCTGAGAAGCAACAACACTTTCACTTCAGACCAGAGAATACTAAAATTAATGATAGTAGCAGAAAAAGTTATCACCCACTAAAACAACTGTTATAATTTGGATCTGAAGTCTTCCTCAAAAGCTCCTGTTAAAGAAAGAATATTTGTAAGTAAAGTAATTGGATTATGATGCCTGTAATCTAATATGTCCATCCTACTTTAAATGGACTGATTGGGAGGTAACTGTAGGTATGTGGGGCATGGCTGAAGGTGATGGGTCCCTGGGGGGTGTGCCCTGGAAGGATACATCTCCCCTGTGACCCCTTCCTCTCTCTGCTTTCTGACCCCACCATTAGCTGAGAATCTATCCTCCACTGGGACCCTTCCCCATAATCTGCTGCCTCCCTTTGGACCTAGAGCAGTTGAATTGGCCAACTATGAACTAAGACCTGTGAAACTCTGAGTCTCAAATAAACTTTCTTTAAGTTGTTCTTGCTGGGAGTTTTGATCACAGTGATGCCAAAACTGACTGAAAGAGCAACTGTTCTTTGGGTTTGTTGTTTTTTTGTTTTTTTTTTTTTTAGTTTGGTGTGAGTGAGTGTGTGTGTGTTGCGGCGATCATCTTTCTTTTATTTTCAGATTATTTATATGATTTCATTTCATTTCTCTGTTGTACTTAATAATGATCACAAAACTTACATATGATATACTAATAAAATGTCTAATATTCCAACAGTATTTTCATGCATATTTTCTCAAATACTATCGTCTAGTTAATTCTTCTACTTCTCAATATTCAAGTTTTCTACTTACTACCATAAAAGCTATAATGAACTTTACAACATCTTTAACATGTTAAGAATCATTGCCTCAAGGTAGAGTTCTTAAAGTGAATTATTCTACTAATAAGAGATATACATTTTTCAAAGATGTATATTGTCAAATTGCTTTTCTCTAAGGAGAGTGAAGATGCACAAACATGGAATCAATGTAATGTCAGTCAGTCATATTATAGATGTCTTTTGCATGCAAATTTTTTAACTATTCCAAAAAGACTTAATGTCCCTAATTGTTTGTACATTGACTATTCCAAGATTTATACAATTATTATCTGGTCCTAGACCTTCCTACATCAAATACATAGATTTCTTATTGAGCCAGAAAAGAGAAAAAAACTTACATTTATGGTGATATATTTTTTGCTTGTTAATTTCTAATCCTCACAAGAGACTAAAGAGTTGCTATAGTTGTATTTATTTTATATAGCACATAATTTATAGTCAATGAGACTAAATAAAATGTCCAAAATAAAAGCATTGCTAGCAAATGTCAGTTTGGGAGTTGTATCCATCTAATTGTGATGATTTATGTGTGAGTGGGCGGGGAGGAGGATACTGGGGATTGAACTCAGGGGCACTCAACCACTGAACTACATCCCCAGCCCTATTTTTCTCTATGTTATTTATAGTCAGGGTCTCACTAAAAAGCTTAGTGCCTCACTTTTGCTGAGGCTGGCTTTGAACCTCCTGCCTCAGCTTCCAGAGTTACTGGGATTACAAGCATGCTCCACCATACCTGGCTGTGAAGATTTATTTTAATTCCATTATATCACACTGACTCCATTCCTCAAAGCCCAGATTCTTGATAAAAGTTACAGATGGGTCTGTCCTTATTGCATGTTTCCTTTGTCTTATATAACTAATAATTATTCTTATGTATTACTACATGTAATTTTAAGAATTATCTGAAACATGCACTTAGTGTTTACAGTTTTGATTCACTATCTAATAGTTGTTTGACAATTATTTAACCTTTACCTCATCATTTCACAGTTTATTCATTTAAAATTTAGATGATAATAACATATCATCTTCATAGAATTGCTAGGAAAAGTAAAGCGTTAACATGTCCAAAGAGTTTGAAATAATGCCAGGTATGTAAGTCCCTGCTATCGTAATTAGCATGATATACTTTGTTACTGATAATTTTTTATAGTAAAATCTCAGATCTATTCCCTTAGTCTCAAATTCTTTGAGTGTATTTGCTACTGAGAAAAAAAAAAGAATCATTATTGTCTATTTTTTGCTTGTTTGTTTATAGGAAATCTAAGTTGGCAAATGCAGAAAATAATTTAATCTCTAGGAAAGAGGACAACACAGTCCCTAGACATAGCCACCTGGTCTTGAAAATAATATCAATATCTTCACTTTTAAAAGTGGCAGTTGGCCAAATGGATAGACAGCCCAAGGCAATTAGATCCTGACCTCTAAAAGCCCCAGAAAGTCAGGAAAATTTAGAGGGTAGAACAAGTGAAAAATGCCAAGGTTTCATCAGACAGACCAAGAGCAACTAAGTATCCTGTACTCTGTGGAATTGTACTTCAAAACTGAAGACAAAATATTTTCTGAAATAAAAATTGGGATAATTCATCACCAGTACACCTATATTAGAATAAATGTTAAAGTCTTTAAAGAGAAAGACCATAATACTGATCAGCAACATGGAATTACATAAAGGAAGGAAGAACATCAAAGAAGGAATAAGTGAAGGTAAAATAAAAATAGTTATTTTTCTTAATTTCTTATTTTATATATTTAAGATATATAACGTTCTTATTATTTGATTTAGCATAATAATTCTCTCAAAATAATAAGAGCAGCACAGGCTGGGGTTGTAGCTCATTGGTAGAGTGCTTTCCTCACAGGTGTGAGGCAATAGGTTCGTTCCTCAGCATCATATAAAAATAAAATAAAGTATTGTGTCCATCTAAAACTAAAAAGATTTTTAAAAAATAAGAGCAGCATTTTATGATTATGCATGCTTGTGTGTGTGTGTGTGTGTGTGTGTGTGCGTGCTCCTACATATCTATGCTATACATAAGCACAACAAATGATACCAATGGTACAAGGGATGAGATGGACAACTTAATATTTTTTTAAAAAAATTTAAAATACTATCTGTGAAGTGGTATTGTGATATTTTAAACTGTGCTTGGATGAATTTTAAAACTATATTGCTAATTTAAAAACAAATTTAAGCAAAATCTAATGGATATGCTAATAAGGGAGAGAAAATTAAACTCTATACAATGTTTAAAGAAAAGCAAAAACAGTGAGTAAAAAATAGGAACAAATAGAAGACAGTAACAAATATGGCATATATTATCCAACTACTAAAATAACTTTGCAAGTCAGTTGTCTAAATGAACCAATTAAAATATATTTAGAAAGAATTAAGAAACATGACCCAAATATATGTTGTCTTAAAATTGCTTTACATTTAAATATGTATACATTAAAATAAATTATAGGCAAAGAAATACCATGTTATTCTGATCAAATTAAAGAATCAGATCAAGAAGAATTATTAGGGGTAAAGTGCTGAGTTACATAATAATAAATGAGTTGATTGCCCTAGAAGACTTTACACTTTTTAATGCATGAGCATCCAATAAAGAAGCATCAATATACCAAAGACAAAACTCAAAGAACTTAAAGGATTAATGTATACATCCTCTAGAATAGTTGGAGACTTCAATACCCTGTATCAGAATTACATTCTGAAGGCACAAGGTAAGCATAGATCTAGTGTAACTGTATCAATTGAGTATAATTGACATCTATAGATTATTATATCCAATAAGAACATATTACACATTTACTTTAATGTCACATAAAATATTCTCCAACATAGAACATATTCTGAGTCAAAAAACAAATTTTAACAAATTTAGAATGAGGAAATAATGCAATGTCTGTTGTCATACCACAGTGGAACTCATCTGGAAATCATAGCAGAAAAAATAACTGGAAAATTCCAAAAATAATTATAACTAAACAACACACATATAAATAAGGAATAAATAAAGGAAAATAAGAGAAATTGAAAATACTTTGCACTAAAAAAAGTGAAAACACAGCTTATTGAAACTTGTGAATTGCAGAATAACTGTGGTTGGAGGGAAACTTACATATAATAGAAGATAATAAAAATCTACCATGAATCACTTAACCTAAAACCTTAGGAAACTAAAATAAGAGCAAGTTAAATTCAAAATAAGCAAAGAAGGGAAAAGTAACAATTAGAAAGAATTCAATGAAACAGAACATTTGTTGTGTTTATGCATAGCATATATATAGGAAATCAAGAAAGAAAATCAGTGAAACCGCCCCCTACATGTCTGTAATCCCAGTGGCTTGGGAAGCTGAGTCAGGTGAATCACAAGTTCAAAACCAACCTCAGCAAAAGCTAGGCTCTAAGCAACTCAGTGAGACTCTATCTCTATAAAAAATATAAAAGAGGGCTGGGTATGTGGCTCAGTGGTCGAGTGCCCCTGAATTCATTTCCTGGTATCTCCCCCTCAAAAATCAATGAAACCAAAAATAGGCTTTTTGAAAATATAAATGACATTTTAAGTCTCTAGTCAGACCAACTCAGCAAAACATAGAAAAGATACAAATATGGTACATCAGAAATGAAAAAGGGAATATTACTGCCAAACCAACAAAAACAAAAAAATAGTAAAGTAATACTACAAAAAATTAGGTGCTTACAAATTTAATAACCTAGATGAAATATACCAATTTGTTAAAGGACACACCTGCTGTCATTCAAATAAAAAATAAATGATGTGAATAAACTATAGATGACTTAAATAAATTGATTCAATAATCAATAATGTTCCAAAGCAGAAAGGACCAATCCCATATGGTGTCATTATTGGTGACTTATATTGAACATTTAGGGAAGAATTTATACCAATTCTCTACATTTCAGAATTTAGAAGATACAATAATTTTCAGCTAATTCTAAGAGGACAAAAATGACAATATGTTTTCAAAAAACATTAAAATGGCAGACAAGTATCTCTCAAGAACAGAGGCAAAAATCTTCAAGAAATATTAGCAAATTAAATCCAATGAAACATGAAATGATTGCATACCCCAACCAAGTCATATTTATCTTAGGTATAAAAGTCCATTTTTATATTGATAGTCAATTAATTTAATCTATTACAGAAAATTTAAAGTCACATGACCATATGAAGAAATACAGATCAAACATTTGCTCTATAGACTCAAAGCAATCTCAATCAAAATTTGAGCAAGTTTCTTTTGTAGATAATCAAAACCTGATTCCAATGTTTATGTGGAAAGGCAAAGTTTCCAGAATAGACCAAATCTATTGAAGAAGAAGAAAGTTGGAAGACTAACCTTTCTCGATTTCAAGACATAGTATAAATCTGCAGTTATCTAGAAAGTAAGTTATTGACAAAAGAATGATCAAATCAATCAAGAGCACAGGATAGCCAGTCCAGAGATAGAATAACATAAAGAGAGCCAATATTATCTTTGACAAAAGAACAAAGACAATGCAATGGCTGTGCATAGTGGTACCACACCTGTAATTTCAGTGGCTCAGGAGGCTGGGCCCGGAAGATTGCAAGCTCAAAGCCAGCCTCAGCATCTAAGTGAGGTGCTAAGCAACTTAGCAAGACACTATCTCAAAATTTAAAATAATAAATAAATAGGGCTGCAGAAGTTGCTTGGTAGCCAATTACTCCTGGGTTCAATTTCTGGTACCATAAAAATAAAAATAAAAGACAATATAATAGAGAAAAGAAAGATTTCAACAAATGATGCTGGAAAAGTTTAACCTCTAAACATAAATAATGATTTTAGACAGAGACCTTATAATTCTTTAAATAGTAACTCTAAATAATGCAGATTTAAACTTAAAACACAAATTTTAAAACTCCCAGAACATAGGAAAAATTCTAAGTGACTGGGTTTGGTAATGAGTATTTAGTTCTATAAAAGAAAATCAATGAAAGAAAAAAATTAATCAACACTCATTCATTAAACTCAGAAGCTTTTTGTTTTGTTTCGATTTGTTTTCTGTGAGAAAGACACTTTAAAGGGCATAAAAAGGCAAGCCCCAGAAAGAGATAAAATGTTTGTAAAGGAGGCAATCAAAGACTCTTACTCCAAACCTAAAAATTTCCCAGAAAACCAGAGGATAAACATGTATGAAAACATCCAGATCCCATATCATCAAATGAAATGCAAATTAAAATGACAAAGAATAGTTTATATATGTATTAGAATGACTGAAATCCTGAACATTGAGAACACTAAGTATTGGCTAAAAGCGAGAAACAGGAACTCTCATACATTGCTGTGAGGAATGAAAAATATTATTGCCACTTGGAACACAGGTTGTCAGTTTCTTACTAAGCAAGCACCTCTTACCATAGAATTCAGAAATCACACTATCTGGTATCTAAGGTAATAAAAATTTGTTTATACAAAAACCTACACATGTGCTTAGATCAGCTTTATTTATAATTGACAAAAGTTCAAAGGAACCAAGATATCCCTTAGTAGTTAAATGGGTTAATAGACAGTCAATGGAATATCATTCAGTCCCAAAAAGAATGAGATTTCAAGCCAGGAAAAGGCATGGAGAAAACTTTAATTCTTAGTACTAAATTAAGGACTCTAATCTGAAAAGACTATATACTTTGTGGTTTCAATCATAGGGCATTCTGGAAAAGGCAGAACTATGGGATAGTAAAAAGACCACATAGCTGTGCTAAATAGGTAGAGCAGAGAGAATTTTCAATACATTGAAACTATTTTACATGATATTATAATGATAGATATATTTGCCTAAACTCAGAATGTACAAAACCAAGAATGAGCCATAATGTAAACTATGTAATTCAGGTGATTGTGATGTGTAAATATAGGTTCATAATTATAAAAAATATATAGCAAACACTCAGAGGAGGGAGGATGTTCATAATGGGGGAGACTACACAGGTATAGGGACAGTGAATAATTAGTGCCTTCTGCTTATTTTTGCTGTGAACTTGTAACTGTTCTAAACATAGTCTAAAAAATGTATATTATGAAGCCATACCCCTCCATATGGGCTGGGTCCTGGAAGTGTTAATTTACATAAAGTTACTATGATCATTGGTAGACCTATTAAATTATAAAGAATTTGTTTTTAATATAATTTAAACAGGGTGATATAAACACAAAATTCCATACTCATAAAATATTTTTAATAAAGAAACTAAAACAAACCTTGTTATTTAAAAAAAAACAATTAAAAAGGGAATATACTCAGGAAGATAATTGAGAAAAGTATACTCTTTAGGATAGAATATATCCTAGGATGTAATCTTGTCTGTCCACTGATTGGCCCTAAAATGCTATTGGTACTTAAAACAGATGTAAATGAATAATGCATTATAGAGTATTTTTAAAGGTCAAAATAAAAATACATTTATAGTGACAGAGAAAAAAATCCCAAGCTTTTACTTTATCATTTATGTGCATACAGACTAATTTGTAAAAGGAATAAACAGCAGAAATGTGATTTTTATGTTTATGCAGTTGAAATTGACCTTTCTAGAAATCTTATATTTAGATTTATGTTTTTGATGCATGTAAATTATCAATCCCTAACTGTCCATTCAGTTTATGAATGCATTAAAAAATTGATGATACATTTTGCTCAATAATAGTGCAAAAAAGTCTACCCATAGAGAACACAAAACTGTATTCATATGAAAGTTTCACAATAGGGGAAATGTAGATAGTTTTCTAAAGACATATGGGGAAGATATAAGAACTGGAGAAAAATGAGAGGAAAAGATGAATGTGATCTTGATCATGATGGATTCTGTATGTCACACTGGGAGTTGAAAATTCATCCTGAAGATGCTGAGAATTACTATTATTTTGGAAAGAGATCAAATTTTTATTATAAAGATATAAGTTATCAGCATTATGAAGGACAGAATGGCGGGAGGAGAATGAATAAAGATACAAAACTATTTCTCCATATAGATGATTTTAGGAAAAATAAAAACAACATTTAGGACTATGGAGAGGGAAGATGAAGAAAATTTGCAACAGAACCAATGCAGGTAAATTTATCTAAACTTTGTACAATCCTTTTTTCAGAACTTACATCTGCCTTTCAATCACCAAGTAGGGTTATTTACGGGTTTTAATTATATATATATATATATATATATATATATATATATATATATATATATATAAATTTATATTCCATATACAAACTTTAAGATGTAATAAACTATACTATCATGATTTTGCATTGTTATATAAGAAAACTGCTAGTTTAATTATTACACCAGCTAAATTACTATATAGTATAGAAAGAATTCCAGTTTCACAAGTGAAAAGGAGAAAAGTGTGCATCTTAGAATTGATTAGATTCACTTTTAATTTTAAACTATGAATTCTGATATTCTCAATGGGTATATTGTTTTATAAAGCTCAGTTGAAAAAACACAATTTTGAAATCAATAAAATATTTTACAGATTTGGAGAGATCCACAGAAATTTCAGACAAATGTGAAGGACATCCCTACCAGAAATTACCACTAGTGTAGAATGCTTTTCTCTGCCTGAACAAATTTTAGTGGAAAAAAAGACATAGCCCTGTCAATTTTTACCACCTCCGCTATTTTTTTTAAATGGAATTTATGTTTTTACTAGATAAAGTCAGATATTTTAGAATAGTTTGCCCTTGTTGGCTGACCACTATTTAAAAGTATTGTTGGTAAAATAATATGGCTTATTACTACCTCACCAGAAATCTGCCAGCAAAGCAGTTGAGTCAGTTTAGTAAATTTAAAATTCTATAGCATCCTTTTCATTAGGTTCCTAAAAGATGTGCATAAGCTATTAGCTATAAGACCATTTCTACAATGGGACAATTAATATGCTACCATTTGCATGTCAACGTAAAATCAATTTTTATTACATTTCTCACTTGGATGATTGAGCCTTCTAATTAATGCCTAAATTTCCTGGCAATTTTTCTATTGTTAGTTTGTGTGAATTATTCTTAAATATGATCTCATATTACTATAATGTCTTAACTAAGAATAATATGTCAGATTTCAAAGATGAATTTTAAAAAAACAATATGGAAATAATATTCAAATTGGCATATAAATATCATTCTGGGTACAGCTGCAAGAAAACCATAAAAATATACTAGGACATGTTACGAATTAGTTTTCAGATTTTAAGGAAATTTAATATGCATAGTAATGCAGTTTGTTAATTGGAAGTAATTATTTATTTCTGTTTTAATATAATAGAATATACATAATAAAATTTATTATCTTAACCATTTTACATGTACAGCTTAATGTTAATTATATTCACAATGTTGTACAACCATCTTCACTATCCATCTCTAGAACTTTTTTTATCTTGTAAAACTGAAGTCATACGGATTAAAAAAAAAAATCCCTATTTTATCTTTGACTCCAGCCACAGGTAACCACCATTCTGCTATCTGTATCTATGATTTGACTAGTGTAGATGCCACACATAAGTTGAATCAGACAGTATTTGTAGAATTGATCTGTATTTGCCTCTTTGTGGCTGACTTATTTCACTTAGCAAAATGTCCTCCAGGTTCATCCACATTGTAGCATATTCTAGAACACCCTTCCTGTTCTTTAATTGTATCTATATTTTCTATTTTGCTCAACCATTCTTTCAACAAAAAACATTTATATTGTTTACATATTTTGGCTACTGTTATATATGCTCAAAGTAATGTTTCTCTGAAAACGGATATACAAATATCTCTTTGAGACCCTTCTTTCAATTTGTGGTTATATGCCCAAAAGTGAAATGACTAATCATATGGTAATTTTATTTGCAATTTGAGAAACTGTGTTAACATTTTTCCACAGTGACCAGCAATCAAGTGCCAATTAATTCACATCTTCACTCACACTTATCATTTTCAGTTTTTGTTTTGCTTTGCTGTTTTGTTTTATGTTAGTTATCCTAATGAGATTAAAGTGGTTCCTTGTAGTTTTTATTTGCATTTCCTGAATAATTAGTGGTGTTGAGTATTTATTATATTTTCATATGTTTGAAGAAATTCTATTTAAAACATTTACCCAATTTTTAATTTAGTTTAATTTATTGTTGGTGTTGCTGAGTTTTAGTAGCTCTGTGTATATTCTAGATGTATAGTTTCTGAATAGGATTACTATATTGTGTCAAAGTTAAATGATATAAATATATAACAAGTTAGACACCATGTAAAGAAAAACATTTCTGATGATTAAAACAGATCTCATGTTTTCAAGGCAACAAAAATGAATTTCTTTTAAAATAAAATCTAAGATAATTGTATGTCATTAAAATATACTTAACATCTTCCATTTTCTTATTAAAATATTTTTGCTCCTTATCTTTTCACTTCTTCTAATTTTCATTGGCCATGTGCACTTTTGAGTTCATTTACTTTTTTGGGGGGGTCCCTGGTGTAGTGCACATTGGCTTTCAAAAAAGCTCTCTCTTAAAAATGGATTAATTCTTTATTCAAAGTACATTTATGAAGACACAAATTGGTGTGAATATAGTTTGTATACAACCAGATATAAAAAATTGTGCTCTATATGTCTAATAAGAATTGTAATGCATTCTGCAAACATATATATTTTTTTTAAAAAAAGAATATTTCCACAGGGAAAACATTGATTAATTCTGACTCAGTATTTTGTAATAACTGATAAGTAACAAAATTCTTTTTTATTAAATAAGTATTCAAATTCAGATGTTTCAAAATTCTCAGGTCACCTACATACATTTAAGGGACTAGGTTATTTCAAACATTTGGTTGAATAAGCTAGAAGTAAAAATAGATGAAAATGTGAAACTCAATATAAACCTATTTCAATAACTCCTCTCACCTTACTCAGTCTCATTCAAATATCAGATAGTAATAATCAAATAATATAAGAACTTTTCATGCAGAAATTTATTTGGAGGAAAATTATAAGAAAATTGCCAAGAAACTTTTGGGGAAACTAAAGATAGTTGCCATAGAATTCTCAAACATTTTAGTATACAAATCTGTAAAATAAAATATTCAATAGCATAAGCAATAAAGATAAAAATCCAGTAATTAATATTTAAATTATTTTCATGCACATAACTCTTCTGACCTAATGCAATACATATTTATGACATTAAATATTTCAAATTAGCTATTTGATTTCAACAAATTATCCTAATGTTTGCAATGGTGACTTTCCTTTCTTTGGTTAACCAGTATGATTTTTTCCCAACCACAATTCTGGTCAAATAGCCCAGTACTTATAGTCATTGCTTAATTCTTGTACAATTATAAGAATGTTGAGAGTGGAAAACATCAGTGATTTTGTTATTACGTCTGTGAAAAATCTAACCATTTTCATATTTATTTCCATGATGATCTAATTTCAAACTGCGCCCCACAGTATATTTTATTTTTGCATTGAACAGCAAAATAGACCACTCATGAACGAGAATTCATTCAATTACTATGAGCAAAGTAGCCTTAACTTCCTTTAGATATCCGCTAGCAAGATATAAAATGACACTTACCGGACACATCAGTAGCACAATAGGGCCTTTATTGATTTTCATATCATGTTCTTCAGTCTGAGATGGCTCTCTTGAGAACTCTGCTTCCCAGCAGGAAAAAATTGCCTTTTCTACGTTTGAATTCTCAGGTCTATTAATGCATCCCTAGCTGGAGACACTGTCATTTTAGTTCTCTTTCTTTGTAGTTGATGTGTCTACACCTTGCTATTGTAGTACCCTAATGGATCCTAGGGTTGTAGGTCAAAGTATGAAAACAAAAAAAATGAAATTGCTTAGCCTGTGAATCAATAAAAAAGACTCTTAACACTTTCTCTAAGTATAAAATGTGCAACCAATGAAGTGTGGTAAGTGCATTCCACCTTGTACTAAAACTATAAATAGAATATTTTAACTCTCAACATGTATGTACTCAAAATGCAGATAAAGTGTTACTATAATTGTTCAACACACAATATCTAGATCAAAAAAGCAACCACCATTCACTTGATATGTTGAGTAAGATAATGTATTTTACTCATTCAAAAATTACCTCAAAATTATATTGTATGCCCTTCTATTACCATCCTCTATAAATGACCTAACTTAAAATTCCAAAGAATAAAAGCATACTGGTGAGGGTGTTCCAGTACCCACTGTCTGACAGGGTCACAATGTGTGCCGCAAGGCCGCACCATCTTGAAACTGGAAACTTTAGGAATGTTAAATGTTTTGTTTGTGATACTCATAATATGAATAACAGGGCATACGTCAATCAATAATAAAAGTACGTATTGCCTGTGATTGCAGGAAAATTCCCAGAATGAGACTAAGGATACAATTGAGACTTGCTATTAGGTACATTTCAATGTCTCTCTGGATACAAAAAATCGTGTTATTCTTCAAGCTTAAGCAACAAGAAATATTTATCCCATGGTTTACAATTTACACTAGCCACCCCCCAACCCCATCCTAAAGCCATAACCTGTACAACAGCCTAGCCCTACATAAATACAATTGATATGCCAACAGTACAAGGACCACGGTATGTAGCTTATCGTATCCCCTTGAGAAAAAGAGGCTAATAAAAATACATTCCCCAACCAATAGACCCTCCTTTGCTTTAAGCAAAAACTTATGATGAAAATGGAAAAACCTAGTTAACATAAATGACAAATTAGTTGAGGTGTAAATCCTGCCCTTTAAGATTACAAAGACATAAGAATTGGTGTGCTTTGACCAAAAATCTAGGAAGTTTTTTAAGAAAGCAGTTGAATAGGTCATATGAAAAAAGAAAATTACCTTGGAAATTAAAAATAGAATAATGTAAAATTAACATAGATATATTTTAGAGGCACTTCAGAGTAGTTGGCTTTTAAATAATAGACTTTCACTACTTTAAGTGTGTTTTACTGGGATTTTAGTTTAGAAGTAAGAAAGCTTACCAATAATCATAAGTATGCTTTAAAGTTAAAGGTTAATGAAATAATTATAGGTATGCTTTAAAGTTAGAAATGAATTATAGGTCAGGAGTCATGTAGTCTAGTTGCATCGCCTAGCACTGAGTGATTGAGGTGAAAATGTAAAAGCTTAATCATGAATGGCTAAGATTACAGAAAAATATTTTGAACAATGTACTCAATATCTTAGGTAATCAATGTACGTCAGAAAAGATTGTAACTCTTGAAAATTATGTAAATCAAAAAAGTTTCGGGCTCTGAAGCTGTCCATTAACTACCTGAAAAAACACATGTAAAAAAGGTGAAAAAATAAAGGTCCCTCCAGGGTCAGAGAGATGTCTTCTGGAGGTTGCTCATCACTTGCAACCTGTCGTCCCAACTCTTCTTCTTTCACCGATGCCACTGCTCCTTCCACCCTGGACCCTCACTCCCCCTGCCAGGGCTGGACCTTGGCAGCATACTCTATCCTTTAAAGTGACCTCCTCAAAATTACCTATTTCAAGGTTAAAATTTTTTTGTAAATAGATATAGGAAATTAAATTCTTTGAAGTTAACTGAAACAACAGATCAAGAAAAAAGTAATATCAGTATTTCCAAGTGAGATTAAGACTTTTAAATAGTCTTCAAATTATTTCTGGTTAGTTGTATATTTTAAAAATAATTAAATTATATACATATTAATATTTTATTGCCTAATAATTTATGTCATTGGTAAGAGGTTAATTTATATATTTTGATGTATTATGTAAGCATACTACTCCTAGAAATTAACCACAGATTATCATCAAATGGACAACATTGTCAAAATATTTTGTAAAAATCTATCATTCAGAGTATTCAATTTCCATGTTAAAATTTTTTTCATGGAATAGTTTTAAAATATAATTTAAATTGGTTTTGTTTTTTTGGTTCTTTACATTTTGTTTTCTATTTCTGGTCTTCTTTACTAACTCTGAGATAGTTGCTTTAGTTAAAATACAGTAAGGATGAGAGAACAGTTATGTGAACCTCCTTTGTCAAGTTTATTTCTAGGATATATCAGTTGTCCTTTAAAATTATGAGATGCTCTCATATGACTTATAATGAACTGACCATATTAATCATCATAACAAACTTCCTTGATAGAATTGTAATAAATATTTTGAGGTCTTAAATTGTTACTTTTGTGATTGAGACAGTTATTCAATGTCACGTAAGCAACACATAAACCAGAAAATGTTCTAAATAACTTTATAAATTAATATTTCAAACTAGTGGTTATTTTGAAACAAATATTATTTTTATGTTCTAATAATAAATAATTTAATTTTACATCTATTTTTATGATAATGTTTAGAAGAATAGAATTGATGAATTTGACTAAAACAGATCCAGTGAAAAATGTATTTAAAAAAACAGGTGTTTGCTCATGGTATGAAGTTTCTATTACCCTGTTTTAACTACAAACTTTGGAGAAAAGTTATATATAAGAAAAGCAAAATAAGTAAGAAGAGAGCGGAAAACTTCCTTATTAAGAGAGCACATATGCATCATTCCATTGGCAATTGGTGTTCTCCTTTCTCAAATGTGAATGAATATAAAAAACTTTGTTTTTCATCACTAATAACATATACATTTGAGAAATCACCATGGATCAAGATATAACATTGACCAAGATAACGGTAGAAAAAAGAATATATAATTTGACTCAGTTATTACACAATTTACTGCTGGTCAGAGGTTTAGAATCAACTCAGAATCTTGTTTTATGTTTCAACACAACGTCTATTAAAATATTATTCTTATGAACTTTTTAGAATATATACAAAATGAGGAAAACTTCATGTCAAAAGCAGATGAGTCTTATAAAAATCAATGTGCATACATTGAGGATGAAAAGTGAAAATTTCATAATTTTAAAAGTAGTGATTTTTAGTTTGATTTCTATTCCTATATTACAAAACACACAACATAAGACCACCAGTGAAGCTTAATCACTACAGTGTCTTCATTATGATCATTATTTAATTAAATTGTGCACCAGTAATATACCTTTCAATGTTACTTGCATTGAAAACAACACTTTTTCATTAAACCAATGCAAAACAAATATTTGATATTTTTTATTTAGTATTTATTTTTACCTAATAGTATCATAAAACTTGGTCCACATGTACATATAACAGTATACACTCACATTTAAAGCAGTAGATAAAATACTTAACATGCATAATATATGCTTAAGACAGAATCCAAAGTTGCTAAGAAAGGTACATAAATGTTGTAATTTGTTCCTGTAAATACTACCTAAAAGTAAAAAGGCATCTATAAAATTTGGGGGAATGTTCGAGTGTTTTTTAAAATTAGCTAGAGAAAATGAATGGAATGGCAAATAGTTGTATTAAAATATTGATAGGGCTGGGGTTGTGGCTCAGTGGTAGAGAACTCGCCTAGCATGTGTGAGGCCCTGGGTTCGATCCTTAGCACCATATAAAAATAAATAAATAAAATAAAGGTATGTGTCCAACTACAACTAGAAAATAAACATTTCAAAAATATATTGATAGTACAAATGGTGCCAAAAAATTACTTCAAACCTGGGCCAATTGAGCAAAGTCCACAGGACAAACATAATGTTCAAAAAGGTATGCAATATACTTATTTTTCAAAATGGCCATAGAAACAAAGAATAAATGCTTCTGATGACATAATTAAAAGGAAGCAAAGAATTGTAAATTGAGCTTATTCTGAAACAGATTTATTTAAAATATGAAGTTGAATGTCGAATTTGTCAAAGATTTAAATAGAACTTGTGACTTGAACATGAATGCCTCATTCTCATAACAGAAAATTAAGAAATATTATTATTTATTGTAATTCATCAGGAAAATTTGGGGTCATAAAGTTATTTACAGACTTAAGAATTTTCAATGTGTGTATTTTCCTATTTAGTTGACTCTAGTGATGTTTATGAAATCTGTCTTTATATTTTTTCTTTATTACTTTTGAATAATTAAGAATGACACCAATATGTCCTTGCTGCATGTAGTCAAAAGCACTGTGAGGAAAGGTTGTCTTGGAGATACTATAATGGTTCTGCTGTCATAATTTCTTTTTCAGCAAGCTCATTGTTGGTGTGTAAAAAATGTTATGGTTTTTGTACTTTGATTTAATATTGCAACTTTAATGAATTTGTAAACTTTGACAGTTTTTTTTGTGAAAGTACTTAGGATTTTCTATACATAAATTACTTCATCAGCAAACATGGATAATTATAATTCTTCCTTTTTTAAATTTGGATTCCTACTCTTTCCTGAAATTTCCAAGACATAAAATGGATTAATGTATGAAGAAATTGAAATGCTTACTTCCCTAATTTGATTTTTACACATCATATAAGTGCATCAAATTACCAAAATATATCCATAATAATGTACAAATATTGTATCTGAATTTAAAAGATATCTTGCAGGAAAAATGTAAGTGCACAACTCAATACCACAAAGAAATTCAATTCAAACTGTGTGTGTGTTTGTGTATTTAAGTGGGTGTGTGCGCATATGTATATACATATATATACAGAGATACATTATATATGTATATATATTTAAAATATATAACTAATCTTTTTTTTGGTTTATTTTTCTGTTGGTGGACATTGAGGATGTTTCCATCTTTTGGTTATTATGAATAGTGCTTCTATGAATGTTATTGTACAGGTTTTATTTGAACATTTTGTTTTGAACTTTGAGCATACACCTGAGAGTAGAATTGCTAGACCATATGGCAGGTTTAAAGTCAACATTTTTTATGTAAGTTTTTTTAATTTATGTATGACAGCAGAAAGCATTACAATTCTTATTACATATATAAAGAACAATTTTTCATATCTGTGGTTGTATATATAATATATTAACACCAATGCGTGTCTTCATACCTGTACTTTGGATAGTAATGATCATCACATTCCACCATCTTTAATTACTCCATGCCCCTTCCCTTACCCTCCAACCCCTCTGCCCTATCTAGAGTTCCTCTATTCCTCCCATGCTCCCTGTCCCTACCCCACTATGAATCAGCCTCCTTATATCAGAGAAAACACTCAGCATTGTTTTTTGGAATTGGCTGACTTCACTTAGCATTATCTTCTCTAACTCCATCCACTTACCTGAAAATGCCATGATTTTATTCTCTTTTATTTCTGAGTAATATACCATTAAATACATATGCCACATTTTTTTTATCCATTCATCTGTTGAATGGCATCTAGGTTGGTTCCACAGTTTAGCTATTGTGAATTGTGCTGCTATAAACATTGATATGGCTGTGTCCCTGTAGTATGCTGTTTTTAAGTCCTTTGGGTATAGGCCGAGGAGAGGGACAGCTGGGTCAAATGGTAGTTCCATTCCCAATTTTCCAATAAATCTCCATACTTCTTTCCATATTGGCTGCACTGATTTGCAGTCCCACCAGCAGTGTATGAGTCTATCTTTTTCCCCACATTCTCACCAACATTTATTGTTGAAGAGGTTATCTTTTCTCCAATGCATGTTCTTGGCACCTTTGTCTAATATAAGATAATTGTAGTTTTGTGGGTTAGTCTCTGTGTCCTCTGTTCTGTACTATTGGTCTTCAAGTCTGTTTTGATGCTAATACCATGCTTTTTTTTTTTTTTTTTTTTTTT
>NW_025999968.1:22469323-22492780 GCF_001458135.2 Marmota marmota marmota | reverse complement strand
GATGGGGTAGAGAGAGAAGATGGGAGGGGAGGGAGGGGGGATGGTAGAGGATAGGAAAGGTAGCAGAATACAACAGTTACTAATAGGGCATTATGTAAAAATGTGGATGTGTAACCGATGTGATTCTGCAATCTGTATTTGGGGTAAAATTGGGAGTTCATAACCAACTTGAATCTAATGTATGAAATATGATATGTCAAGAGCTTTATAATGTTTTGAACAACCAATAAAAAAAATTAAAAAAATAAAATAAATAAAAATAAAAATAAATTCTAGAATCAACCCCCCCCCAAAAAAAAAAGAATTTTTGCATCTACATTCATTAGACATATTGATTTGAAGTTTTCCTTTTCTTTCTTTTTCTTTTTCTTTTTTTTTTCTTTTTTTATGTGTTTTTGCCTGGTTTTGAAATCAGAGTGATATTGGCCTCATGGAATGAGTTTGGAAGTGTTGTCTCTTTTTCTATTTCTTGAAATAAATTGGAGAGTATTGGTATTAGTTCTTCTTTAAAGGTCTTGTAGAACTTGGCTGTGTATCCATTCGTACTGGGCTTTTCTTGGTTGGTAGACTTTTGATGGTGTCTACTATTTCATCACTCGAAATTGATCTGTTTAAATTGTGTATATCATCCTAATTAAATTTGGGCAAATTTTATGACTCTAGAAATTTGTCGATGCCTTTGATATTTTCTATTTTATTAGAGTACAGGTTTTTAAAATAATTTCTAATTATATTCTGTTTTTCTATAGTGTCTGTTGTGATATTTTCATTTTCATCGTGTATGTTAGTTGATTTGAGTTTTCTCTCTCCTTCTCTTTGTTAGCATGGCTAAGGGTCTGTCCATTTTATTTATTTTTTCAAATAACCAAATTTTTTAATATTTATTTTTTAGTTATAGTTTGACACGATACCTTTATTTTATGTGGTTCGGTGGATGGAACCCAGGGTCTCACACGTGTAAGGCAAGAGCTCTACCGCTCGCTGAGCCACAACCCCCAGACAAAGAACCAACTTTTTGTTCTGTCAATTTTTTCAGTTGTTTCTTTTGTTTCAATTTTATTTATTTCATATCTGATTTTAATTATTTCCTGTCTTCTGCTGCTTTTGGTGTTAATTTGTTCCTCTTTTTCTGGGGCTTGGAGATATAATGTTAAGCCATTTATTTGTTGACTTTTTCTTCTTTTAAGGAATAAACTCCATGCAATGAACTTTCCTCTTAGAACTGCTTTCATAGTTTTCCATAGTTTTCTTGTAGTACCTGTGCAGATTGTCTGTACCTCACCTTGATTTGGGGCTTCCAGACCCTGCTGGTGTCCCTCAATGGATGCTACTGCATCCTGGGTCTGGGACTTGCATAAGATGGAGTGGGTATATACTGGGCTTGACCTTCTGTGATAGTCTGCTGGTAGGAAGGGGAGGTCCTGCACCAAAGGCTAGGCTCTGGCAGTGTCTGCCCCGCTGGTGAAAGGGTGAACTGGGCCTACTGAGATCCTGGATCCAGTATGGGCTTGTGTGGGCCTTCTGGGCTGGATCTTGGCTCTCACAGTAGTGCACTGGTCAAAAGGGGTTGTCCTGCACCAAAAGCTAGGCTCTGGTGAGTGTCTGCCCCACCAGGAAAGGGGTGGACCAGATGCGCTTGTGTGCCTGGGCCCTGCAGAGGCTGGTCAAAATTTATAACTCTTCTTAAATATCAACTTGCACATCTAAATTGGACAAAATTAAGAATAGCTTTGTTTCAAACTTTAGGTATTTCTTTGGACAAAAGCCATTCAAGAAGTTTATTTCAGTTATTTTTTTAAATAACCTATATGACAATACTTTAGTGAGTTGAAAACTAGAATAAAATGCTATTCTCAACTCTTGTATTTTAAAAAATTGAAAAGGTAACTTTCTGACCATCTTGGAAATAATAAGGTAGAAGGAAAAAAATAGGATTCAATCTGAATTTTTATGAAAAATGTAAATATAAGCTGTATTCTTTTACCTTAGTTTTTTTTCATTCAACTTTTATATTTCCACACATTGTCAATGGATTTTTTTGTAATATCAGTGGACATAAAGCTACAAAATGAAAATAAGAAAAATAAAATCTAAATCATTTTCATACATACTAAGATTATATCCTTGCTGATATATGAGAAATATAAAGAATTTAAAATAATTCATCAAAACTCCAATGTTAAATATTGTGTGATTTTCAAAATAAAGATTATAATTATACTCAAAGGTCAAGTGATATTGCTGTATATTTTCTTTTAAAATTGCAAATTAGCAGAGTTTAAATTGGTTGAAGAATCCCCACTTTTTTGAGCTTTGATACTTCATTTCTTCCTCATCTCACATTGTATAACAAATACCTATAATATTCTGAACAATTATGAGTGAATTTACAGTAGTTTTCCATCAAAAAAGAATACAAAATTAAATGTTTGTTTAAGTAACTTCACCAATAAAACAACAGTGAAGTTTTCATGAAAACACAAATCATCAATAGCAGTTTTCTTTGGATGAACATAATATAACATGGATTTTATTTAAATGTATTATACTATGGTGTGATTTACATATATACACGTGAAAAACTTTATATATATATATATATATATATATATATATATATATATATAAAATTAAATTTTGAAAAGGCTTTGTTTTAATGTGATGACTGACAGTGAAATTTTAAGTATACATATCTACTTTTTCAAAGAATGACAGAAATTTAAATTACCTATAATTTACACATATTTCCTAATTAACCTCAAAAAAGAAAAATTACTGTTTTATGGGATATTTTTCATGACATAAATGTATTTTATCATGTCTAGAGGAAAAGAAACTTTTGCTAATGTGTGTATATATTTGGAGGGGGGTTGTACAGGGAATTTTACTATTGAGCAGCATCTTCAGTCTAGTCCTTTTTTTTAAACTTTAAGACATAGTCTCACCATAGTACTGAGCTTGTGCTGGAACTTGTGATCCTCATTCTTCAACCTCCCAAGTCACTGAGATTACAGATATGGAATACTGAACCTGGCTAATAACGAATATTTTTAAGGAAGTCTGTGAATAAGAAATAATCCAATTTGCAAGTTATTTTCTGAAACACAGTGTACCATACAGTGTGAACTATTGGAGAAATATAAAAGTAAAAGAAAGTTTTCTGATTGAATAAGCATTAAATCAGAATGTCATGCATGTCAAGGAAATTCACCAAAGGGATTGCAAAGATAGAAAGAAATCTCAATTTTTATAGCTAAATAGACATAACCCATTACTCACAAAAAACAATAACTAGCCCTCAAGTAAGAGGATTTGCTGCAGGTACTTTATCATAAATTTACTTTTCAATTGGATTGACACCCCGCAAAGTGTCCCTGGAAGTTAGGATACTACCCTCCCACAGAAACTGAAATAAGGGTACTGTCTTTTTTGAGGGTTACATCTCAAAAAGGTGTCTTTGAGAATGTTATTTCTGGATCATAAAGCTAGCAAGAGGTGTAGTTAACATTTTTAAGAGATTTAGATACATTTTAATAAGACAGAAGAAGAATTTAGGTGTATTTATAGTAAATAGTCCAAGAAAAAAATGTTCCCTTACTTTGGAAAGTGATAACTTTAAAAAATTTGTGCTTACTATTGTAGGAACATCTTTATGGACTTAATACAAGTATTGACTAAATAACTCAAAGTTCCATGACAATGAACAGTTAATAATTTGCAAGTTGTCAGCTCTTTTATTATCCAAACATTGTTAAATTTATAAATACTTTCCTCTGAACAGCACATTTCTATCTGAGAAAAATTAAGTTGAAAAAGAGTAGACAGAAGAGTATTTTTCATTTTATTTTATTTCATTACTTCTTGTGGGGTTCTTAATGGAACCTAGAAGTGAGGAAATTTAGAATGTTCTACACACCCAGCCCTAGAAGGATGCTTTATAAGCCTCTATATTTAGCAAATGATTAAAACATGATTGAAATATTTTTGCTGATCACATGATACCCTTCTCAAGACATAAAAAAGAAAAACTCCAGAAACAGGAAACAACAACAAAAAAATGTTACCTTTAGTTAATTTTCTTTCTCTTAATGTAGTTTATAATGAAAATAAACAAAATCATTTTTAATGCTTTTATGCCAATTGAGTAGGTGAGATTAAACTAATGATGTCATAAAGCCCAATTTGGATGAAAAACAAAGTATAATTAAGTAAGTTAATATGTATTGGATTATAAGTGCCAAATTAGCAAAACCAGTTACTTTATAATTTGTAAATAATATCATTTAATACTTTGTTTTTCCTTATATGTGTTATAGAAATAGAGATAACAATATAAAAAGCACTGGTACAGTATGTTAAAATGATAATAAGATGATCAAATTTAATATTTTAATCTTTCTCTCTCTTTCTCTCTCTCTCTCTCTCTCTCTCTCTCTCTCTCTCACACACACACACACACACACACACACACACACATATCTCTGTGGGTATAATTAAACATTTCTGTACCAAAGATCCCCTTGGCATAATTTCCATGAAAAAAACACCTGTTTGGATATTTTTCTAAGTCAGACATGAAAACGTGTAATTAATTACTGTTTTTTAGTTAAGTTTTCCATCACTGTAACCAAAATTAGAGAAGAAAAAGTTTATTTTGGCTTAGTGTTTCAGAGTTTCCATGGATGGTTGTCCTGAGATGAAACAGAACATCAGGAACATCATGACAGAAGGGCATGATGAAGGAAGGCAGCTGATGACAAGGCAACCAGAAGTGGAGAGCTCTGCCAACCAAAGAAAAAGTGTAAACTCGAAAGTCAAACCCCCAGTAACCTTCTTCCTTCATCTACAACTTACCTGTCTACATTGACCACCCTTGATTATTATAGGTGCATTTAATTAGTAGATTAATCCACTGATACAGATATAATGTTCTAATCACTTCCTTGGTGAAAATTCTATTTTTCTCATACATGAGCTTTTGCAGGATACCTCATATCTAAACCATAACAGATTGTTTATTCCATTTCATATGTGCGTGTGTGTGTGTGTGTGTGTAAGTAGATAAGTAAGAAAGTAGGTAGTACTTTATATAAAAAAAAGTTTTATTTATATCCTCAGCCCTTTATCTTACAGATTAAATAAAAAATATTGAGAAGGGATAATTTTGTTCATTTGTTTGGTTTGGTTTGGATCTTGAGTTCAGACTATCTACATACTCAATTCAATTCAATTTTCTTTTTGTGTTTTGTCTGTCTCCTCTGTATTTGTCTACATTTTCATAATTGTCACTTTGATAATCTTTCTGTATATATTCTACTACTAGATTGTGCAATAACACATTTTGTAAGCAAATACTAATAAATTAACTAATCAATGGATCACATCTTAAAGAAAGACTCAGCATAGATACAGTCTTTGCCCTTAAGAACTATATATTATGGCAAAAATTAATAATATAAAGAAATAAATTGAAGAATAGAAAAAAACCTGCTTAAATAGTAAATCATAGCTAGGTAGTGATTTACTATTATAGTTGTTGTATTGTTGTTTATGATTCGAATACTGAAAATAAGTTCTTATACTGCTTACTACCTTTAAAAATGAATAGACTTAAATTTTCCAAAATTTCTAAAAGTTCATTACACAAAGACAAACTCTCTATAAAACATTTTTCTTAAGATTCTTCATTATGAAAAAAACCTGTGCTTATTTTAGAGTACCAAAACAAGAATTCTAAGATCATTAACATTGTTATTTATATGCAACCATTAAAATATGCAACATTTGGGTAGTAATATATAGATATACAACTATGTTTACTGTTTTTGGAAATAGTACTACTTAGTTGTTATTCTTTTTTTAGTCCTTTTGAATCTCTAGTAACATTGAAATTTTATTTCTGAATCGTCATTAAAATCAACACTGTTAAAATGTAATACTTACAGGAAATAATGACTTCTGAACACATATTATTGAATATATGTATACATATATATGCATATCGCTTGAATATATATATATATGTGTGTGTGTGTGTGTGTGTATTTAGCTATACATTTATATATATACCCGCACAATAATGAACTATATACTTTGCATGATTTGCATATGGTTTGTCTCCTCCAAAACTCATGTTGGAGTTTAATGTCCATTGTGAAGTATTAAGAGGGTGGCAATCTAATTCTGCATTGTATGTACAGGAAGTGGTATTGTGAGGTGGTTAGAAATAAAGCATGAGTGTGAAGCCCTCAGTATTGAATACTGGTCATTTATAAGAGAGAGACCACAAAATGCACTTACACTCAGCACTCAATGTTTATCACCAAGTGATGCCTTGAGCCTTCTTGGAGCTCTGCCAGCCAAGACCATCAGCAGATGTGTCCCTTCAACCTTGAGCTAGAGCTATTAGCAAAAATAAATCTCTTTTTTTAAACCTCACCCAGTCTTCAAAACTGTGTTATTAGCAATGAAAAACAGACTAAATCAATACTCTAATTAACTTATCTAGTAAGTAAAATTGTTTCTATTATCACTAATATTTGAAAAGTTCACAAGGAAGGAATGGATTTACATATTTCAATAATATTAATAACATTATTCTAAAGAAAAATTAAATAAGATTTATTGATATAATTGAAATGTAAGAAATTCTTTATAATTTTTTGGGGGGTGTACCAGGGATTGAACCCAGGGGCACTCAAACATTGAGTCACATACCCAGGCTTATTGTAATTTATTTAGAGACAGGGTCTCACTGAGTTGCTTAGGGCCTCACAAATCTTTATAATTTTTAAAGAAAACCTATCAGCAAAATATTACATTGGTTAAACCCTTTCTAATCACCTTTCTAACAGTGATGATAAGTATAAAAGTAACCACCTGTGTTAATAAAGTAAAACATGTCATCAACTGCATTTTAATTCAGAAATTTTATTTCTATACATTTTTGTAGTTTAATGATTTTTGTGTGATTTTGATATAGAATTTTTAAATATATTTAGAACAGCATATGGAAATTATATGAATATAAATCAATATTGTAATGATATGTAACATGATATTTTACAAAATGATACAGAAAATGATAAAATTTACAATATTCTATTTTTTAAATACTTTTCTATGAATGAGTTATATGTTTTATTGACAGTTACACATTAAACACTTACTAATTCATATTAGATGGGAATTATCCTTGCTACACTAGTTAGATAGGGAAATATTTGTTTTTCCTTATCCTTGTTAAACCAGATGAAAAAGGTGAATACAATGAGTATATTCAAATATGATGATTAACTGTGTTCAGAAATCATATGAAATAATTTTACCTGGAGAGCTAGTATTGAAAAACAGAGATTAGACTTGATTTTATCACAAAAGCTGACTACTTCAGAATTATAAAAAGCAAGTGCAAGTTGATGACAACACAGACTTCTTCGAGAAATAAAATCAGATGAATGTTTGTGTCATTATTGAAATACACACAAACATACAGACAGAGAGAGGGAGAAAGAGAGAGAGTTCCAGCAGATACATGAAAAGGTGCTCTAAATAACCAGTCATCAGGAAAATGCAACCCAAAACCACTATGAGATAGCTCTTCACATCTGTTAGAATAGCTGTTTTTTTTTGTTTGTTTGTTTGTTTGTCTTTTGTTTTTTGTTATTGTTGTTTTTAATGTAAAAAATGCTGGCAACAATAAGTAGAAAGGAGAAAAGGGAATACTTGTATACTGTTGATAGGTAGATAAATTGATATGGTCAATATGGAGAAGGGTATGGGGTTTCCTCAAAAGATTAACTGTGATAAATTTTTTAAAAAATAGAATATTATAAATTTTATCTTTTTCTGTATCATTTTGTAAGATATCATGTTATATATCATTAAATATTGATTTAAATTCATATAATGTCCATATGCTGGTCTAAATATATTTTAAAATTCTATATTAAAATCACACAAAAAAAGGAAAACTACCATATGACCCAGCAGTCCCACTTCTGGATATTTATCCAAAGGAATGAAAATCAGGATATTGAAGAGAGATCTGCACTCATGGGTGCATTGCAGCATTATTCACAATGGCTGCATTATGGACTACACCCTAAGTTTCTATCAAGAGAAGAATGGGTAAAGTGTGAGGTATGTGATGGAATACTATTTGGCCATAAAAAGAAAGAAATTGTGCCATTGGTAACAACGTAAGTGGAGCCAGAGCAGTTCACATCAAGATCATCTAAGTTCACAGGTGAGAAAATGAAAACTTTACAGTGAATACCTGATTTGGCTGAAATTGATGGAAGTAGAAACAGGAAGAAGGCAGACAATGAATGCACTGTTCTTCCTAATTGTTCAGTTACAAAACACATGAGCCTTGTATTAAGTTACAGGAAACAAATTTTGAGCAGTAAATTGAGAAATAACAAACCGTAAAGGGAAGTATGGATAAACTTTACAAAACTAAGGAAATCTAATAAAATAAGTGCTGCTTGAAGGAACCTTTGTTTAGATTGGAAAAAAATGAAAAAAAATAAAAGGGTCTTTAAAGTTTTCAAGTACATGAGGTTGATTAAGAATTATAAATGTATGGCACCACAATAAATGAGTGGAAATAAAAGGAAAGTGGGTTCAATTTACTGTATACAATTAATTGAATTAATTATACCAATTACTTCAGTTTTCATAAAACAATTAAATGATGTCCTTACAAAAGAGACCCCAGAAAGCTCCCTTGCTCCTGCCATATGAGGACATAAGGAAAAGAAAGCCATTTATGAACCAAGAAATAGCCTTATTAAGACTGGGACACCTATGTTGACAGATATTAAACAGATATTAAATTTATGTTGTTTATAAATCCTGTTTGTAGTATTTTGCTATAAGAATTCAAATGAACTAGATAATTACTGTGTATCAGAGACAATTTATATTGGTTAGCAGGATTCCAAAGAAATTTGCTGTGTTTTTTTTTCTCCATAATAAATGTAAAGTATTTAGCCTTGGATCTTCTATTAATCTAAGTAGGCAATGAAGGAAATAATGCAATGAATAACAAGCTTCTGATACTGATGTGACAGCCTTGAGGTAGAAAGATCAATTAAGAGTAGCCCTCTATCTAATTAGAAATAGAACTGCACGGGTGGTAGGGACCTTATAAGTGGATTAATAACGGAGGGCATAATAATTCTCTATTCCTTTTGTAAGATGATGCTGTGAGATACAAGTCAACTCTGGCAAATTTTCCTGTAAAATTCAGCCAAATAATTAAAAAACAGGTGTACAGTATTATGAAGCTATAATCAAAAACAGGATCATTAGCTAACTATCTCTCACAGAACTATTTCTGTCTAATTAAATAACATTCTTAATATACTCAATATGTTATTATGAATAAGTGATGTAGTTTACATTTATCCCTGTGGAATGTCATGTTATTATTTGTATATATCCTTCTTCACATCTGAGAACAGCTTTGAGTTGTTGGGATTCTGTTTTATGTTTGCTTTTCTTTTATGCTATATTTATGCTGTCACACAAAATGTTTACACCTACCCCAGCTGCATTTGTTTTGCACCATCTGTGTATCTTACTCCCATACAGCCTATGTCTTTGTGCAAGTCATTAATACAAATGTTGAACAGGACCATTCCCAAAACATATAGTTAGAGGTTTCCATCACAGTAGATACTAAATAAAAAATCTAAACCATGATGATAGCAGCTTTAAAGGTAAAGAAGCCATGAAATCATAATAGCTTACAATCTATAGTTTACCTTTTTCATGCAGGTGGACATATGTCCCACACACATACACACAATCACCATCACCACCACCAAAAAAATACATAAATAGCATGAGTTTTTGTAATCAAAAGTCCATATTTCCTTGACTGAATATTACTTTTATTACAAAATCTGAGAGACTATTTGAAACTTAACATGAAGAATTTGTCTTATATATCTATATCACCATGAGGCTAGTGAGAAAGGAGAGAATTCGCAGCTGCATAAAGGGTAGAGAAGGTACAACGATTCACAGTTTTATTTGGATAAAGCAATCTCTGTTATTATCTCAAAATATTCCTTATTGTATCTGTGTAGCCAGATCACAGAAAACAAAGGAGTTAAATGCCAATGACAACACGGGTGAGTTTGATCATGGGCTCTGTCTCAAAGTACCTTGTGAGTTACTGTAAGTAAGGCATTTCAGCTTTATATCAGCACTGTTGAAAATTATGTATTTTAGGTAAAGCAATAAGATTTATATTACAAGAGTCCTATTTTCTCCCCTTCTGTTTCTATGATAAAGTCCTGCAAGATATAAAATTGTTACTAAAAGTGATTTCAGATGAAAAGAGACTAAAGAATGGGCTCTGGAATATGGGAAAATAAATCTCAGATATGATTATTTTTAAAGGCATCGATCACCATATTTTAGTGGGAGAAGCAAAATAGGTATTTCACAGAATGGGTTGGTGAGCACTTATTGAAGTTACCACCTGTAGTCCCCTTTAATCCAATGTGTATTCAATATAAGGCATTGAGGCGACCAAGTGCTTTTTGCCATGATATAAGTTAGTGAAATCAGAGAGTATAATGTAGTTGTTGGTTGACTAAGTGTGCTGAATATCCTATATATAGAAAACAAATCATTGTTTTAAATTAGATGTTTGAGATTTATAAAAGAAACCCAAAAACTTCTATAACCGACTCTAAAAAGAAGAAATATAACCCTTCTATCCTGTAGCTTAAGGATATTTCTGAAAACCAAGTCTGAAATTCATTCATGTTATAAATAATTTACAAAGAAACCTCAATTCCAAATTTCACAGGGTGTTCTAGTTTAAAAGTTAAAACTTAAAAAAAAAGCCCATTAGAGTGGGGACATATAAGCAACATCAGATGAAGCTGGAGATATTGAAACCCTAACTTTGGCCCTGTTCTTTGCTACTAAAACCATCCCTTCTTTGCTGGCTGAACAAGTTAATTTCCCCATCCATGTAGAACCTGTAGAGGACTTAGCTGAAATAGTTACCTTTCAGGAACTGCTGAATATAATGAAAATATAATCTTTTACTTTTCTGGAGTCCTGATGTAAGAAACCAGACTCAAGTTCCAAAAAAATACGTTATGACGAGTTGTAATTTGTGATCTATGAAAATATTAAAAGATGAATAACTTTAGCCAAATTACATTTGTAGAATCATAGAGGAGATGTTTGAGAATGAATTGCAAGGGTGTGTAATCAGAATAGAAGGAATATAGAAGTGCTTTAGGCTTAATATCTTGATTGTAATATAGATTCATCTAGCAAAAAGCCTGGATTTAAAACATCGGCTGGGGAGGGGCTGAAAATAAATGATTATTATAGTTGGCAGAATAAAACCTGAAAAAAATGGCCTGTGCTAACTCCAGTGAAATGGCATGACTTTCCTGATATGTTTTCAGAGAAAGAAACTGTTTTAGTCAGGTTTTTCACCACTGTCATGGTTTGGATGTGAGGTGTCCCCCAAAAGCTCATGTGTGAGAAAATTCAAGGTTTAGAGGAAAAATGATTGGGTTGTGAAAGTTTTAAACAACTTAGTGAATTAATACCATTATGAGGTTACCAAATGGTAACTAAAGGCAACTAGGCTGTGACTGGAGGAGGTGGGTCATTGAGGGATGCCTTTGGGACATATATTTTGTATCTGGTGAATGGAATCTCTCTACTTCCTGATGGTCATGTGAGCCTCTTCCCACAACCACACTCCTCCTCCATGATGTTCTGCCTCACTTTGAGCCCAGAAGAATAGAGCTGGCCTTTTATAGACTGAGACTTCTGAAACTATGAGTCCTCAAATAAATTTTTCTTCCTCTAAAATTGTTCTTGTTGGGTCTTTTATTTGCAGCTGCAAAAAAAAAAAAAAAAAAAAAAAAAAACTGACTAAAATATTACTGTAACTAAAAGACTTGACAAGAACAATTCTGGGTGATGAAAAGTTTATTTGGGGCTCTTGATTTCAGAATTCTTCATCCACAGATGACTAGCTTAATTGCTTTGTGCCCAAGGTGAAGCAAACCATCCTGCTAGAAGAGTGTGGTGAAGGAAAACAGTTGAGAGAGAGAGAGAGAGAGAGAGAGAGAGAGAGAGAGAGAGCGCTCTTGCTTACTAAGGACAAAATATAAACCCCAAGGGCTGGGATTGTGGCTCAGTGGCAGGGCACTTGCCTCACATGTATGAAGCACTGGGTTCCAACCTCAGCACCATGTAAAACTAAATAAATAAAAATAAGTTACTGAAAACTAAAAAAATTATATCTACATATTGAAAAAACTGTATGGATATAAACCCCAAGACGTGTCCACATCACCCACCTCCTCCAATCACACCCTACCTGCTTCTGGTTACCACCCAGTTAATTCATTCAAGTAAATTAATTCACTGATTTTTGTTAATTTCTTATGACCCAATCATTTTACCTCTAAACTTTCTTGCTTTGTCTCACATATGAGTTTTTGGGGAACACCTCATATCTAACCCATAAGAGGTATAATAGTGGTATTAGAATGCTAAAGTCAATTTATCTTGTAAGACCTGTATTATTTAATTTTCCTAGAAAATAGCCACAAACCTGTCATTTCCCAAGTGTAAAAGAAATATATACATAAGGGAAGGAACCATATTCATGATATGAAAGTTCCTCTTGGTTGGTCAGGTAAATTACAACATCAAAACCTGCTCCCTAAGTTCAATGGGGATGATGTAATCTTAGCTGTCTTCATCTACAGGGTCTTTACTCTTCAATTTCTGAACTCTGAATCATTTCAGTAGATCAAATCTTCAGCAATTTTATATGTAATGCAAGCTATTGTCATTGAGTGTCTTGTCTAACACAAAATACTTGATAAAATCACAAAGGGAAATTTAATTTTCATTTATGCTTTCATATCATTTCATCCATATTTGTCTTGTAGAGTGGAAACAAGTCAGTTTAGTATTAGATATCCCATCTATACCTTAAAAGTTTGTTTTAATTTAGAAATGCATTCTTATTAACTCAATACACCTTAATTTTTTTTGCAAATCAATGTATTTATTAGTCCATATTTCCTTCAAATCCTTGTTCATATCATCATAGAGAGGATTTGGTTTTATACACTTTAATGATTTAAAATACATGTTTCAGTTTCATTGAAATTTGTCCTACATTTAGTATAAACAGAGGTACTTGCAAAAAACAAAGATTTTATGAAGAGAGTATTATTTTACCTTCTTGCCAGAATTGCCTACTTCCCCATTTACTCTGCTGCATGAAACTTATAAGCATCGTACATCAATATAAAATGTCAATCACCTTAAATTTGATAGCTTGTTTTTTTATTTCCTATATGTATACTATCAATGATATTAGCTGATATTACCATTTATATATTTGTGTGATTTTTATATGTATAAAAACGAAAGATAATTTTACTGTTATTCACATACCACTTTGTTATCTTGTCCTACTCATTATACCCATGATATTTAAACCAGTAAAACATTTGCTACATTATTTTCCTTTCTCTGTACAATTAACTCATCAGCCTTCTTCTAAAAGTTCTTCTTTGAAAGCCTGTTTCTAGGTTGCACTCCAAATAAGAGCACTTAAGTTACAAGACACTAATATGTATATAAATGTTAAAACAAACTCCACTTGACTTATGTAAACAGCTAAAGAATCTGCAGGTAACTTTTAGTTGGTATTCTAAGAGTAGAGGGAAATCATGATGATTAACTCTGAAAGAAAGGAATGAACTGTGAGAAAGTATCAAGAAGTAAGAGTTTTCTGTTGAAAGTGCAAAACTATGGACTGGTTGATTAATATTTATGCAAATAAATTTCTTATAAAACTTATAACCGATTTAAGTTTTGATGCTTCATTCCTATTTAATTTTTGACCTTTTAATCTTGATTATATCCAGGATCCAAGTATAGTTAAGACACTGCAAAAATAATCTGAAAATAATAGTGTTCATTTCTCTTTTGAACACTTTGTTTTCTATATTCAGTAAGAGAAAAAATATTCTTTAAATGTGTAAGAAAAATGTCACAGGGCATTGTATGTCAGTGTAAAGAAAAATTGGTGTTGCAAATTTTGACAAACTGACATAGCCTTTTCCAAGGCTTTCAAGCCCTCTTCCAGCACCAATTCTCCTGACTCAGGGGCTTGGTATCAGTCCTTGATTGTGTTTTGATGTTTCTGCAACTCAACAATTGAGTTCAATTTTAAGCAGTCAAAACAGACATTTGTCACTGTGTTTGCATGTGGTTTCCTGTGGCACCCTGCCCACTTAATCATGCAAGTAGGGAATTGCTGGCAAAGCAAGAGGGGCCAAGGCAAGCTGCTGTGACCTAGCAAGAATCATGTCACTAGTAATTACCATAATTTATAAGGATCACTCCAGGCTCAGTGGCACTGTTGCAGCACACCACTCGGACTGTGCTAGAATGTTTAAGTAAATATTTGCACGCAACTTGAAGCTGTTGAGAATTTCCACTTCAGCTAAAGCCCCCTTCTTATGAAATATTGAGTACATGAAATGTCTCCAGTGGTGCAGAGTGGTGGGTTTTCTCTCTGATTTGATTAGCAGTGATGATTCTTTCATGAGCTGTGAATGTCCTTCTAGATTAGCATCATCCAGGTTCTTTGGTCTTGTCACGGAAGAAGACTGTGAGGACCTTTGCTTATGAACATGTTAAAACAGTTTTAACAATCTCTGAAGTATTTCAAATATTATTTCATATTTCATTCAAATAAGTTTAAATACAATCCACTCTAAAATGAATAATGTGTAATTACAAATCAGAAACCTAATGATAAATTAGAAACATAAAGATAGTAGAATAGAAATGATACAGACTGAGTTTTTTGTAAATTTCATTTTATAGTCGGATAATCGCTAAACAGGTTATGCAGTTCTAAAAAGAATACAACTTCGTTTTATCAAAGTTTGCAGTTATAGTTATTTTTCTTTGTAATTTAAGTATCATTACCCCAAATAGTTATTTAAAACTAATTAACCTGTGAAATGAAATCATAACTATTTCATACAAAATCAAAATAAATATTTATCATCTGTAAGAAAAATTAAGTCATACATATGATAAATTTATTTTCAATAGTGAAGAAAATTTAAATGTATGTGACACTATTGTGAAAAAAAGTTGGTAGTTACACTTTTGCTTCTTTTATCTTTGTCTCTCCAGTTTCCAAATAAAGAAAATTTTAGTTAATGGAAGACGTTGATTTTAAAATGTGGTGAATTCTCTCAATTTTCAAATGTCATACATATAAGACAACATTGAGGTAATTAAAGCATTTTCATAATAGTTTTAATATAGGTGAAATATATAATCATAGAAATTATGTTTGAATTCTGAAGTATTCTAACATTTGTTTCTTTTGACCTATCGTCTAGGACATTAGAAATCTTTGTCAAGTTAGATTTTTATATCACTTTTTAATGAAAATGTGTCATGCTTTAAAGTTTCTATTTTATAATTTATTATGGTTTATGAATATTAGCTACAAAAACTGTGCTCTCTACTTGCTAATGTCAACATGCATCTTTAACACATCTCTAAAAAATATTTTTTTTATTAATATTGATCTATCTTTGGATAAATCCCCAAATCAACCATATAGAGATACTTGTAAAACTTCCTTAATTAATATCAAGTAAATAATAAAGTAATAAATAATTGCTTGGAGTTTATCTAGGTTGTTAAGAATGTTGCCTGCTTGCTTAGGACTGACTATTAATACTAACTTGGAAAAACTATGGTGAACAGAGTCACAGGACATGAACAAGGATGATATCAAATTTATTCAGATCTTCATGTTTTAAAATAAATGTTTGAGGGCTGGGGTTGTACTGCAGTGATAGAGCACTTGCTTAGCACATGAGAGACACTGGGTTAGATCTTCACACCACATAAAAATAAATAAATAAAATAAAGGTATTGTGTCTATCTACAACAAAAAATATTAAAATAAAATAATTGTTTGAAATTTATTAGATCATGAAGTGTATAGGTTTAAGTGCTGTTTTCTGTTGCTGCCCTAATAGAGCAATTTAAAACAAGACAAACATGTTGTCTCACAATTCTTCATTTCAAAGTCCATGTGTACTCAGTTGATTTCTCTGTTTCTGGTCTCACTAACTGAAATCCACCTCTCAGTGGTCAGGTTCTTATCACAAGTCTTATGGAAAGACTCCACTACCAGACTGATTCAAGTTGGTGACAGAATTAAAGTCCATGAAGCCTAGGACTGACTCCATCTCTCTGCCTCAAGACCATTCTCAGCTTCCACAGGCTTCCAACAATATCTAACTTGTGGCACAATTCATTTTCAAAACTAACCACTATGGGTCAAGTGCTTTTCTTATTTATAATCTCTCTGTAACTTCTTTCTGTCTCATAATGCCTGACCCCAGTCAGAGAAAGTTCCCTGCTTTTAAGAGCTCATGGAATCAGATTTTGCCTACCTGGATAACCCAAAATAAATTTCCTATTTTAAGATCTATGGACTTAATTAAATCTGCAAGGATTTTTTGTCATGTGATGTAAAATGATCAAAGTCTACAAAAAGGGGAAGAGAAATGTATAAGATCTACTTTATAACATCAAGTCTGCAGAGGTGTGTTGGTAAATATTGAACAATTAAGTATTGTAACATAAAGAAAAAGGTAATGAAGATAAACATCTGACTTGTAGTGCTTGCACATTTCTGTAATATACATAATCCCATTATGGCATGTGGATTCTAAAGGTCCACAAAATTTCTTTCATGAGGAAGCTTGTAAAAGCCATATCCAACATACTCTGTTTACAAAGTTTAAAGAAAAATGCTGAAGTGTAATAGACTAATGAAGATTTTACTAATAGTAGTAATGTAATTATGGTGATGATGACATATACTCTTTACATAAATAGTTATGCACTGTATTCACAATGTTTTTGTAAAGAATGGACCACATATATAGTAATGGTGGTGCCATAAGATTATATTATCCAGTGATTTCATGGTTTAGCTTGTGTACATGTAGTCTACAATGTTTGTATAATCACAAAACTATCTAACAACCTATTCCTCAGAATGTGGCCCTGTTTAGTAACATATGACAATATATGTCAAAATGCAATAAACTATTAAAAAGTTGAAATAGTTTGGATATTCCCATATTTATTAGCTTAATCCTTGTACAAATATATATCCAAAGCAAAAGTAATTGAAGTCACAACATGAAATATTAATTTTTGATTAAACTTGTAAGAGATTATTTATAGTTGTAGTGTTTCTATTACATATTATAAATAATCATTCAGTGTTATTAGAGATAAAGGTATAAACTGAAGAATATTTATGCATTTATGATACATTTTATTTTTAAGAGTATGTTCAAGCTTTTCAGCAAAAATAACAGTTAAAGTAACATTCTGAGTCAATATTTTTAAAATAAAAATTATTATTTTAGGGTCATTTGATAATCAATTACCTTAGCAAATTAGTCTATTAGCTCCTGACTGTAGGTAGTATATGGAATCTTTTTTTTTAATCTATTATGAGAATAACAAATGTACTTGTGAAGAAAGATACAATTCACTTTGTGGGAAACAAATTGTCATAGTTCTAAGTACTCTAGAATTAGCTACCTTTATCTTATACATGCCATCATATTCATATCAAAATTTTGATTGAAATGTGGCATGTGTGGCGCTAGTCATTGCTCTGTTTTACTTTTATTATTTTCTATTTTTCTTCTTGTTAATAGTAAAGTTAATAAATAAGAGAATGCCTTTTTTGGACATTTTAAAGCTCCTTATATACTTTGTGCCTTATGTTGCAATAAGCACTTACTAGCAAGTCAATCTTGTGCATCTTATTGATAAAGAGCCAAATCTGACTTGCTTAAATAGCTGTCGTTGATTTTGATTAACTTCATATTGATTAACTCTAGGGATATGCAGGGCTGGTATAGTTTCTTGTCCTCTATAGACTAAAGGATATTTTTAAGTTTGCTCTCTACCAACCATTTATGCTTACATTCCCATTGTTTATGTTGGCTTGATTTCTTCTCTAATGAGCACATACAACTATTAGCAATAATGTGGCATAGATGCATCAGGCCACACTTGATTGCAATCACAAACTTATTATTCCCTGAAATCATTTTAGTATGAATAAGCTAAATAAAATTTTCAAAGAATGTGCCTCTTTTGATTAGATATCTTAGAAATGGTTATTTTTTCATTCTGAAGTCATAAACAATAAGAATATTGAGGAAGACAAAATCTGCATCAGTACATGTGGCAAATTCATCATGTGCATGTCATGCAGAAATAAGCTTCTGGGATCATTTTTTTTAAGTTCAATGTTAAAATTAATATGTCTGAATGTAATCAGTCATCTTCTCCTAGGGTATGATTTCATACTGGGAAGGGAGGGGGACTGATGATTTGGGATGGCACATTAGTTTGGTGGAGTTAATGCAGCATCCCTATGTGCTTAACTTACTCCCAGGGAGTAATTTTAGCCCTAGGAGACTGTTCCATTAGACCCTAGAATGAATTAAGTGGCATTTTCAAATTATTTCTATTATCTTAACTAGTCCTATGACTGCTATTGTAGATACATCCTTAGAAGTGAAAATATTTATTCTTTCTCATAATGACTTAAAATTGTATATTCATTGAAACATTTCCATTGAAGTTTTTATTGTCACATCCAACCTTTGCTAATTGTGTTTCTTTGATCTTCTAGATCTCCTCACTGACTCTCTCCTGACACTGCTTTCTTTTTTTTTTTCTCCATTTGCTATGATCCAGTATCACCTGTTTAGCACAGGATCAGATAGAAACAGCTATTAGGGAAACAGATGAGCAAATCCCACAGTGGTGCCAAGGAATTTTATTAGAAAAATGTCTATGATTTCCACCTTCCTCCATCCTTTCCTTGTAGAATAAACTTAGATGAAATCCAAAATATGAAGTTGTTTTAAAAAATAAAAACTAGAAATTCTTAATACGCACAAAAATAATTGCAACCCCTTGGGTTTTGGCAAGAAGTATTTAAATAGTCTAAGATTTTCTAATGAAATATAAATGGTGCAAATAAATGGTTAAATGTGACTCAAACTTTCTCATACTGAAGAAAGATATTTGGTGCTTTGTAGTGTATCCATGAGACATATTAACTTTCATAACAAGAAGAAAAGAGTCATGGGAAAATAAGGTTGATGTTTCTAAGGTTGAATATTAGAAATAATAGTGAAAATATCTAACATTTATGAGAGTTTTTTTATGAGTAAGACTGTGCTAGATGTTTATCATATATATCATTTAATAATCATCGTGAAAGCACTGCAAGAGAATATGTTGGTTTTTCAAGGGATACGCTAATAATCAGCACAACTGGATAGCTTAAAACAACAGAAATGAGTTGTCTCAAAGTTCTGGAAGCAAGAAAAACAAAATGATGTTGGCATGGGCACATACCCTCTGGAACCTCAAGGAGATGTCTTCTTTTCCTCTTCTTAGCTTCTGCAGTTTACTAGCAATTCTGGTGTTCCATACCTCAAAGCTATAGCACTGCAATTCTGCCTCGGTTCTCACCTAATGTTTTCCCTATGTGGCTGTACATTTACATGGTGTTTTCTTCTTCTTGTAAAGACATAAGTCATGTTGGCTTATTTCTGTTTGGCCTCATCTTAAAGAAAAATTGCATCTAAACAACTCTCTTTTCAAGTAAGATCATGCCTCAGGTATTGGGAGTTAAGACTTAGCATGTATTTTAGAGGGCCATGAATCACCCTTTAACAATGAGAATTTTTATTTTCTAGATGAGTAAATTTGGCCTTTAATGACCAATTCTCCAAATTAATAGACATGATTTCCAAACAGTGAAATTTTGTCAATAAAATACATATTAATTAAAGCTGTGGCCCTAAGAACTGTTAATTTTCTATAGAAATCCATGTTGCAAATTTAATAATTATTTTATGGTGGGAGGAGGAGAGAAAGAAAGTACATATGACACATTGAGAAATAAAAGACTAAGAAAACAAGTAGGTAAGAGACCAACACATTATGAAGCCATAATGTTTAGCATGGTCCCAATATGTGTAGCCAAGACAGAGAAACTCAATAAATGGGCTCATGAATGTAATGGAGTCTCATATTCTATGGTTAAGATAAAGTGAACTCCTTAATACATTTATGGTGTTGAAAGAGGCGGGAAAAGACAGGATCCACAACAGAGTATCAAATAGAAAGTAATGTATTGAGAAGAATATGTAAAGAAATAATTAATGTGAGCTCAAAAATTATGTAAAGAAATAACCAATGTAACCTGGGGTCAGGGAGTTGTGCAACAAGCAGAGCATGAAGCAGATAATAAATCTTTACTAACTTTGCAAAAGCAATAGTCTAGAAATAAATGACATTTTAAAAAAATAACAACTATAGGATAACATCAGTAGATATTCCATAACTGTCTTTTAAAATATTTTTGAGTAACGCAAAAGTTTTCCTACAAATATCACTAGTCTTTCATGTTTTATTATTAAAGTATGAAAATCAGTGTTGTAAAAAATGTAGCTTCTACTAGACATTAGTGTAAGCTAAATGACCACACTGATTTCGTTATCCAGAAGCAAGAATAATATGTTTTCCGTTGGGCAGAGTTACACATGCCTGTGATCCCAGCAGCTTGGGAATTTGAGTCAGGAGTATCACAAGTTCAGAGTCAGCCTTAGCAACTTAGTGAGGCCCTAAACAACTTACAAGACTCTGTCACAAAATTTAAAAATAAATAAATAAATAAAAATGGGCCTGGAGATGTGTGGTTACATGTCCGGTTTCAAGCCCTGGTTCCCCTCTTCCGCTGCTCCCACACACACACACACACACAAGAGTATGATAATGTTCTCTAATAATTAAAAGGTAGACTATTGTTACATTCCTTATTGAAGAGCTGATGTTACAGCTTAAAAATGAACAGTTATCTATTTAATAAACATACATGCTTAAAATTGTGTTTAAAATGATTCATATTATTTCATCATGAATTTGCATTCATCCTTCAAAAATGTTTAACTTATTTCCAAGGTTTTGATTTAATGAAACAGATTCACATATTGTTAATGTAGCAATATAGAATGCATATATAAATCAACTATCACCTAATAATGACATAAAAGTATTAGGAATTAGTCAGGAGCAGCAATGAGGTCATTCATCCCCAGGCTCTTAGTGGCTTTTGGTAGAATATTATTCCTAACCTGAGCTATTTTCCCAGACATTTCTAAAAGCTGCTTTTAGAGTTACATTTACATGTAAATATGGTTTTCAGGTGCTTTAATTTGACTCCAAAATTCATTTGTTCAGTTTATTAAGAATGAAATAGACAAGATGGAGATACGCACTTTAAAATAATTGGTGTTACTGTGAAAATGTAACTCTGATACTGAACATTAACTCCCTCCCCATGTCCTATCTTATTCTTTAGATTAGAAGTTCCCTACTATTATCTGACTGAAAGCTACAACCACATGATCAGCATGATTCAGTATTTCAGAGTAGATAGTCTGAAAGCCACAGAATATGAATTTCCCTTTTTATTCTCAAATACACTGATGACATTTTAATGTGTTTTCAGTGTTTGGCCAAATAGTTCACTAAATTGCTACTGTTCAAAAGCTTTCCAGTTCTAGCTGGTATCTATTGACACTTCATGAAATCATCTCTTTTCACTGTAAATTCAGGGTAGTTGTTATTTAGAGGCCAAAAGTAGATGCAGAATTTACTAGTGTGATAAATAATTCTTTTTGGAATCTGGCCTTACTGTAGTGTGGAGATTTGGTGTTTAGGGAGAATATCCTCATAAAATATTAATAAAATTGGTGCTAATGTTGTATATAAGGTGAAAAATGTAGTGTCTACGAAAAAAAACTAATTTTACAATACATATAAAGGCAATACACAATGATAAAAAATAAAAATTTCAACAAAGATGATTGATTTTAGAATCCTGACATACAATAAGGGAACGTAAACAACATCTGAAAATTGAAACATGTACTTGGTAAAAAAGGGAATATCTATTTAGGCAAAAGAGGGATGATAGTAATCAGATTTACCCCACTACATAAAATATATATATATATATATATATATCCTTATCCTCATGGTATTAGACATTAGGCAACAAAGGCCAGTTTCTTATAAAAAAATGAAAAAACAACATCCAGGCTCTATTATTGTTCCAGCTTACTGCCTAAAGTATGTTTCTTATTTGTTGGTCAGGATGGAAAACATAGCAAAGATTCTACCATCCGTTACACAACTGCAATCAAAGTTATTTTCTAAACTATGGTTCTGATCAAATTATTTTTTACTCAATACTTTGAAAGAAACTTGTTGAAACTCTAAGATAAACCTAAGGATCTATAATGGTAAACAGGCCAATTATTATTTTTAATTGTTTTAAAATAAATTTTTATTAGAGCTTAATGGTTTTACATGGCAGTTGGTTCATCCCAAGAAAGTTATACACGCATGAAAATTGATTTCAGTTCATGATAACCCTTTCCCTCCCATCTTCCCTCTCCTCTCCCATTCTCCTTCCTCTACTCTCCTAGACTTTCTTGTGCTTGTCTAATAATTCTTAGTTGATTGGCATTTTATGTAATCTTATCCTTTCTTCCCCTTTCTTTATTTAACTCTAGCTGTGGAATATGAAAGAAAACATTTGATCTTTGAGTTTCTGAGTTTGGATAATTTCACTTAGCTTGATATTCTCCATTTCTATCCATTTACCAGCAAATGCCATAATTCCATTATTTTTAATGACTGAGTAGATCCATTGTATATAAACCCCAAATTTTTAATACATTTATCTATTGAATGGCATCTGGTTTGATTCCATAATTTGGCTATTGTGAATTGTACTGCTATAATCATTGAGGTGGCTGTGTCTCTGTAGTATGCAAATTTTAGATCTTTGGGGATAGCTAGGTCATAGGTACTTCCATCCCTAGGCACAATTTTTTGAGGGCTCTACGAACTTCTTTCCAGAGTGGTTGTACTAGTCTCTAGACCCAGCAACAATATACAAGCATACTTTTCTCCCCACAACATTGCCAACACTTATTGTTGTTTGTATTCTTGATCCTTGTCATTTTGACTGGAGTCAAATGGAAACTTAGAGTAGTTTTACATTTCCCTGATTGAAAGAGAGATGTGGAACTATTTTTTCTTGTATTTAATTGGCCTTTTATTATGCAGACTAATTATAATTGAATAATTTCCTAGTTGACTTTCCAGAGCCTCAAAGTCAGTCAAGTCATTTTTTTGTAACCTGCAAAAAACTGAGAATATATATATATATATATATATATATATATATATATATATATATATATATATATA
>NW_025999968.1:22466831-22468222 GCF_001458135.2 Marmota marmota marmota | reverse complement strand
ATATATATATATATATATATATATATATATATATATATATATATATATATCAATAAATATTTTGGTAATTTGTTGCACTGAAAAAAAAACTAATACAAGCAAGTGCACTGCTCCTTGAACTGTATTTAGAGCCTATAGAAACAAAAGTAATAAAGAATAAAATGTTGAATTTATTTAAGAGTTAGTACAGAGAGAATAGAGAACAAAATATATGAGGCAGAATGTCTATTAGCAGTCAAAGCCAGGATAAGTGAAAGATCCACCAACAATGAGTTAAAATTAAGAGCTACTGAGATAAGAAGCACACCAGCATAGTACAATATTTTAGAAAATATTTTAACCATAAACTTTGTTTAAAAAAAAAAAGTAGAACAATTTTAGATTCTGTTGAGAAGTCAAGGAACACAAATAGTAATATTGCCAAGGAATTCACAAAGTTCATTAGTAACTTAATGGAAAGCATTGTAAATGAATTGATGTTAGTTAATTTTAGAACTGCATTCAAAAGAGAATAGATGCAGGGATATTGCAGAGTCCCTGGGTGAAGTTCCAAACAGGTGTTGCCAATAGACCAGGTTACGCCACCCCTCCTTGTATGCCAATGAAAGAGATGAGCAGTGAAGAATAATCACTGTTACCTTGCCAGGAAGAAAGTATTTAGAGGTACAGTAACCAAAGATCTGTCTTCAAGGGACTAGTAGAAACTTTGAGAAAAGAACAAAGACAAGGACTGGCATCGGCATGGCTTGGATATTTGCACAATTGGTGGAATAAGTCACGCTGGTCAGGTCATGGTCTGGTTGATCATTATCTCAGTACTGATTCTGGGAAAGTCATTATCACTTCAGAGGGCAATTTGATTCCCATCTTGAGACATGAGATGATTGCTTCTACATGGAGCCGAGAGACCTTGGTTTCACCTTGGAGTAATGGTTTCCAATGGTGGAGGGGTAATCTTCTCATGGGTTGATTTTTTTCTGGAAAGCTTACAATTACTAGGAGGTAGTTTTAGTCCTTTGTCATAATGTTTATCAATTTGGCTTATTGCTCCTGAAAAAAAAAATTTAAAATAGAGTCAGAGACAAACAAAATTAAGTTGATTGGGCCCCAATTCATGAGGAGTAGACATACAATATTAAAAATGTATATTTCTAACAAGTATCTTAATATAGTGTAAATTAAATACATTTATCCGGGGGAGAGAACATGGCTGCGAGAGGGGAGGCAGCGCTTTCAGTACCTCCTCAACAACGGGGTCAGAGAGACGCATGGATACGCTTAGATATGACCTGCTGAGAAACTCCTAGCAAAATTCCACTAAAGAGAGATTGGCCGGGAATCGGTAGGATTTTTGGAGGGACAGTCTGCGCTAGACGAGTGAATCTCCACCA